>NC_091979.1:133309918-133631791 GCF_044704955.1 Pristiophorus japonicus
CTGCAGCGAAAAACGGTTAACCGTTACTTTTTCGCCCCACAAATTCTGACCATGCCATTGTCCTTGAGAACCGGTACAATCAGACTGGCCCACTCATTGAACTCCACCAATGATGCCCTCTCGTTGCAGCCTGTCTAGCTCAATCTCCACTTTCTCTTGCATCATATATGGCAACGCCCATGCCTTGTGGTGGATGGGTCATGCACCGGGAATCAAGTGGATCTGCACCTTCGCCCCAGAGAAACTTCCGATGCCTGGTTCAAACAAGGACAGAAACTAACTCAGAACCTGGCCACATGAGGTGTCAGCGACGGATGAAAGCACTCGGAAGTCGTCCCAGTTCCAGCGGATTTTTCCCAGCCAGCTTCTGCCGAATAGCATGGAGCCATCTCCTCGTACAATCCATAGTGGTAGTTCGTGCACTGCTCCATCAAAGGAGACTTTTACTGCTGCGCTGCCAATTATAGGGATCAGCTCTTTAGTGTACATTCTCAGCTTGGTGTGAATGGGGTTAAACTTGGGCCTGTGTGCCTTGTTGCACCACAGCCTGTCGAAGGCCTTTTTGCTCATGATGGACTGATGTGCACCCGTGTCCAATTCCATGGATATTGGAATTCCGTTCAGTTCAACTTTTAACATGATCAGTGGACATTTCGTGGTGAAGGTGTGTACCCCACACACTTCTGCCTCCTCGGTTTGAGTCTCTAGTTCAGTTTGATCCACCATGGATCGGTCTTCCTCTGCAACATGTTGGTTTGCATATTAGAACAAACACCGGATCATAGAAACATAGAAACATAAAAAATAGGTGCAGGAGTAGGCCATTCGGACCTTCAAGCCTGCACCACCATTCAATAAGATCATGGCTATGTGTCAGACTTGCCACTAGGGGGCGCACCTGTGGGAGACTTATGGGTCACCTGTGTACTCTGGAGCAAGCAGGTGTAAAAGGCAGCCCACCATGCTGCTGCCTCACTTTGGAGTTATATTAAATAGACCAAGGTCACAATGGTTTGAACTTACAACACAGCCTTGTGGAGTTATTCTGAACTTAACAGATGGAATCACTGCAATAGTGTGAAATAATATTGGCTCAAATGATCAGGATGTTGAAACAGTTTGGGTGGAGATAAGGAATAATAAGGGGAAAAAGTCACTGGTGGGCATAGTTTATAGGCTTCCCAGCAGTAGCAACTCTGTTGGTCGGAGTATAAACAAGGAAATAGTGGGGGCTTGTTAAAAGGGAACAGCAATAATCATGGGTGATTTTAACCTCCATATTGATTGGACAAATCAAATTGGTCAGGGTAGCCTTGAGCAAAATTTCATAGAGTGCATAAGGGATGGGTTCCTTGAGCAGTATGTAAACGGAACCAAACAGGGGGCAGGCTATCTTGGATCTGGTCCTGTGTAATGAGACAGGATTAATAAACAATCTCCTAGTAAAGGATCCTCATGGAATGAGTGAATGGTTGAATGTCAAATTCAGATGGAAGGTGAGAAAGTTGGATCTCAAACCAGCGTACTAAGCTTAAATAAAGGAGGCTATGAAAGTATGAGGGCAGAGTTGGCTAAAGTGGACTGGGAAAATAGATAAAAGTGTAGGACGGATGATGAACAGTGGCGTACATTTAAGGAGATATTTCACAACTCTCAAGGAAAATATATTCTAGTGAAAGGGTGTAAAAGAAAAGATAGCCATCCATGGCTAGCTAAAGAAATAAAGGACAGTATCCAATTAAAAACAAGGGCATACAAATTGGCCAAAACTAGTGGGAGGACAGAAGATTGGGAAGCTTTTAAAAGCCAGCAAAGAATGACTAAAAAAAATGATTAAGAAAGGGAAGATAGACTATGAAAGTAAACGAGCACTAAATATA
The DNA here is from genome assembly GCF_044704955.1 of Pristiophorus japonicus. Taxonomy (NCBI): domain Eukaryota; kingdom Metazoa; phylum Chordata; class Chondrichthyes; family Pristiophoridae; genus Pristiophorus; species Pristiophorus japonicus. The sequence continues at coordinate 133,311,799 of NC_091979.1, forward strand.
AAAACAGATAGCAATAGGTACATAAAAAGGAAAAGAGTGGCTAAAGTAAATGTTGGTCCCTTAGAGGACGAGACCAGGGAATTAGTAATGGGGAGCATGGGGCTAGAACCTCCACTTTTTTTGTATGCTTAATGCCCACTTAACACCCATTTTAATGCTGAAATGACATATAATGCCCAGATATTGCCCATTTAGCCACAAAATGGAAACTGATGGGCATTTTTCAGAAACTTATCACCAAGCGTTACTTTCCCCATGTGCTTAACGCCGGGAAAAAATAATACCGCTGACCCACTTTTTTTGGGTGGAATCATCAGAATGGGCAAAATCAACGGCCATAATATCGGCCAGCATTAATTTCCGAGCTGATTTAACGCCGAGATTCAATAATACCGCCCGCCCACTTTTTTTTATCGTGAAGAGCATATTTACCGAAACTAGCGGCCCAGCATCACTTTCACCACCTCGACCACATATCGCCCACAATATCGCTCGCTCAAAAAACGCCCACAAAAAGTGGAACTAACCGAACTAATCAGAGCGTTATGAACGCCATGTTCTACATAACATGTCGCATCCTTTAAAAGGCTGCTGTGCTTTAACCTCGGCGGAGTTCAGATGCACTCTGGAGGTGGTTGGAGTTTATGTGAACATCTGTACAAACATATTGACCATACTGTGACCGATTGGAATTGAATAGGTGTCTTCGTCAGGACATTCATTGTTTGTGACCAATCGGTGGCATACAGAGAGCTACTGCAATGGGGCCTGTCCTTTCTCACCCTCTCTTGATGAGCAAATACATGTAGCAAACTCAAGATCGCAGAAGGTACACTCCACTGCATTATGTGCCCAATATAAGATGTGCCAGACTGCTGAGGCGGACCAGACGTTACATCCCCTGCAAGTACAGGGAGAAGCATTCTTACCTCGACTTGCCCGACACCACCTGCCTTCGGAGACTGCGTTTCCACAAAGAGGTTATCACTGAGGTATGCCAGCTGATAAGGGCAGATCTGCAGCCTGCCAGCACCATCAGTACTGAACTGTCCGTCGAGGTCAAAGTTACGGCGACACTGTCGTTCTATGCCTCGGGTTATTTTCAGGCCACAGCTGGCGACATTTGCGGACTTTCTCAGCATGCCACACATTGGTGCTTTAGACAGGTCACTGACGCCCTGTACGCACGCAGGAGGGACTTGATCAGCTTCCCTATGACCAGGGAGACACAGAGTGAGAGGGCTCTAAGATTTTCCAGAATTTCAAACTTTACGCACATCGCAATGTGGGCACCTTTTCAGGATGCTGAGGTTTTCAGGAACCACAAGGGATTCCACTCCCTGAATGTCCAACTCGTTGTCGACCACCAGCAAATTATACTGGCAGTGAATGCTCAATTTCCAGGCAGCACGCATGATGCTTACATCCTGCGTGAGAGCACTGTGTCTGACTTGTTTAACAATCAGCCGCAAGGTCAAAGCTGGATACTTGGTGACAAAGGATATGGCCTCGCCACCTGGCTGATGACCCCACTGTATGACACCCACACCGAAGCCGAGAGGCGATACAACGAGAGCCACAGAGCCACGCGCAATATAGTGGAGAAAACCATTGGCGTGCTTAAGCAGTGCTTTAGATGCCTGGACCACTCAGGAGGTGAGCCCCAATACCACCCTGAGCAGATAGCTCAATTCGTGGTGGTGTGCTCCATTATGCACAACTTGGCTTTCAGGAGGGGACAAGAATTGCCTGATGAGTCTGACAGTCCAGCTCACAAGAGAGAGGAAGAGGAGGACGAGGAGGCGGACGCTGACATCAGCCCAGACAATCAGGCTGAAGCTGAAGCCATGCTCCCGCCCCCCTGTAGACCGCATGAAAGGGCCCGTGGTGGCATGATAGCTGCGAGAGCCTTACGTCAGGAGCTCATCAATGATCGCTTTGCCTGAAAGAACGTTGGTGTTATTTACAAGGCTGACACACTGCTGGATGTACAGGTCATACATCAATGGTGGGCATCACCTTGGTGACAGTTAAAGTTTAAGTTGATTGAAGTTAAGTATAATTATACCCTTTGATATTAAGGAATCACGTTGCATCTATCTGAGCCAACGCGCTACAAGGTTTTGTTAAATAAAAAACATTTAAACCGAACATTTGTCTGAAATCATAAGTATTTTTGTAAAAACCAACCCTTCCCCCCCCCGCCCCCTGCTTCTCCTCCCCCCCTCTACCCCTTCCCCTTACCCTCCTGACTCCAAGCCGCCTGGCCGAGGAGCTCCTCAGGTGATGCTTCATTTTGGGGGGATGACGGCCGAAGCGCTGCTTGGATGGATACGGGAGAGGACGGTACCAGCATGGGAATGTGCTCTGAGCTAAAAGCAAGATGTTGCTGCTGGCTCTCATGTGTGGTTGGCAAGGGGGGTGCAGCACCTTGGGGTGCAGTGCCACGCTCCGGGATCACTGGGAGCCCTCTGCCACCAGTGTTCCTGGCTACCAGCTCCAGGGCCTCCACTATCCCTTCCATGTTATATATAATTTGTTGGACAAAAACTCGGTGCCAACTATGTTCTTGGTGCTTAGAAGGCTTTTTGCTGCTGTTGAATCTCCCTCGTGCCTCCCACAACAGCCAAACAAGCATACACTACAACCACACACACCTTCAGTCCCTCTCAGCTCCCACTCTCGCTGTCTCCTCTTCTGCGCATGTCATGATGACCCTTGACCTCCTGAATCGCGGGAATCGAGCATTGCCATGCCATTCCTCAGGACGGCGACACTTTACGGCAGAAGGTCAGTGAGATTTAACGCTACCGCCCATTTCATATCGCTCGTGGTAACGCCCATTTTAAAAAATGAAGATTCGGTACTTTGAGAATGGGCGAGAAGCCGACAATCTGAAAACCCTTTTTTACCGCCCACGCCGGAAATAATGCCCATTTTTGGGTGATAAGCTCGAAAGTGGAAAGTCTAGTCCATGGAGATGGCAGAAACTCTGAACAACTATTTTGATCAGTCTTTACAGTAGAGATCACAAATAATATCCCAACAGTGGATAGTCAAGGGGCTATAGTGGGGGAGGAACGTAACACAATCACAATCACTAAGTGGTACTCAGTAAGATAATGGGACTAAAGGCAGATAAATCCCCTGGACCTGGTGACTTATATCCTAGGGTCTTAAGAGAAGCAGCGACAGGGATTGTGGATGCATTGGTTGTAATTTACCAAAATTCCCTGGATTCTGGGGAGGTCCCAGCAGATTGGAAAACTGCAAATGTAATGCCCCTATTTAAAAAAGGAGGCAGACAAAAAGCAGGAAATTATAGACCCGTTAGCCGAACATCTGTAGTTGGGAAAATGTTGGAGTCCATTATTAAAGAAGCAATAGCAGGACATTTGGAAAGCCATTATTCGGTCAGGCAGAGTCAGCATGGATTTATGAAGGGGAAGTCATGTTTAACAAATTTGCTGGAATTCTTTGAGGATGTAATGAACAGGGAGGATAAAGGGGAACCAGTGGATGTGGTGTATTTGGACTTCCAGAAGGCATTTGGAAAGGTGCCACATAAAAGGTTACTGCACAAGATAAAAGTTCATGGGGTTGGGCGTAATATATTAGCATGGATAGAGGATTGACTAACTAACAGAAAACAGAGAGTCAGGATAAATGGCTCATTCTCTGGTTGGCAACCAGTAACTAGTGAGGTGCCGCAGGGATCAGTGCTGGGACCCCAACTATTTACAATCTATATTAACGACTTGGAAGAAAGGACCGAGTGTAATGTAGTCATGTTTGCTGATGATACAAAGATGGGAGGAAAAGCAATGTGTGAGGAGGACACAAAAAAATCTGCAAAAGGACATAGACAGGCTAAGTGAGTGGGCAAAAATTTGGTTGATGGAGTATAATGTTGGAAAGTGTGAGGTCATGCACTTTGTAAGAAAACAAGAGCAAGTTATTATTGAAATGGAGAAAAATTGCAAAATGCTGCAGTATAGCGGGACCTGGGGTACTTGTGCATGAAACACAAAAGGTTAGTCTGCAGGTACAGCAAGTGATCAGGAAGGCCAATGGAATCTTGGTCTTTATTGCAAAGGGGATAGAGTATAAAAGCAGGGAAGTCTTGCTATAGTTGTACGGGGTATTGGTGAGGCCACACCTGGAATACTGCGTACAGTTTTGGCTTCCATATTTACAAAAGGATATACTTGCTTTGGAGGCAGTTCAGAGAAGGTTCACTAGGTTGATTCCGGAGATGAAGGGGTTGACTTATGAGGAATGGTTGAGGAGGTTGGGCCTCTACTCATTGGAATTCAGAAGAATGAGAGGTGATCTTTTCGAAACATATAAGATTACGAGGGAGCTTGACAAGGTGGATGCAGAGAGGATGTTTCAACTGTTAGGGGAAACTAGAACTGGGGGCATAATCTTAGAATAAGGGGTCGCCCATTTAAAACTGAGACGAGGAGAAATTTCTTCTCTGAGGGTTGTAAATCTGTGGAATTCACTGCCTCAGAGAGGTGTGGAAGCCGGGATATTGAATAAATTTAAGACCGAGGTAGACAGTTCTTAACAGATAAGGGATTAAGGGGTTATGGGGAGTGGGCAGGGAAGTGGACTTGGGTCCATGATCGGATCAGCCATGATTGTATTAAATGGCAGCGCAGGCTCGAGGGGCCGTATGGCCTACTCCTGCTCCTATTTCTTACGTTCTTATTATGTACTTATGAAGGAGTGCAGTGACGATATTTCCCCGTGTGGAGTAATCTAGAACTAAGGGGCATAGATTCAGAATAAGGAGATGAGGAGGAATTTATTTTCTCAGCAGGTCATGATCAGTGGAATTCTCTACCCCAGAGAGCTGTGACGGCTGGGTCATTGAATATATTTAAGTTGGAGATAGACAGATTTTTCAATGATAAGGGAATGAAGGGTTATGGGCTGAGGGCAGGGAAGTGGACTTGAGGCCATGATATTGAATGGCGGAGCAGGCTCGAGGGGCCAAATGGCCTACTCCTGCTCCTATTTCTTATGTTCTTATGGTGTTACATCATGTCATGCACTCAGGACAAGAAAAGACCAAATAGTGTCTCACTTCTTACCAAACTCATTCTCATCTCCCCACCCTTCCCCCTCACCACACTTGCTGAGAGAGTAAAGAAAAACAGACCCGCAGCCAATTCAAGAAACCTCTGTCAAAGATTCTTCTCCAACCGCTCAGAGGCAAATTCCATGTGGCCCCAAACTCATTGGTTACTAGCAACAGTCTTCTGTTGTGATTTGATAGTTTCCATATATGAATCAAATGCCTTTTCAAAGGACTACAAGGAGTCAATCCTCACTACTACCTCCATAAGCTATTCCATTGGTTGATCACTTTTTGAGGAAAAATAAAATTTCCACTCAGCCAACCTCATTCCGTGCTTTCGCAATTTAAATGGTTGGCCCTTGTTTTCCACCCAGCCTCATCACCTGCATGTTATCAGTGCCCTTAATAATTTTAAGCACCTGAATCAGATCACATCTAATTCTGCACCTCAATTCTACACCAATCCAAACTCAGGGCATGAAATCTCTAGCCATATATCAATATATTTCGGACAGAGATCATCCTTGTTACATTTCTCCGCATCTTCTCTGGAGCCAAAATGTCCTTATTGAAATGAGAGACAAAATGGCGAGACCTCACCATGGCCTCATGTAACCCTATTATTGGAGTTCTGGTTCAATATTGAACGGTCTGGGCGATAGAGGCTAGAACAAAGTTTGCTTTGGTTATAGTCACCTGAAAATGAGCATTAACATTTATGGAACAGTCAAGACCACTTCCAAGTCTCTCTCACTTCCTGTCACCTCTAACTTATACCCACCCCCATGTTCTAACCACTTAAATAATGACAGAGTAATATTATTGTATTTTATCTGACCAAGAGGCATTTAGAATTTAGGGGCTAGATTTCCGGCTAGTTTGCGCCTCGTTTTGCGACACGGCGGGGCGACAAATGGTGTTTCTGGGTGTCAAACGGGGCATCCAGGATTTTGCGTCGGGCAGAACTTTCGGCATTAGTTTTGCGACGCCGTTAAAAGTTATTGCCCTGAGCTATATTTGGACTATCAGTATGATGTAAATCGTCGTGCAAAGCTGCGCTAGTGCCCCAAGCGGATCTTTCGGGCCTTACGCCTGATTTGGCGTCTGCCTGAAAAACCAACAGAAGAAAGCTGGTGTTCCCATGGTGCAGCAGGCGCAATAGCGGCATCTTTGAATGGAAGTCGGTCCATCTCATATTGGAGCTGTCAGTGACTGCTATGGTTTAAAGCCGAACGCTGCGTGAATCTGCAGTAGACTTTCATATGAGTTGACGCTTTGACAGCCAGGTCACAAGGGCACAGTATGCACTGGCGAATGGAATTTAAAGTTCCCAATGAGTAGGGACTGCGAGACTGAGAGCGCTATAGGCTCTGCTTGAATGGGGAAGGAGAGGTTTGAGCGAAGCCTCGCGATTCAATGCCACCATGCTGGCTATTCTCCCACTTACTCTGCAAATGAGACACAAGACAGCAATGTTTAAGGTCAAGGAAATATTTTATGAAAAATGTAACAGTATCAACCCCCCAACCCCCCCAACAAAGCCCACAATAATTCAACAGATACAAACTTATGGACACAAATCTGCATCCTGCAATGAACAACATGAATATAAAAAGAAAAAGTGCATCCTCCGCTAGACAATATGCAGCATTCATTAACAATGCATTCTGCAGTGCACTACATTTTTGCGACACCCTAATGTTTATGGGTCATGCTTTTACCCTGCCTCCGCTTCCCTTCATCCTCCTCCCACACCTGGTGCTCATCCTCAATGTGGCTTCAGGGCGTGCAGCAAGGCTGCGAGAGGGCTCTGTCTTGGGGGCTCGGACAATGGAGACGATGTCTGAAGACGCACTGGACCAGCTCCTGGCCTGGAAGGCCTGGCTTCCGACTGGTTGACCTCTTCCTCGGCATTACCAGTCACAGGTGATTTGGGTGTCAATCATCATTGGTGCTTGGTTGGCGAGTGAGTGGTGGCAGCCGGAATGCTGTCATCCTGAGAAATGCCAGCACCTCCCATTTCCCTGGAGCCACACTGCCGCCGACGGGGCTGGGCCTTAGCAACTGGAGAACGATGTTGGCCTGCTCCGGCACTGTCACTTCCCCGTGGGACAGTGGAGAATGCAGAGAGTATGGAGGCAGACATTGACGACATCACCTGCCCAAGTTGCAGCAGAGCTAGTGCCTGTGATGCGCCCGAGTCTGCGGCGTGATTAATGGCATGCGCCACAATCTCTGGAACTCCACTATCACTGATCGATGCCACCAGCCTCTGTGTGTGGGCAATGATGGCCTCACTACTCTCACTACTTGCAGCGACAATCTGTGACACTCCCTCTGCAACAGTTGCAGTGAGCTTGACGACGCTTCCGGGGATCTGTCCCAATGCAGCAATGATCTCACGGTACATCACTGTGCTTTCCCTGAACATTGCCACCAGGTCCATGTCATGTATGTAACCTCTATGTAACACCACTGCAATACTGTACATACTTAAGCAATGCACACCTTGACCACAGGGGGTGAACTTGTGGGAGACACTCATTACCTGGTCATCCAGATATATAAAGGGAGGTCCCATGCAGGGTCATCACTTCTTGGTCCTGTGAATAAAGGTTCAGGTCATAGAGTGACCTTGTCAATAGAATGTGCCTCGTATGGGTTTTGTGCCTTTGAGTAAGGACTTTACATTGGCGACGAGAAACGGGAATCAACGGCCCACAAGAATGGCCACCGGCAGCACAGAGGAACGGTACTGTGTTGGTGAGGACTGGGATGATTTCATTGAGAGGCTCCAGCAAAGCTTTGTCACGAAAGAATGGCTGGGAGATGCAGCAGCCGACAAGCGAAGGACCCATCTGCTGACCAGCTGCGGACCTAAGACATACGCGCTCATGAAGGACCTACTAGCACCCGAAAAGCTGGCGGACAAAACCTTTGAAGAGATCAGCAAACCAATCGGTGAGCACCTCGAACTGGTGAGCAGTATACACATAGCCCGACACAGATTCTATACCCACCAACATCGTGAAAGACAGAGCATACCGGACTTCGTTGCGGATCTCCGGCGTTTGGCCAGCCTCTGTAAGTTCACAGATGCCTGCAGGGGGGAGATGTTAAGGGATTTCTTTATTGAGGGCATCAGTCATGCGGGGATTTTCTGAAAGTTAATTGAGACCAAGGACTTGACTTTGGAAGCGGCGGCGTTGATGGCTCAGATTTTCATGGCGGGGGAGGAGGAAACCAAAATAATATAAGCGCACAATTCTGCCTCCAACGCGGCGGGGGATCAGGGTGTCAATATCATAAACGCGACTCAGAGCCCTGCAGACAGTTCGACACACCCCGGGCAGCAATAGACCCCACAGCAGGCTTTCAACAGAGACAATGGAAGGCTGAATGGACATTTACACCATCACAGTGGACAATGCGGTCTGGGATGGGGCCATTGACACCCACTAACAGGATACTTAAGGGCAGTCAAAGAGACAATCAGCGAGGAATGCCGGGTCATAGCTCTTTTGTTCACAACAATGGGAATCTCAGTTCATGCTGGAGGTGTGGGGGCAAATATTCTGCCAGGACTTACAGGTTTCAACAATTAGTCTGCAGAAATTGCAACCTCAGTGGCCATTTAGCTCAAATGTGCAGGAAGCCTGTAACCAGGCTAATTTACAAGGTGGATGGACCAGAAGAGGGGTCTGTGATGCAGGATGACCCTTGGGGCAAATCAATGGACGCTGAAGTTCAGCAGGTTCATGTGGCAAACATTCACAGCTCATATACCAAAACGCCACCAATGATGAAGGTTTTATTAAAAGGCATCCCTGTATGCATGGAACTGGACACGGGGGCCAGCCAGTCACTCATGAGCGTTCAACAATTCGAAAAGCTATGGCCACACAAAGCCAGTAGACCCAAACTAGAACACATTGAGACACAACTACGGACGTATACCAAAGAAGTCATTCCAGTACTAGGCAGTGCAATGTTGGCGGTAACACACAATGGATCAGTGAACCAGCTGCCGCTCAATTGTCCCGGGCAATGGTCCCGCACTGTTGGGGAGGAGCTGGTTAGCTGAGATGAACTGGAAATGGGGGGATGTGCACGCAATGTCATCCATGGAGCTAAGCTCGTGCTCACAAATCCTACAACAATTTGAGTCACTATTCCAACCTGGCATCGGGACGTTCAAAGGTACCAAAGTAGTGATACACATCACCCCGGACGCCAGACCAGCGCACGACAAAGCCGGAGCGGTGCCGTATATGATGCGGGAGAAAATTGAGAGCGAATTGGACCGTTTGCTGAAAGAGAGCATCATCTCGCCCGTTGAATTCAGCAACTGGGCGAGCCCCATCGTTCCCGTCCTAAAAGCGGATGGTTCTGTCAGGATCTGTGGCGACTACAAGGCCACTATCAATCGGGTGTCCCGACAAGACCAATGCCTGCTCCCGAGAGCGGAGGATCTTTACGCCACGCTGACAGGTGGCAAGCTGTTTACCAAGTTGGATCTCACTTCAGCCCACATGACCCAAGAACTTGCCGACGAATCTAAACTACTGACCACCATCACTACGCACAAGGGACTGTTCGTTTACAACAGGTGCCCATTTGGCATTCGATCAGCGGCCGCGATTTTTCAAAGAAACATGGAAAGCCTGCTTAAATCCATTCCTGGAACAATCGTATTTCAGGACGACATCCTCATCACGGGTCGTGACACCGAGGAACATCTCCACAACCCGGAGGAGGTGCTACGCTGACTGGACCAGGTAGGCCTGCGACTCAAGAAGTCTAAATGTATGTTTTTGGCTCCTGAGGTTGTGTTCCTGGGCAGGAGGGTTGCTGCAGATGGGATTCGGCCCACCGAATCCAAAACAGAGGCGATTCAACGAGCGCCCAGGCCCGGCAACACATCGGAGCTGCGTTCATTTTTGGGACTCTTGAACTATTTCGGGAACTTTCTGCCACACTTAAGCACGTTGTTGGAGCCGCTTCACGTGCTCCTGAGTAAGGATTGTGATTGGTTTTGGGGGGACAGTCAAGAACGGGCTTTCAATCGGGCGCGGAACCGACTTTGTTCAAATAAGTTATTTACCCTGTACGACCCCTTTAAGAAATTGGTTCTGACATGTGATGCATCGTCCTATGGGGTCGGGTGCGTGTTGCAGCAGAGTAATGCTGAGGGCCAACTGCAACCGGTGGCTTATGCTTCCAGGTCGCTCTCTCAAGCAGAATGGGGATATGGGATGGTTGAGAAGGAGGCACTCGCGTGTGTCTAAGGTGTAAAAAAAATGCATCAGTACCTTTTTGGCAGGAGGTTCGAATTAGAGACGGACTACAAGCCATTATCATCCCTGTTGTCAGACAGCAAGACTGTCAATGCCAATGCGTCAGCCCACATACAGCAATGGGCTCTCACGCTGGCTGCCTATGACTACTCCATCCGGCACTGGCCTGGCACCGAAAATTGTGCTGCCGTGCTCAGCAGGCTTCCACTGGCCACCACCGAGGGGGCAGCGGAACAAAGCATTGAGATGGTCATGGCTGTTGATGTCTTTGACAGCGCAGGCTCCCCCATCACAGCCCGCCAGATCAAAATCTGGACAGAGATCCCCTCCTATCTCTGGTTAAGAAATGTGTCCTGACTGGGGATTGGGCGCCCGCACACGGAGCATGCCCTGAGGAGGTCAGACCGTTTCACAGGCAGATGGATGAGCTCTCCATCCAAGCTGACTGCCTACTATAGGGCAGCCGGGTAGTCATGCCCCAGAGGGGCAGGAAGGCATTCATCAGGGAACTCCACAGTGAGCATCCTAGCATCGTTCTGATGAAGGTCATTGCCCGGTCACATGTTTTGTGGCTGGGAATTGATTCAGACCTGGAACACTGTGTTCGCAGGTGCACGACGTGTGCCCAGCTGGGTAATGCCCCCAGGGAGGCCCCGCTCAGCCCGTGGCCCTGGCCTACCAGGCCATGGTCAAGTATTCATGTCGACTACGCGGGCCCGTTCATGGGAAAAATGTTTCTCATTGTGGTAGATGCGTACTCGAAATGGATCGAGTGCATCATTTTGAATTCGTGCACGACATCCACCACTGTGGAGAGTCTACATGCGGTCTTTGCAACCCACGGCTTGCCGGACATCCTTGTTAGCGATAATGGCCCATGTTTCACGAGCTACGAATTCCGGGAGTTCATGTCGGGCAATGGCATCAACCATGTCAGGACAGCACCGTTCAAGCCGGCCTGCAATGGCCAGGCGGAACGTGCGGTCCAAATCATAAAACAAGGCATGCTCAGGATTCAAGGACCCTCCCTTCAATGCCGCCTATCGCGCCTCCTGCTGGCCTATAGGTCCCGACCGCAATCGCTCACGGGGGCCCGCCCGCTGAGCTACTTATGAAACGAACACTTAAAACTCGGTTGTCCCTCATTTATCCAGTCCTAATCGACATAGTTGAGGGCAAGCGCAAGTCCCAAAACGAGTACCATGACCGAAACTCGAGGGGGAGATGTATAGAAATAAATGACCCCGTATTTGTCCGCAATCACGCCGTGGGGCCCAAATGGCTTGAGGGTACTGTAATAGACAAAGAGGGGAACAGGGTCATCGTGGTTAAACTTAACAATGGGCAGATATGCCGTAAGCATCTGGACCAAGTAAAAAATAGGTTCAGCATAGACACTGAGGAACTCGAGAAAGATCATGAGATGGTGCTCACACCACCGACAGTGAACGAGCAACAAGAACATTCAGCAGTATGCACAGTCCCGGTGGTCAGCCCGGACAGGCAGAAATCACCACAGGTGACAGACACTCATGCCAAGGCTCAACAACCAGAGCCTCAACTGCGGCGCTCCACGAGGGAGCGTAGACCACCTGAAAGAGTTAACCTATGATCCCAATAAGACTTTGGGGGGCAGGTGATGTCATGTATGTAACCTCTATGTAACACCACTGCAATACTGTACATACTTAAGCAATGCACACCTTGACCAGGTATATAAAGGGAGGTCCCACGCAGGGTCATCACTTCTTGGACCTGTGAATAAAGGTTCAGGTCATAGAGTGACCTTGTCCATAGAATGTGCCTCTTGTGGGTTTTGTGCCTTTGAGTAAGGACTTTACAATCCAGTTCTAGGTCTGCCTGTCTGTTAGCAGATCGACTTTGCCGACTCACCCGCCAAAGAAGCTGGCCTGCGAGATTCCACCCCGGCACTGCATTGCTGCATCCAACTGGGACCAGGAGCCTCCAACTCGTCAAATCTCGGGAGCGCAGCCTCGTCCCCAAATGAACTCAGTCCCGATGGGACATAAGATGGGCTGGGATGCTCTGCCAGAGATCCATCATCCATTTTGTCGTCCTATAAACCAAAGCCTGATGTGGAGGGCTCCCTCGAGGGATGCGGCACCTCTGGCTGATCATCTGGAAGTAGAAAGCAACAGACGAGTGGTTAGCAGCAGGGGCGGGGGCAGAATGACTTGAGGAAGGTGGCATAGCACAGGCTCATTTGAAGGACCGTCGCTACTCCATTATATGTTTCAATGCAGTGTTTTGAGTCGTGAAATCCATTTACTTACCCTTAGTATCTGAAGGGGGCTTAGCAACCCCACCAGCAGTTGTCCAACCTGGGACTCTGGTGAGGGCAGAGACCCTCACCTGCACAACATTCATTGTAAGTGTTTGAGGCGGACCCCTGCCAGTCCACAGTTGCTCCCTCCAGTTGTGGAAGTGCTTCGACTGAAAAGTTTAAAATGTGAAGGGTTAAAAAAGGGTCCAATTGCTCTTGTGACACAGATGGCCACCGAAGTAGTTTAGGCAATACTGTGTGAATGTTCCAGGGGCCTCTGTTTAATGTGCTTGGATTGCATATGCTTCATCAGTATGTTATCGAAGTCTACATGCATCTAACATGAGGTGTATCAGAGATCTTTCAGAAAACGATAGGAACAGTTGCAGTGCATTGCAATGAACGTTGTTAATTATGTGCATAGATCATTCAATGCAAATAGAGTGCCAAAGTAAGACTTCCTTTCTGTTATGCATTGTGGCAGACAACCCCCAGAGTGTTGAGAGGCACAAAAGCATGAGAACAATCAAGAAGTGTGTCAGATTTATCTTTGAAGTCATGGCGGATTGCATAAATGAAAATATTACTCACCATGACAGCCCTCGTGAGGTCGTTAAACTTTTCTCGGTACCAGTCCCGGGCCCAGTGACTGCAGCAGATACCTCCCGTGCTATGTCCCTTCAAATCTGCTTGAACACTGGAGGCTGAAAGATGGAGTGTGTCCCACCTTCTCTCCACCGCGCCCACCAAAGCTTCACTGGCCTCATGGGTGAAGCGCCTGGCATACTGCCTTCCCTCCTGCTCCTCCATCTCAGCAGAAGTGGCTGAAGTGGGCCGGTTTAAATGCGCATGTGTGCAGGAAGTTGCTGCATTAGCGTCTGCGACTGGAAAAGAAACCATTGGTGGGGGGGAAATATTCAAAGCGCATGTGCAAAATGGCCGCCTCCTTCACCGCCGGAAGTATTGGCTCTGGCGCACAGACTGTGTCGTGCAACGCCTGATTTAACATCAACGATCCTCCAGAGCTTTCTGTTGGCGAAAGTTCCTCGCGAGGTTGCAAAGGTTTTCCCGGAAATTGCGCCCGGAAATCTTAAAACCCAAAAATCTAGCCCTAGCAGTTACAGTGGAAACTCTATTTTGTAATCCACCTGATCTGCATATGTAACTTAAGACACATTTGTGAAATATATTGTCCCTTTTATTATAATTAGCATTTCTTCCAAATCTCACATAAAATTTTCAATATTAAAGCATTAGGAGAAATGCTATCTTTCTAATGAGCTCATTTACATATGTCTTTGGAATATTATTAATTCATGTGCTTTCTTTTCAGTGCAACGGACATTCCCTCCAAGTCTTATAATAGCACTTGTGCTTTTCGGTTAGTAAGCTGAATTCAGCAATCTTTCAGCAGCGCTATTTCCACTGATAGTAATAACCATCCCTTTTTCGCAGTCCTGCTCCTATGAATTGCAGTGTTACTCAGGAAAAGCAGAAATGAATCAATAGACAGGTGTTAAAAACAAGGGCATACAAAGTGGCCAAAAGGACTGGGAAGACAGAAGATTGGGAAGCTTTTAAAAGCCAGCAAAGAATGACTAAAAAAATGATTAAGCAAGGGAAGATTGACTATGAAAGTAAATGAGCATCAAATATAAAAACAGATAGCAAGAGTTTCTACAGGTATATAAAAAGGAAAAGAGTGGCTAAAGTAAATGTTGGTCCCTTACAGGACGAAACCGGGGAATTACTAATGGGGAACATGGAGATGGCAGAAACACTGAACAATTATTTTGTATCAGTCTTTATGGTAGAGGATACTAAAAAATATCCCAACAATGGATACTCAAGGGGCTATAGGGAGGGAGGAACAATCACAATCACTAAAATAATGGGACTAAAGGCAGATAAATCCCTTGGACCTGATGGCTTGCATCCTCGGGTCTTAAGAGAAGTAGCGGCAAGGATAGTGGATGCATTGGTTGTAATTTACCAAAATTCCCTGGATTCTGGGGAGGTCCCAGCAGATTGGAAAACTGCAAATGTAACACCCCTATTTAAAAAAGGAGACAGACAAAAAGCAGGAAACTATAGACCAGTTTAGCCTAACATTTATGTTTGGGAAAATGCTGGAGTCCATTATTAAAGAAGCAGTAGCAAGATATTTGGAAAAGCATAATTCAGTTCGGCAGAGTCAGCATGGATTTATGAAGGGGAAGTCATGTTTGACAAATTTGCTGGAATTCTTTGGGGATGTAACGAACAGGGTGGATAAAGGGGAACCAGTGGATGTGGTGTCTTTGGATTTCCAGAAGGCATTTGACAAGGTGATACATAAAAGGTTACTGCACAAGATAAAAGTTCACGGAGTTGGGGGTAATATATTAGCATGGATAGAGGATTGGCTAACGAACAGAAAACAGAGAGTCGAGATAAATGGTTCATTCTCGGGTTGGCAATCAGTAACTAGTGGGGTGTCGCAGGGATCAGTGCTGGGACCCCAACTATTTACAATCTATATTAGCGACTTGGATGAAGGGACCGAGTGTAACGTAGCCAAGTTTGCTGCCGATACAAAGATGGAAGAAAAAACAATATGTGAGGAGGACACAAAAAACCTGCAAAAAGACAGGCTAAGTGAGTGGGTAAAATTTGGCAGATGGAGTATAATGTTGGAAATTGTGAGGTTATGCACTTTGGCAGAAAATATCAAAGAGCAAATTATTATTTAAATGGAGAAAAATTGCAAAGTGCTGCAGTACAGCGAGACCTAGGGGTCCTGGTGCATGAAACACAAAAGGTTAGTATGCAGGTACAGCAAGTGATCAGGAAGGCCAATGGAATCTTGGCCTTTATTGCAAAGGGGATGGAATATAAAAGCAGGGAAGTCTTGCTACAGTTATACAGGGTATTGGTGAGGCCACACATGGAATACTGCATACTGTTTTGGTTTCCATACTTAAGAAAGGATATACTTGCTTTGGAGGCAGTTCAGAGAAGGTTCACTAGGTTGATTCCAGAGTAAGAAGAAGGAACTGAGGGAAATATTTATTAGTCGGGAAATTAGTTGGGGAAATTGATGGGATTGAAGGCCGATAAATCCCCAGGGCCTGATGGACTACATCCCAGAGTACTTAAGGAGGTGGCCTTGGAAATAGCGGATGCATTGACAGTCATTTTCCAACATTCCATAGACTCTGGATCAGTTCCTATCGAGTGGAGGGTAGCCAATGTAACCC
The DNA here is from genome assembly GCF_044704955.1 of Pristiophorus japonicus. Taxonomy (NCBI): domain Eukaryota; kingdom Metazoa; phylum Chordata; class Chondrichthyes; family Pristiophoridae; genus Pristiophorus; species Pristiophorus japonicus. The sequence goes on from NC_091979.1 coordinate 133,327,708, forward strand.
CACTTTTTAAAAAAGGAGGGAGAGAGAAAACAGGGAATTATAGACTGGTCAGCCTGACATCGGTAGTGGGTAAAATGATGGAATCAATTATTAAGGATGTCATAGCAGTGCATTTGGAAAGAGATGACATGATAGGTCCAAGTCAGCATGGATTTGTGAAAGGAAAATCATGCTTGACAAATCTTCTGGAATTTTTTGAGGATGTTTCCAGTAGAGTGGACAAGGGAGAACCAGTTGATGTGGTGTATTTGGACTTTCAGAAGGCTTTCGACTAGGTCCCACACAAGAGATTAATGTGCAAAGTTAAAGCACATGGGATTGGGGGTAGTGTGCTAACGTGGATTGAGAACTGGTTGGCAGACAGGAAGCAAAGAGTAGGAGTAAATGGGTACTTTTCAGAATGGCAGGCAGTGACTAGTGGGGTACCACAAGGTTCTGTGCTGGGGCCCCAGATGTTTACATTGTACATTAATGATTTAGACAAGGGGATTAAATGTAGTATCTCCAAATTTGTGGATGACACTAAGTTGGGTGGCAGTGTGAGCTGCAAGGAGGATGCTATGAGGCTGCAGAGTGACTTGGATAGGTTAGGTGAGTGGGCAAATGCATGGCAGATGAAGTATAATGTGGATAAATGTGAGGTTATCCACTTTGGTGGTAAAAACAGAGAGACAGACTATTATCTGAATGGTGACAGATTAGGAAAAGAGGATGTGCAATGAGACCTGGGTGTCATGGTACATCAGTCATTGAAGGTTGGCATGCAGGTACAGCAGGCGGTTAAGAAAGCAAATGGCATGTTGGCCTTCATAGCAAGGGAATTTGAGTACAGGGGCAGGGAGGTATTACTACAGTTGTACAGGGCCTTGGTGAGGCCACACCTGGAGTATTGTGTACAGTTTTGGTCATCTAACTTGAGGAAGGACATTCTTGCTATTGAGGGAGTGCAGCAAAGGTTCACCAGACTGATTCCCGGGACTGACATATCAAGAAAGACTGGATCAACTGGGCTTGTATTCACTGGAGTTCAGAAGAATGAGAGGGGATCTCATAGAAATGTTTAAAATTCTGATGGGTTTCGACAGGTTAGATGCAGGAAGAATGTTCCCAATGTTAGGGAAGTCCAGAACCAGGGGTCACAGTCTAAGGATAAGAGGTAAGCCATTTAGGACCGAGATGAGGAGAAACTTCTTCACCCAGAGAGTGGTGAACCTGTGGAATTCTCTACCACAGAAAGTTGTTGAGGCCAATTCACTAAATATATTCAAAAAGGAGTTAGATGTAGTCCTTAATACTATGGGGATCAAGGGGTATGGCGAGAAAGCAGGAATGGGGTACTGAAGTTGCATGTTCAGCCATGAACTCATTGAATGGTGGTGCAGGCTCGAAGGGCCGAATGGCCTACTCCTGCACCTATTTTCTATATTTCTATGTTTCTATGATGGGGTTGACTTATGAGGAAAGGTTGAGAAGGTTGGGCTTCAGAAGAATAAGAGGTGATCTTATTGAAATGTTTAAGATTATGAGGGGTCTTGACAAGGTGGATGCAGAGAGAATGGTTCCACTGATAGGGGAGACTAGAACTAGGGAGCATTATCTTAGAAAAAGGGGCTGCCCATTTAAAACGGAGGTGAGGAGAAATTTCTTCTCTCAGAGGGTTGTAAATCTGTGGAATTCGCTGCTTCTGAGAGCTGTGAAAGCTGGGTCATTGAATAAATTTAAGGCAGAGATAGACAGTTTCTTAATCGAATAGGAAATAAGGGGATATGGGGAGTGGGCAAGGAAGTGGACCTGAGTCCATGATCAGATCATCCATGATTGTATTAAATGGCGGAGCAGGCTTGAGGAACCTTTTGGCCTAATCCTGCTCCTATTTCTTATGTTCTTATGTTCTAATCTTTATCACAGCAGCCAAAAAAAAATCAGCACATGACTTCTCTCATGGTGACCACGGATATGTAATTAGAAAGTGCAGCTTTCAGCAGGTTGTGTCAGAAATCAGCAAGCATTTCCCTGGGGAGTGCATAAAAGCTTATTTCATTGAAGCAACGCACCGTAATAAAAATTTCATTTTACACATGAATGTGTACTGTATGGTAATCTTATTTCTATTCATTCATCAACTGCATTCTTGCTTTCGGAAATTAATCTGACAATGGAGCTTAAAGATTTATGTTTGACAGTACAGAAAAATATCTTTAATCATTTGAACATATCTTCTCTAATAGTGTTTTAAAGTGAAATCAGGAATATTCATTGTGCATAGGCTGCTGCACCATTTGGTTTTCCTTTCTTATTTGTTATTTTTAATCTAATCTATATTTCTAAAATGTGCATTTGTCAATTCTTTTATATCTGAAGTCACAATGTGTGGCTGGTTCATTTTATAATTATGAAGTGGCCAGTATCTTATCTAACTGCTTCATTGGACATGGCTCTTTGGAGTGATTATTGTATTTAAAAAAATAACTACTAACACCTATTGTATGTGAAAATATGAATCAGTTGAGATAGGTTATATGAAATATATAGTGATTCTCAGGGAGCATGCTTTGGACAGGTCTGATAGATCATAACAGTATGGAGGCTGAAACTGAATAGAAATAGTGAACAGCTACGATAGTGCACAGTAGTACATAAATTGTGACGCTGCACATAACTGTACCAACAGATATAGAAATCATTAGCAATGTACTTTCATAATTGAGCACCACTGAAGGTAATAGATGATCAAAGAAGCATGTAGCTGAGACATACAAACCAGAAGGCGCTTGGTCTCGACCCTGTATTCGGGAGAAGAAGATTCGCCTGGGCTTCAACTCCTGGGGCTTAATTTTCCCCAGTGATTTGCGTCGTTTTTTTGGAGTAGGCTGCTTTTATTGGCGTATTGTGTCAAATTTTTGGAGTATTTATTTTTGTCAAACTTTCCCCCTGTGATCTGCGCCGGCGTAACTGATTTAGTTATGACGTCCCTCATGTCTGCGCCGGTTTTTTTCAATTGTTCGCAGTTTGGCCAACATTTTTTTCTATTACACTGGTGTATCTGGCCACTCACACAAAACCTTCTAGTGAGTTAAGAAAACCCAGCGCACGTTCACAAATCTGCGCTGAAAGACGTCATTGTTTTTAAATCGAAGATTTTGGAGGGAGTCAAGAACACTGTCAAAATCAATAATAAAGTTCAACTTTTTTTTAACCTGTCAACGTAGAAGTGTAAATTTGTTGCATTCCAGAAGTTTTCTCATTTTTTTACTCACACACACGCCACCAGCGAACATCTTGAAGAAGGCCTAGAGGGTTGTAGGTTTCGCCGGCAGCATCGGCCTAGCATCCAGATACAGTGACTCGGGGTTCAGCTACAAATCTAGCTTTGGGGGTGATGGCGGGTGCTAAGAGGAGAAGAGGAGAGCACGGAGAGATAGCCGATCTTAGGGCTTGTAGCCCGGGGCAGGGGAGGGAGAGAGAGAGAGACGATCTTACGGCTTGTAGCCCGGGGAGGGGGAAGGAGAGAGAGAGAGAGACGATCTTACGGCTTGTAGCCCGGGGAGGGGGAGGGAGAGGGAGAGAGAGAGAGTCGATCTTACGGCTTGTAGTCCGGGGAGGGGGAGGGAGAGGGAGAGAGAGAGAGACGATCTTACGGCTTGTAGCCCGGGGCAGGGGAGGGAGAGAGAGACAGCCGATCTTACGGCTTGTAGCCCGGGGAGGGGGAGGGAGAGAGAGAGAGACGATCTTACGGCTTGTAGCCCGGGGCAGGGGAGGGAGAGAGAGACAGCCGATCTTACGGTTTGTAGCTCGGGGAGGGGGAGGGAGGGAGAGAGAGACGATCTTACGGTTTGTAGCTCGGGGAGGGGGAGGGAGAGAGAGAGAGACGATCTTACGGCTTGTAGCCCGGGGAGGGGGAGGGAGAGGGAGAGAGAGAGAGACGATCTTACGGCTTGTAGCCCGGGGCAGGGGAGGGAGAGAGAGACAGCCGATCTTACGGCTTGTAGCCCGGGGAGGGGGAGGGAGAGAGAGAGAGACGATCTTACGGCTTGTAGCCCGGGGCAGGGGAGGGAGAGAGAGACAGCCGATCTTACGGTTTGTAGCTCGGGGAGGGGGAGGGAGAGAGAGAGAGACGATCTTACGGCTTGTAGCCCGGGGAGGGAGAGAGAAGTCACAAGACTCAAGGGTGGGGCGGGGGGGTGGGGTGTGGTGTGGGGGCGAGAGAGGAGACCCTGAGAGCTCAGCGACAACTATTCCACATGGACATGTTTACTGTTTGGAGCTGTTCCATAATGTTGTGTTGTGTTAATGGAACATAGTTCAGTTTTAATGTAAAATATATTTTATTCAAAAGTTTTCAATAACTTAACTTTAATAAAAATTATTATTGTATAAAACTTCACTTTAAGATCACTCTTTAAGATCACTTAAAAACTTTAAGATCACTTATAAACTTGTAAATTTACATAACTTACAAAAAACTTAATTTGAGAACAGTTACAACAGTAACAACAATAATAATAACAACAACAACAACAGCAGCAAAGAAAGGCTGCACCCATCTCTCATCCACCTTATTCTAAGACCGCCCACTGCACTTGATCTTGGACTCTCCACCACCCCTGCCCACAGGCTGTGGCGCAGTGTTTCTGGGCTTCGTACCAAGCTTATTCCTTGTAACATCTTCGGTATTGCGCACCTTTTGAGGGTGGGGGGCATCAGCGTCAGGCGGCAAGTTGGAGGGCCCGGCTTTGGGTTCTTCAGAGGCTGGTGTAGGGATTGCAGTGGGAGTGGCAGTTGACTCTGTCAATGGGCGCAGTGTCTGGGCGTGTTCCCTTATTGCAGCAGCTAACTCACACATGCCATCCCTCATGCACCCTGACAGTGTCTCAGCAGCCTGCAACATTCTCTCTCTTATGGCCTGTATCGTGGTTTGCACTACCTCTGACATTCCCTCCCTCATGGCCAGTGACGTGCTTTGCACTACCTCTGACATTCCCTCCCTCATGGCCAGTGATGTGGTTTGCACTACCTCTGACATTCCCTCCCTCATGGCCACTATTCCCTCACTGATGATCCCGGATATTGTTCCCATTTCTCGTGAGAGTGTTGTTTCTTCTCCCGACGTCCCGCTACCTCATCACTCACCCCAATGATGATGTCCAGCAGTGATCGGGTAAGGTCAATGCTCTCCGCACTGAATCACATCTGTTACACCCTGTATCTCAGGAGAGCGCGGTCGAGCTCTCCTTCCCCTCCTCCCCATGGGTGTGGCTCGCACCACACCACTGGGACCCGCAGCCTGGAACGGTGGGGCCCTGGGTGTGTCTCGCTGCACCCCAACAATGGAACCCGCAGCCTGGGACGGTGGGGCCCTGGGTGTGCCTCGCTGCACCACACCACTAGGACCCGCAACCTCGGAATGTCCCATCAATGCTCAAACCACTCGTCACGGAAGGGGCTGGCACCTCCATGAGCGGCACCTCCTCCATATTCAGTACAACAGTGGGAGCTTCATCCAGCTCCGTCCCCTCCCCCTCCCCCCATGTTCTTGGTCTGGAGGGTCGGATTGGAAGATGTTTTCCTCTTCAGGCTCATCCTCGTCTGAATCTTCTTCTGCAGTATCAGGGTTGGCCTCAAGTTCTGTAAAATATAACAGAACAGTCAAATAGTTAGCAGCAGTGGAGGGGGCAGGGCTGGTGGCATGAGGAGGCTCACACACCACAGGCCAGGCAGCAGACTGATTTGAAGGACCATGATGAATTTGCAGGACTTCCCCTCTTCCTCGAGTGTGGGCTCAGCTTGTGCAGTACTGATTGCTTTTTGCCAGACAGGACCCATCAAAGCAGCGACCATCTCTTCCAAGGGTGTCAGTGCGTGTAGATTTGCTAGACCTCCTCCTGTTCGAGTTCTTTCCCTTTTGTTATGGGCCACTATCCTCTGCAAAGATGAAAATGCAACTTTTTAGAGAGGGTGTCTTTCTGCCGGGTGGGACATATACAGCTGGTCACATTTACAATTGCATTGAATAAATGAAAATATTATTTACACGAACTACTTGACCAAATCCCTGCCATTTCTTTTTACACTGGCCTCCAGATCTCGTGGTGTTCACCACTGTGCAGTAATCTTCTGCAACTTGGTTCCAGCGTTTCTTCATTTCTTTTGGTGGAACTTTTATGTGACCTCTGCTGGTGTCCTGCTCCTGCCATTGTTCTCAGTCACATTAATTAGTGCCTCCACTTCTTCTAGTAAGAAAACCTTGGGCCTTGCTCCGCGTTGCATCTTGTATTGGTCCAGCTGTGATTTTTCCAATGCTCTCGCACAGCACTCCTTCTCACACAAGCACAACTGGCTCTTTAACAATGGCCAATTGCCAAATCTGAGCTGTACTGAGCAAGCACGTCCATTGGAACGATGTCAAAAACGTAACTTTTTTTCCCATGCATGCACAGGAGGTATTGTTTTTTGGCGCAGACAGCAGGCTCCACCCACGAGGCGACTGGACGAGCTGCGCGGCACCAAATTTGAATTATAGATCGGGGAAACTTTGGCAAAATATTTCTGCCGCATTTCTGGTCCAGAAAACCTGGCGTAACTCTGGCAACACACCAGAAAATGGGCTTGGGGAAAATTGAGCCCATAATCACTATTCAGTGACTCCTGCACATGTGTGACTGTTGGATGATTTCAGGTCCAGGATTGCAGTTAGTTGTGATGATGAATACTCTGCTACTTACTGGCCAGGCTTACGTCAGTGAGTTACTGGAGGTTGACTGATGATAAACTAGCATAAGTCAACATCTTGGAGAATTCTGAACATTTTGAAATTCTCCACAATCCATTGGAACACAAGTGCAGTATGACATAAGTAGTCAGGAGAAGAGGGGCCACATGGATGCAGTCTCTAGAAACTGGCTCAAAAGCAGTAATAAAGCAGCCTGGGATTAAGGCATCTTTGTGTCAATTGGATTTGGTGTAAGGCTTCGAAAGAGGGAAAGGGAAAAACAGAAAAGAACTTTGAAAAGAAAAATATAAAAACTAAAGTCTGAAACCTATAAAAGACGATGCAACACTGAGGCAGTTGGTTTATGCCTGTGTTAGTTGCTTGTGGTGATCATTGATGGAATGAATAAACTCTGATAATTAATGCAGAAATCTACAACCAGAACTTTCCACCTCCTGTGCAAGCACTTCCTGTGGGGAAAAAGATTGACTATAGTTGCTAAAGAATTGCAGTCACATAATATACTTTTTCTCTAGTCGTCACCTCATGCTGTATTGTACCCTCAGGAGGCTGTGCCTGTGGGAAGCACGACATTGTCATTTAATTTACAGATTATACAACATTACCATATGCATTAATGAGGTTCTCTTTGTCTGAGTTGAGGGTGATGGATTAAGTTTCAAATTGATAAATTTATTACTATACCCCCTGTTAAATAGATAATTGATTTTCACTATTTTTATACACCTCTTAGGCAATGTTCCCTCTTGGCTAGACTTTCGACTTCAGATCGCTGAGCTAGTGCCCATATATCGGATACAAAGGCAGGCTATCGACCATTTTGCTTCAAAAGTGGAAAGTTGGGCCGGAACATCAGCGGAAAATTGCTGGCCCAACTTTCGTGTCACAACGCCGAGGTGATCGCTGAGGTGATTGCCCACACATCACCCAACGCAACTTTCGGCACATTGGCCACACATCGCCTGGCTGATTGCTCGCCGAGAACATCGCTGGACATCACTGGAGAAAAACTGCTTTTACCTGGTCTTCCTCACAGAACTCGGCACTACCGACACCATTTTGAACATCGGAGGAAGTGAGGAGGCTACTTAAACAAGGGGTTTATAATTTGTGAGTTATTTAAGAGCCTTTTACTGATAGATCCACTCACATTTATACTTATATTTATATTCATATTTATAGTTATATTTATATTTTATATTTTATATTTTTTTTAGTACAAAGGGCATTTATAACAACAGTGATAATGATAGTGACAATAGTGATAGTGATGGGGCCTATAGCTTCTCTACCATTACTTGTAAATGCTCACATGCTGGCGTCTGAAGTTGAGTTAAATGAAGGATTTAGTGAAGGGGTCAATCGAAGAGATGGCAGACTAATGCAGAGGTGGAGAAGGAGAACGTACAGCCACCGAGCTTACAGGGAAAAGCAATTTTACCTCAACTTGTCTGATAACACGTGCCTTAGGAGGCTGCGCTTCCAAAAGGAGGTCATCGATGAGATATGCCAGCTCATCGAGGGGGATCTGCAGCCTACCAGCACCATCAGGGCCGCACTGCCCGTTGAGGTAAAGGTTACTGTAGCACTATCCTTCTACGCATCGGGCTCCTTTCAGGCCTCAGCTGGCGACATTTGCGGTATCTCTCAGCACACCACACATTGCTCCATTCGGCAGGTGACTGAAGCCCCTTACGTTTGCAGGATGGACTTTATAAACTTCCCTATGACCAGGAAGGCACAAACCGGGAAGGCTTTGGGCTTCTCGAGAATAGCAAACTTCCCTAAGGTGCAGGGAGCAATAAACTGCATGCACATCGCCCTAAAAGCACCTTTATAGAACGCGGAGGTGTTTCGTAACTGCAAGAGATTCCACTCCCTGAATGTGCAGCTTGTTGTCACCAAATAATCATGGCAATTAATGCTAAATTTCCAGGCAGCATCCATGATGCGCACATCCTGCATGAGAGCGCTGTCTCTGACCTGTGTGACAGTCAGCCACAAGGTCATGGTTGGATGCTGGGGGATAAAGAATGTGGCCTTGTCAGTTGGCTCATGACCCCCTGCGTAATCCCCTGACGGAAGCCGAGAAGCGTTACAACAAAAGCCACATAGCTACACGCAATATCGTCGTAAAGACAATTGGAGTGCTCAAGCAGCGCTTCAAATGCCTGGACCACTCTGGAGGCAGCCTATAATACCACCCTGACCAGGTCGCTGAGTTTATTGTGGTGTGTTGCATGTTGTATAACCTAACTATAAGGAGAGGACAACAATTGCCAGATGAGGCTGCCGGTCCACCTCAGGAAGGAGTGGAGGCGGAAGAGGCAGATGACGAGGAGCAGGAGGAGGAGGAGGAGGCTGGCGAGGATCTCATGGAGGACAATCAGCCTGGTGATTAATCCATGGTCCCAACCACGCCCCCACCCCGAAGACTGGAGAAATCCCGAGGGAGTTGTGAGGCTGCAAAGCTGTTGCGTCAGCAGTTCATAAATGAATGCTTTGCATGAACTTACATTGGAGACAGTCACAGTTACAGTTATGGTTAGACAACAGTTGCATTTGCGTTGAGTTACGTTTCATCCTTGCTTGGTCTGGCCTGGCCATTTTTGTACAACAGTTGCATTCATGTTGTACCTTAACTTACATTATTAGAAGACACTGCACAACAATTGTAAAATGCAATCATTTTTTTAATGAATTTAATAAGATTGTAACTAATTTTTTTGAACTGTAACTTCCTCCCCCATCACCCCACCCCTCAACAATCACCCAACAACAATAAAAAATAACAATAACAATAACACTCCCCCCTCCCTACCTGTGCCCATGTTTCCCTCCAGATCCTGTACCCCTCCGTATCTTAACCCCACCCCGTTTTGGTCCTAGGGTAGCGCGACGAGTCTAGCATGCAACGGGTGACGACAAGACTTCCTGTCATGGTGGGGGTGATGGTGGCGCGATCGCCTGTTAGGGGGGTGATGGAGGGGAAGATGTAGCTGGGGAATTGCCTTCCGAGTCAGAAGGAAGTGCTTCCTCATGACTCACTTGTGTGCTGGTGCTCATGGTATGTCTGGTGGCGGCACCTTGGGGTTCAGTGCCATGTCCCATCAATAACGCATGCCACAAGGCATCGATGGAGGTGGTCTGTGCACAAATCTCCATGAGCATCTGCTGCGAAACCTCCGTTTGGCAAGCACACACCCGGGACATTTCTCTCATGAATACCACGAATGCCTGGAGATGCTCGCAACTAATCGCAACTCTCTCCTCACACAGTCTGGTCAAGCACTCTATCCGATCGGCCAGAGGAGGCATGTGCTGAGCTCACTGACCCGACCTCCTTGGTGTCGCCAACTGCACGCCGCTTGGTCCCACTACCTCTTCAGTCGAAAACGATAAAGTAGCCGCAGGTTCAACTGTCAGAAGGATGCAAGGGGCATCCGCCTCTGTTTCCATAACATCTCCTTCCTCCTCTGGGTCGGTGGTCTCCTGTTCTTCCTCTCCTTCACCACCCATGGTGAATAACACCTGCAATGGGGCAGGTGCAGGTAAGGGTGTGTCCTCCCTTTGCGCCTCTGGAGCTGGGAAACCTGCAAAACACAATTTAGCTTATTGACCTTATTAGAACAGAAGGGATTCTTGCGCTGCATGGCATACATTGGACGAGCAGCACTACTACAATAAATATGACCAAGCGACATTACATATTATTGCATCATATGGTAGTACATATGGTAGTACATCTATGTGGAATTCACTGCCCCAGAGAGCTGTGGAGGCTGGATCAGTCGCTGATAGACACAATGATACGGGAGTGAAGGTTAATGGAGAGCAGACAGAGAAGGGGACAGATAGCCAGATGGCCTGCTCCTGCTCTTATTTCTTATGTTCTTATGTTTTCAACCTGAGAATAGCACAGACATAACATGACATCATTCGTGTGTTATAATTAAATGACATTACATTACTTTAACTGCTTGACACATTACTCACGTGACGCATGGGAGGGTTTTGCAACACCACGGGGGGTGGTTGAGTGACTGTGGGTCCCCACAAGTGCCGCTGCAAGCTCCTCGAGGTCAGTCAGTGGCTGCACCTAAGCAAAGCACCCTCCAGTGTGCCTCTGCTCAGAGCGGTTGTTCGATATCTTCCTCTGCAAATGTGAAAAGAGCATGGCATAAGTTAATTGACTCGGTAATATCATGGAAAGACAACAGTTTCCAACATTATATGCTAATAGGGTTTATATCCACAGTTATAACAAAGATCGTGTTTAGGAGTTAATGCTTGACACAAATATCTCTCTATACTACAATCTCCATTGAACTCAGCAATGAGAGGAGCTAATGTCCCAAAGTGTCCCAGGGCAGATAGTGAGCCAGGGCAGCTCTCCCCAGTCTATTCTGGGTCACTATGTAAGTAACAGCAGCCAGAGAGACTTAAAAAGGACACAGGTTCATAGCCCTGTCCAGATCTTAGCAGGGAATATCTGTGTAATATATTTATGTAAGAATAACAAGCTTAAATTCAATCCAGGAGATTTACTCTTAAAATAACAATTTGCATCATTACAATATAAAATCTATATCCTCTTGCCAAAGCAACCAGGCTCTTCAAGTGCTTCCGGCACTGGTCGGACCCCCTCGCCTCTTGGGATGCCGAAGAGACGATGTCTGCGATCTCGGCCCAAATCTTTCTGTAGACCTGGGGTGGAGGTTTCCCACACCCACCTCGGGTTAATTGGGCCCTCCAGGAGCGCACCTCCTGGACGAGGGCCTCGTTAGCCTCGTCTGAAAAGGACTTTTCCCTCCGCCTCGCCCCCTCCACATCACTGTCTGATGATGATATTTTCTCTTTTTATCTCTTTTTACCTCTTTTGTATATTTCTTTCTCTCACTCTGCTTTCCTATCTGTTTCTCTCACTCTGCTTTCCTCCTCTCTCTCTATCCTCTCTCTTTCTCTTGCACTCTCTCTCTCTCTCTCCCCCTCCCTTTGCCTTCTATGCATGTGTGGATGACCCCTGACCTCCCAAAACACGGGAAAACCTGTTTACCAAAAAAAAAATCACATGCGCAGAAGGTCGTTGCTAGGGAAGCTTTGCCTTCCACATCGCTGGGCTATCGCTGGGCCCATTTCACATCGCTGGTCTATCGCTGGGCCCATTTCACATCATTGGTCTATCGCTGGGCCCATTTCACATCGCTGGTCTATCACTGGGCCCATTTCACATCGCTGGGCTATCACTGGGCCCATTTCACATCGTTGGTCTATCACTGAGCCCATTTCACATCGCTGGGCTATCACTGGGCCCATTTCACATCGTTGGTCTATCGCTGGGCCCATTTCACATCGCTGGGCTATCACTGGGCCCATTTCACATCGCTGGTCTATCACTGGGCCCATTTCACATCGCTGGGCTATCGCTGAGCCGAAAGTCGCGATCCTAAAAATGGGCGATGTTCCAGCGGTTATGAAGGTGGACACATCACCAAGGCTGGAACATCGCCCATTTTTTGGACGATAGCTAGCTAAGTGGAAGTCTTTTGCAATGGAAATGAATTCACATGGCACAAATCATGTAAAGTATTTCGAGATGTACAGCTTTTTCATTGTGGGTGAGTCTACACAATTCTTGGTGCCAAGCATCAGATTTGACAAAGGTTCTGTAAAGGTTACTCTACAGCATGAAACCACACGAGGCACATTCTGGGGACAAGGTCATTCTGTGACCTTAACTCTTTATTCACAGGACTCCAAAGACCATCGTCCCTGCGTTGGACCTCCCTTTTTATACCTGTGTGATCAGGTAAGGAGTTTCTCCCACAAGTTCACCCCTTGTGGTCACGGTGTGCATCTAGGTTGAGTGTATACAGTAATACAGTGGTGTTACATTGTGGTTACATACATGACATCATCTCCCCCCAAAGTCGTATTGGGATCATAGGTTTAGTGTTTCAGGTGGTCTATGCTCCCTCGTGGAGCACCACAGTTGGGGCTCTGGTTGTTGGACACTGACGTGAGTGTCTCTCACCTGTGGTGATTCTGGCCTGTCTGATTGCTCTTGTTGCTCGTTCACTGGCGGTGTTGTGAGCTCCATGTCATGGCCTTCTTCAGGTTCCTCCGTGTCGATGCTGAACCTTTTTTTCACTTGGTCCAGATGCTTACGGCATATCTGACCATTATTGAATTTTATAACAATGACCCTATTCCCCTCTTTGTCAATTACAGTGCCCTCAAGCCATTTGGGCCCCATGGCGTGATTGAGGACGAATACAGGATCATTTATTTCAAAACATCTCCCCCTCGAATTACAATCATGGTACTCTTTTTGTGACTTGAAATTGCCCTCAACTATGTCGGTCAGGACTGGGTGAATGAGAGACAACTGAGTTTTGAGTGTCCGCTACATTAGTAGCTCTGCGGGCGAAATCCCCATGAGCGAATGCGGTCGCGATCTATAGGCCAGCAGGAGATGCGATAGGCGGCATTGTAGGGAGGGTCCTTGAATCCTGAGCATACCTTGCTTAATGATTTGGACCGCACATTCCGCCTGGCCATCGGAGGCCGGCTTGAACAGCGCAGTCCTGACATGGTTGATGCCATTGCCCGAAATAAATTCTCGGAATTCGTAGCTTGTGAAACATGGGCCATTATCACTAACCAGGATGTCCGGCAAGCCATGGGTTGCAAAGATCACACGTAGGCTTTCCACGGTGGTGGTTGACATACATGAATTCAGAATGATGCACTCGCTCCATTTCGAGTACGCATCTACCACAATAAGGAACATCTTACCCATGAACGGGCCCGTGTAGTCAACATGAATGCGTGACCATAGCCTGGTGGGCCAGGGCCACGGGCTGAGCGGGCCTCCCTGGGGGCATTACCCAGCTGGGCACACATAGTGCACCTGCGAACTCAGTGTTCCAGGTCTGAATCAATTCCAGGCCACCAAACGTGTGACCGGGCAATGGCTTTCATCAGCACAATGCCTGGGTGCTCGCTGTGGATTTCCCTAATGAATGTCTCCCTGCCCTTCTGGGGAATAACTACCCGGCTGCCCCATAGTAGGCAGTCTGCTTGGATGGAGAGCACATCCATCCGTCTGTGGAACAGCCTGACCTCCTCAGGGCATGCTCCGTGTGCGGGCGCACAATTCCCAGTCAGGACACATTTCTTAATCAGGGATAGGAGGGGATCTCTGTTTGTCCAGATTTTGATCTGGCAGGCTGTGATGGGGGAGCTTGCGCTGTCAAAGGCATCAATAGCTATGACCATTCCGGCACTTTGCTCCGCTGCCCCCTTGGTGGTGGCCAGTGGAAGCCTGCTGAGCGCGTCAGCGCAATTTTCAGTGCCGGGCCGGTGCCGGACGGAGTAGTCATAAGCAGCCAGTGTGAGAGCCCATCGCTGTATGCGAGCTGATACGTTGGCATTGATAGCCTTGCTGTCTGACAACAGGGATGTGAGTGGCTTGTGGTCCGTCTCTAATTCAAACTTCCAAAGAGGTACTGATGCATTTTTTTTACACCATAGACACATGCAAGCACTTCCTTCTCGACCATCCCATATCCCCATTCTGCTTGAGAGAGCAACCTGGAGGCATAAGCCACAGGTTGTAGTTGACCCTCAGCATTACCCTGCTGCAACACGCACCCAACCCTATAGGACGATGCATCACACGTCAGAACCAATTTTTCACAGGGGTCGTATGTGTTTGAACCAAGTAGGTTTCGCGCCCGATCAAAAGCCCGTTCCTGACAATCCCCCCAAAACCAATCACAACCCTTACGCAGGAACACGTGTAGCGGCTCCAACAATGTGCTCAAGTACGGCAGAAAGTTCCCGAAATAGTTCAACAGTTCCAGGAATGAACGCAACTCCGATGTGTTGCAGGGCCTGGGTGCTCGTTGAATCGCCTCTGTTTTGGATTCGGTGGGCCGAATCCCACCTGCAGCAAACCTCCTGCCCAGAAACTCAACCTCAGGAGCTAAGAACACACATTTAGACTTCTTGAGTCGCAGGCCTACCTGGTCCAGTCGGTACAGGAGATTGTGGAGGTGCTCCTCAGTGTCTCGACCCGTGATGAGGATGTCGTCCTGGAATACGATTGTTCCAGGAATGGATTTAAGCAGGCTTTCCATGTTTCGTTGAAAAATCGCAGCCGCTGATCAAATGCCAAATGGGCACCTGTTATAAACGAACAGTCCTTTGTGCATGGTGATGGTGGTCAGTAGTTTAGATTCATCAGCCAGTTCCTGGGTCATATAGGCTGAAGTGAGGTCCAACTTGGTGAACAGCTTGCCGCCTGACAGCGTGGCGAAGAGGTCCTCCGCTCTCGGGAGCGGGTATTGATCTTGTAGGGACACCCGATTGATGGTGGCCTTGTCGTCGCCACAGATCCTGACAGAGCCATCCGCTTTTAGGACGGGAACGATGGGGCTCGCCCAGTCGCTGAATTCAACAGGTGAGATGATGCCCTCTCTCAACAGCCGATCCAAATCGATCTCGATCTTTTCCCGCATCACACACAGCACCGCTCTGGCTTTGTGGTGCACTGGCCTGGCGTCTGGGGTGATGTGTATCACTACTTTAGTACCTTTGAAAGTCCCGACGTCAGGTTAGAATAGTGAATCGAATTGTTGTAGGACTTGTGAGCACGAACTTCGCTCCACAGATGACATTGCGTGAACATCCACCCATTTCCAGTTCATCTCGGCTAACCAGCTCCTCCCCAACAGTGCGGGACCATTGCCCGGGACAATCCAGAGTGGCAGCCAATTCACTAACCCATTGTATGTGACAGCCAACATTGCACTGCCTAGCACTGGAATGATTTCTTTAGTGTAAGTCTGTAATTGTGTCTCAATACGTGCTAATTTGGGTCTACTGGCTTTATGTGGCCATAGCTTCTCAAATTGCTGAACGCCCATGAGTGACTGGCTGGCCCCAGTGTCCAGCTCCATGCGTACAGGGATACCATTTAATAAAACCCTCATCATCATTGGTGGTGTTTTGGTGTATGAACTGTGAATATTCGCCACATGGACCCGCTGAACCTCGGCATCCATCGATTTACCCCAAAAGTCATCCTGCCTCAAAGAGCCCTCTTCTGGTCCATCTGCCTCATATATTAGTCTGGTTGCAGACTTCCTGCACATTCAAGCTAAGTGGCCACTGAGATTGCAGTTCCTGCAGACAAACTGTTGAAATCTGCAAAATCTAGCTGAGTGTTTTCCCCCACACTTCCAGCATGAGTTAAAGTTTCCATTGTTGGGAAGAAATGAACTATGGCCAGGCATTCCGCGCTGACTGTCCCTTTGACTGCTCTTAAGTACCCTATTAGTGAGTGTCAATGGCCCCATCCTGGGCCGCATTGTCCACTGTGATGGCGTGAATGTCCGTTCAGCCTGCCATTGTCTGTGTCGAAGTCTTACTCTGGGGTCTATTGCTGCCTGAGGAGTGTCGGACTGCCCCTGCCTGCCTGCGGTGCTCTGAGTCGCATTGATGATGTTGACTCCCTGATCCATCACCGCGTTAGAGGCAGAATTGCGCGAGTATATTATTTTCGTCTCTTCCTCCCCCGCCATGAAAGTTTGAGCTCACAACGCCGCCGCTTCCAAGATCAAATCCTTGGTCTCAATTAATTTGCGGAAAATTCCCACATGACCGATGCCCTTGCTAAAGAAGTCCCTTAGCACCTCCCCCCTGCAGGCGTCTGTGAACTTACAGAGGCTGGCCAAACGCCGGAGGTCCGCTACGAAGTCCGGTATGCTGTGTCCTTCACGACGTCGGTGGGTGTAGAATCTGTGTCGGGCCATATGTATGCTACTCGCCGGTTTGAGGTGCTAAGTTCTTCAAAGGTTTTGTCCACCGACTTTTCGGGTGCTAGTAAGTCCTTCATGAGCGCGTAAGTCTTTGGTCCTCAGCTGGTCAAAAGATGAGCCCCTCGCTTGTCGGCCGCTGCATCCCCCAGCCATTCTTTCGTAATGAAGCTTTGCTGAAGCCTCTCAACAAAATCGTCCCAGTCTTCCTCAACACAGTACCGTTCCTCTGTGCTACCGGTGGCCATTCTCGTGGGTCGTGAATTCCCGTTTCTCGTCGCCAATGTAAAGTCCTTACTCTGCAGTATGAAACCACACGAGGCACATTCTGGGGACAAGATCACTCTGTGACCTTAACTCTTTATTCATGGGACTCCAAAGACGATGTCCCTGCATGGGAGCTCCCTTTTTATACCTGTGTGATCAGGTAAGGAGTGTCTCCCACAAGTTCATCCCTTGTGGTCAAGGTGTGCATCTAGGTTGAGTGTATACAGTAATACAGTGGTGTTACATTGTGGTTACATACATGACAGGTTCCACATCTGAACTCACCTGTTCTCTCTCCACAGATGCTGCCTGAGCTGCTGAGTGTTTTCAGCAGTTGCTATTTTTGTCACAGGCCTCTATTGCTTCAGCTCTGAAACTGGTTGTGTATGAGACTGACCAAGGGGCGACTGTCCCTTTGATTTTTCCTGCCTCCCCAGAAGAACCACTCAAGGACAACATCAGGAATTAATTGTGTGGAGGATCATATGTGCAAATCCATATCTTACTGTTCCAGCAGAACACCTTGATGCTCCAATATGCAGCAGTATCTTTGCTATATAAAATATTTAATACCCTTATAATTGTTGAAAAACACCACTAAATTTATACCTGCAATGCTATGTTGGTGTTCTGTGAACAATAAGAATTAAGAAATTGTATCACCTGGTGTCAAAATATTATGATATTACCAAAATCAACATGAGTAAATTAAGTTATAGCAAGAGTTTATATCTGTGTTTGTGTGTGTTTGGTTAAAGTATTATTAAGTAACATAGCGGGAAACTTTCACCTTCACTTTCGGCAGTTTTCTTGGCGGTACAGCTGTTGCCTGGCGAAAGTTTCCCCCTTACTTTTTAAATTGAACCGCCAACATTTCGAAACGACCACCGGGGAGCAAACCGCCTACGTTCATCTGTATGCACCGCCGAGAAAAGTGCCAGGATCTAAATTTGTCCTCAACAGAAGCCCGTCCAGAGGAAACCGCCCACAGGAAGCAGCCTGAAACAGGGTGGCAGGTGAGTACTCTGCAAAAAAAGGTAAGTTAAGGGTTTTTTTTTTAATTGTAAAACAGCGATTTTCTTTAAAACTATCTTGGGAATGTTTTTTAACATTTTATTTTTTTTTAGGTGACATTTTTTTTTTGGAGTTTTCCCCCCCTCCCCAACCACAGCTTCGGACTAAATTTAAATATTTATTATCCATTCAGGTAAGAACTGCCCATTTTCGCTAGTTTCAGCTTTAACCACCCAGAAATCGCCAAGAATTTAGTGCAAGATCCATTTTCTTGCTGGGCGGTATTTCTAACCTCATTAATGTAAATTTTCGCCGCCGTTAATTTCAGAAGCTTAGCGGTCTTTTTCGGGTGGCAATCAGACAGTGAAGGGCTTGGGGAAAGTCTAGCCCCCTGTGACTGTTTTGAGATGTGAACAAAACAGCCATATAACTTGTTCCTATAGTTTTTTTTTTAAATCTTGTGCAGGACATGCACTTATTGTCCAAGAATCTTACCTCCAATTGTCAGGACCTTTATGTCATATTTTATGTCAATATCTCCCTGTAAACTGAATTCTCCTGTAATATGACTGCTGCAAGGGAAATCAGAGCTCTGTCGATCACTGAAGTCTTTGCTTTGGTTTAACTTAGGCATCAGTCAGTGCTTTAACTTCTTCTCCTCCAACTTGAAATAAAGGCCCAATCCTTCAATCCAGTATGCATCCTCGAACATGACAGCACATCAACCCTTTTTGCTCCTACATGATCAAGTCAATAAGAATCTCCTGCTTGAATAAGTCAGCATGCAATAAGTGCACCCTTTTCTGTAGGACTCTAACCTCCATGAATAACAGAGCATGACAATCGTGCATGTTCTGTTTTAATAGAAGAAAGTGTAAAGTGCACTCATGCCAACCTGTTCTTTCCTAACACTGTGCTTCCCTCAGAAGCTACACATGCCTTTCCTTCAGCTATTCTCCTCAGTGAAACTTGAGTGCCAATATTGCAAGAGATGATTAGCTACTCATGTTCTCCTAAAGGGTCATGGGACTGAAGTGGCCCTCCTCTCATAGCAATTCGCCAACGAGCATGAACTGCTGCTGGCTGCATCTCTGGAGCCTCTTCCTGAACAGCTTGGTATCATCTCATATGTTGCACTGGCACGGTGCTGAGTGGGGGAAAGCTGGAGGCCGAGCATGTGCTGCTCTCCTAAAAAAAAACGCAGTATTACTCAGTTGCTCCCTGTCTTTAAATTGACCTACAAGCAGTCTTCCTCTCCCACCACTAATATCCTCGCTAGACCTGTCTGAAGTTGCACCTAGTGGTGTGAATAATTATGCAAATGAGCAAACAACAGAGAATTGAATGCTATTTGCATTTGCAACAGTTCTTAACTGACTTAGATCTGAAGAGAAAAATTGGCCACAATTCCTTCAGGAGAGGAAAAGAGAGAGGGTGAAAATTACCAGAAATGGCATGAACAACAATGGAAATAACTTATTGTCAGTCACTTCTTGTTGCCAAACATTGCATTTTAACTATCAGGCGGAGGACCGGCAGAGTGTGATAGTGCCAAGGGAGGCTCAATGGATGGGGGTGGGGGCATGAGGTGGATAGAGGTGTACCGATGGATGTGGTGTATTTAGATTTCCAAAAGGCATTCGATAAGGTGCCACACAAAAGGTTACTGCAGAAGATAAAGGTACGCGGAGTCAGAGGAAATGTATTAGCATGGATAGAGAATTGGCTGGCAAACAGAAAGCAGAGAGTCGGGATAAATGGGTCCTTTTCAGGTTGGAAATCGGTGGTTAGTGGTGTGCCACAGGGATCGGTGCTGGGACCACAACTGTTTACAATATACATAGATGATCTGGAAGAACGGAAAGAGTGTAGTGTAACAAAATTTGCAGATGACACAAAGATTAGTGGGAAAGCGGGTTGTGTAGAGGACACAGAGAGGCTGCAAAGAGATTTAGATAGGTTAAGCGAATGGGCTAAGGTTTGGCAGATGGAATACAATGTCGGAAAGTGTGAGGTCATCCACCTTGGGAAAAAAAACAGTAAAAGGGAATATTATTTGAATGGGGAGAAATTATAACATGCTGAGGTGCAGAGGGACCTGGGGGTCCTTGTGCATGAATCCCAAAAAAGTTAGTTTGCAGGTGCAGCAGGTAATCAGGAAGGCGAATGGAATGTTGGCCTTCATTGCGAGAGGGATGGAGTACAAAAGCAGGGAGGTCCTGCTGCAACTGTATAGGGTATTGGTGAGGCCGCACCTGGAGTACTGCATGTAGTTTTGGTCACCTTACTTAAGGAAGGATATACTGGCTTTGGAGCGGGTACAGAGACGATTCACTAGGCTGATTCCGGAGATGAGGGGGTTACCTTATGATGATAGATTGAGTAGACTGGGTCTTTACTCGTTGGAGTTCAGAAGGATGAGGGGTGATCTTATAGAAACATTTAAAATAATGAAAGGGATAGACAAGATAGAGGCAGAGAGGTTGTTTCCACTGGTCGGGGAGACTAGAACTAGGGGGCACAGCCTCAAAATACGGGGGAGCCAATTTAAAACCGAGTTGAGAAGGAATTTCTTCTCCCAGAGGGTTGTGAATCTGTGGAATTCTCTGCCCAAGGAAGCAGTTGAGGCTAGCTCATTGAATGTATTCAAGTCACAGATAGATAGATTTTTAACCAATAAGGGAATTAAGGGATACGGCGAGCGGGCAATTAAGTGGAGCTGAATCCACGGCCAGATCAGCCATGATCTTGTTGAATGGCGGAGCAGGCTCGAGGAGCTAGATGGCCTACTCCTGTTCCTAATTCTTATGTTCTTATGTTCTTATGGGGAGGGTGAGCCCAGGATGACAATGGCCCACATTATTCTTGCAGAGGCAAGGAAGAGGCATATAAATTGGCCAGAAAAAGCAGCAAACCTGAGGACTGGGAGAATTTTAAACTTCAGCGGAGAAAGACAAAGGGTTTAATTAGGAGGGGGAAAATAGAGTATGAGAGGAAGCTTGCTGGGAATATAAAAACTGACTGCAAAAGCTTCTATAGATATGTGAAGAGAAAAAGATTAGTGAAAACAAACGTAGGTCCCTTGCAGTCAGAATCAGGTGAATATATAATGGAGAACAAAGAAATGGCAGACCAGTTGATCAAATACTTTGGTTCTGTCTTCATGAAGGAAGACACAAATAACCTTCCGGAAATATTAGGGGACTGAGGGTCTAGTGAGAAGGAGAAACTGAAGGAAATCCTTATTAGTCGGGAAATTGTGTTAGGGAAATTGATGGGATTGAAGGTCGATAAATCCCCAGTGCCTGATAGTCTGCATCCCAGAGTACATAAGGAAGTGGTTCCAGAAATAGTAGATGCATTGGTCATCATTTTCCAACAGTCTATCGATTCTGGATCAGTTCCTATGGACTGGAGGGTAGCTAATGTAAAACCACTTTTTAAAAAAGGAGGGAGAGAGAAAACGGGGAATTATAGATCAGTTAGCCTGACATCAGTGGTGGGGAAAATGTTGGAATCAATTATTAAAGATGAAATAGCAGCGCATTTAGAAAGCAGTGACAGGATTAGTCCAAGTCAACATCGATTTATGAAAGGGAAATCATGCTTGACAAATCTTCTGGAATTTTTTGAGGATGTAACTAGTAGAGTGGACAAGGAAGAACCAGTGGATGTGGTGTATTTGGACTTTCAAAAGGATTTTGACAAGGTCCCACACAAGAGATTAGTGTGCAAAATTAAAGCACATGGTATTGGGAGTAGTGTACTGACGTGGATAGGGAACTGTTGGCAGACAGGAAGCAGAGAGTCAGGATAAACAGGTCCTTTTCAGAATGGCAGGCAGTGACTAGTGGGGTGCTGCAGGGCTCAGTGCTGGGACTCCAGTTATTTACAATACACATCAATGATTTAAATGAAGGAATTGCATGTAATATCTCCAAGTTTGCAAATGACACTAAGCTGGGTGGCGGTGTGAACTGTGAGGAGAAAGCTAAGAGGCTGCAGGGTGACTTGTACAGGTTAGGTGAGTGGGCAAATGCATGGCAGATGCAGTATAATGTGGATAAATGTGAGGTTATCCACTTTGGTGGCAAAAACACGAAGGCAGAATATTATCTGAATGGCGACAGCTTAGGAAAAGGGGAGGTGCAACGAGACCTGGGTGTCATGGTACATCAGTCATTGAAAGTTGGCATGCAGGTACAGCAGGCGGTGAAGAAGGCAAATGGCATGTTGATCTTCATAGCTAGGGGATTTTAGTGTAGGAGCAGGGAGGTCTTACTGCAGTTGTACAGGGCCTTGGTGGGGCCTCACCTGGAATATTGTCTTCAGTTTTGGTCTCCTAATCTGAGGAAGGATGTTCTTGCTATTGAGAGAGTGCAGCGAAGGTTCACCAGACTGATTCCCGGGATGGCAGGACTGACATATGAGGAGAGATTAGATCGATTGTATTCCCTGGAGTTTAGAAGGATGAGAGGGGATCTCATAGAAACATATAAAATTCTGACGGGACTGGACAGGCTAGATGCAAGAAGAATGTTCCCGATGTTGGGGAAGTCCAGAACCAGGGGACATAGTCTAAGGATAAGTGGTAAGCCATTTAGGACTGAGATGAGGAGAAACTTCTTCACTCAGAGAGTTGTTCACCTGTGGCATTCTCTACCGCAGAGAGTTGTTGATGCCAGTTCGTTGGATATATTCAAGAGGGAGCTGGATATGGCTAAAGGGCTCAAGGGGTATGGAGAGAAAGCAGGAAAGGGGTACCGAGGTGAATGATCAGCCATGATCTTATTGAATGGTGGTGCAGATTTGGAGGGCCGAATGTCCGACTCCTGCACCTATTTTCTATGTTTCTACGTTTCTATGTAGAGCCAGAAGGATTATTACTGGGGCACCAGTACTGGGCTAAGAGGGAGCTGTTCCGTTTGGACGGGCTCCACTTAGACCGTGCTGGGACTCGGGCCCTGGTGAATCAAATAACTCGGGTTGTAGAGAGGGCTTTAAACTAATTGGTGGGGGGTAGGATTCAGGTGAGCGAAAATTTTAAAAGTCAAAGAATAAGGAGAGGACAACAGAGCAGGGTAGCACTGGGCAAAATGAAAACCAGAGCATGCCAGGAAGAGACAGAAAGTATAAACATAACAGTGAATCAGAAAGTGGGGTCAAAGCAGGGAAAATGGTAAAAAAAAAAAAAATTTAAAAGCTCTTTACCAGAATACACGTAGCATTCATCACAAAATAGATGAGTTGACAGCACAAATACATGCAAAAGGCTATGATCTGATAGCGATTACAGAGATGTGGTTCCAAGGTGACCTGGACTGGGAACTAAATATTCAGATTTGCAAGGACAGACAGAAAGGAAAAGGAGGTGGAGTAGCACTGTTAATAAAGGATGAGATCAGTGCCTTAGTGAGAAACGATATTGGCTCAGAAGATCAAGATGTTGAATCACTTTGGGTGGAGATAAGCAATAATAATGGGGGAAAGTCACTGGTAGATGTAGTCTATAGGCCCCCTAACAGTAGCTACACTGTTGGATGGAGTATAAATCAAGAAATAATGGAGGCTTGTAAAAAAGGACGGCAATAATCATGGGCGACTTTAACCTTCATGTTAATTGGACAAAGCAAATTGGCCAGGGTAGCCTTGAGGAAGAGTTCATAGAGTGTATCCGGGATAGTTTCCTTGAAAAGTACATTGCAGAACCAACCAGGGAGCAGGCTATCTTAGATCTGGTATTGTGTAATGAGACAGGATTAATAAATGATCTCCCAGTAAAGGATCCTCTAGGAATGAGTGACCATAACATGGTTGAATTTCAAATGCAATTGGAGGGTGGAAACGTTGGAACTCAAACCAGTGACCTAAGCTCAAATAAAGGAGACTACAAAGGTATGAAGGCAGAGTTGGCGAAAGTGGTCTGTGAAATTAGATCAAAGTATGGAACAGTTGATGAGCAGTGGCAGACATTTAAGGAGATATTTCATAACTCGCAACAAAAATATATCCCAATGAGAAGGAAAGACTGTAAGAGAAGGCATAATCATCCATGGCTAACTAAGGAAATAAGGGATGGCATCAAATTGAAAAAAAGGGCATACAATGTGGCTAAGACTAGTGGGAGGCCAGAGGATTGGGAAACTTTTAAAAGCCAGCAAAGAACGATTAAAAAAATGATAAAGAGAGGGAAGATAGATTATGAAAGTAAACGAGCACAAAATATAGTACGTAAAAAGAAAAGAGTGGCGAAAGTAAATGAGGATGAGACTGGGGAATTAATAATGGAGAACAGGGAAATGGCAGAGACATGGAACAAATATTTTGTATCGGTCTTCATTGTAGAAGACGTTAAAAGCATTCCATTAGTGGATAATCAAGGGGCTATAGGGAGGGAGGAACTTAATACAATCACTATCACTAAAGAAGTAGTACTCGGTAAAGGAATGGGACTAAAGGTGAACAAGTCCCCTGGACCTGATAGCTTACATCCTATGGTGTTAAAAGAAGTGGCTGCAGAGATAGTGGATGCATTGGTTGTGATCTACCAAAATTTCCTGGATTCTGGAGCAGTTCCAGCAGATTGGAAAACTGCAAATGTAACGCCCCTATTTAAAAAAGGAGGCAGACAAAAAGCTCAAAACTATAGATCAGTTAGCCTGACATATGTCGTTGGGAAAATGCTAGAGTCTATTATTAAGGAAAAGCATAATTCAATTAAGTAGAGTCAGCATGAATTTATGAAAGGAAAATTATGTTTGACAAATTTGCTGAAATTCTTTGAGGATGTAACTATAAGGATGGATAAGGGGGAACCACTGGATGTAGTGTATTTGGATTTCAAGAAGGCATTCAATAACGTGCCACATAAAAGGTTACTGCACAAGATAAATTTTGCGGAGTTGGATAGAGGATTGGCTAACTAACAGAAAACAGAGAGTCAGGATAAATGGATCATTTTCCAGTTGGCAAACAGTAACTAGTGGGGTGCCGCAGGAATAGGTGCTGGGGCCTCAACTATTTACAATCTATATTAATGACTTGGATGAAGGGACCGAGTGTAATTTTGCTAAGTTTGCTGATGATACAAAAATGGTTGGGAAAGCAAAGAGGACACAAAAAAATCAGCAAAGGGATATAGACTATATAAGTAAGTGGGCAAAAATTTGGCAGATGGAGTATAATGTGGGAAAATGTGAGGTTATCCACTTGGGCAGAAAAAATAGAAAAGCAAATTATAATTTAAATGGAGAAAAATTGCGAAGTACTGCAGTACAGAGGGACCCGGGGGTCCTTGTGCATGAAACACAAAATGTGAGTATGCAGGTACAGCAATTAATCAGGAAGGCAAATGGAATGTTGGCCTTTATTGCAAGGGGGATGGAGTATAAAAGCAGAGAATTCCTGCTGCAACTATACAGGGTATTGGTGAGGCCACACCTGGAGTACTGCGTACAGTTTCGGCTCAGTATTTAAAGAAGTATATATTTGCATTGGAGGCTGTTCAAAGAAGGTACACTTGAAACATAGTAACATAGAAAATAGGTGCAGGAGTAGGCCATTCGGCCCTTCGAGCCTGCACCACCATTCACTAAGATCATGGCTGATCATTCATCTCAGTACACCTTTCCCACTTTCTCTCCATACCCCTTGATCCCTTCAGCTATAAGGGACATATCTAACTCCCTCTTGAATATATCCAATGAACTGGCATCAACAACTCTCTGCGGTAGGGAATTCCACAGGTTAACAACTCTCTGAGTGAAGAAGTTTCTCCTCATCTCAGTCCTCAATGGCTTACCCCTTCTCCTTAGATTATGTCTCCTGGTTCTGGAGAACATTCTTTCTGCATCTAACCTGTCCAGTCCCGTCAGAATTTTATATGTTTCTATGAGATCCCTTCTCATCCTTCTAAACTCCAGTGAATACAGTCGATCCAGTCTCTCCTCATATGTCAGTCCTGCCATCCCAGGAATCAGTCTGGTGAACCTTCGCTGCACTCCCTCAATAGCAAGAACGTCCTTCCTCAGATTAGGAGACCAAAACTGAACACAATATTCCAGGTGAGGCCTCACTAAGGCCCTGTACAACTGCAGTAAGACCTCCCTGCTCCTATACTCAAATCCCCTAGCTATGAAGGTCAACATACCATGTGCCTTCTTCACCGCCTGCTGTACCTGCATGCCAACTTTCAATGACTGATGTACCATGACACCCAGGTCTCGTTGCACCTCCCCTTTTCCCAATCTGCCGCTATTTAGATAATATTCTGCCTTCGTGTTTTTGCCACCAAAGTGGATAACCTCACGTTTATCCACATTATACTGCATCTGCCACGCATTTTCCCACTCACCTAACCTGTCCAAGTCACCCTGCAGCCTTTTAGCGTCCTCCTCACAGCTCACACCACCACCCAGCTTAGTGTCATCTGCAAACTTGGAGATAGTACACTCAATTCCCTCATCCAAATCATTAATGTATATTGTAAATAGCTGGGGTCGCAGCACCGAGCCCTGCGGCACCTCACTAGTCACTGCCTGCCATTCTGAAAAGGAGCCATTTATCCCGACTCTCTGCTTTCTGTCTGCCAACCAGTTCTCTATCCATATCACTACATTACCCCCAATACCATGTGCTTTAATTTTACACACCAATCTCTTTGTGGGATCTTGTCAAAAGCCTTTTGAAAGTCCAAATACACCACATTCACTGGTTCTACCTTGTCCACTCTACCAGTTACATCCTCAAAATATTATGGAAGATTTGTCAAATAGGCTTTCCCTTTCATAAATCCATGCTGACTTGAACCGAGCCCGTGACTGTTTTCCAAATGTGCTGCTATTTCATCTTTAATAATTGATTCCAACATTTTCCCCACTACCGATGTCAGGCTAACCGGTCTATAATTACACGTTTTCTCTCTCCCTCCTTTCTTGAAAAGTGATGTTACGTTAGCTACCCTCCAGTCCATAGGAACTGATCCAAAGTCGATAGACTGTTGGAAAATGATTACTAATGCATCCACTATTTCCAGAGCTATTTCCTTAAGTACTCTGGGATGCAGACCATCAGGCCCCGAGGATTTATCAGCCTTCAATCCCATCAATTTCCTTAACACAATTTCCCGCCTAATAAGGATTTCCTTCAATTCCTCCTTCTCACTAGACCCTCAGTCCCCTAGGTTTCCGGAAGGTTATTTGTGTCTTTCTTCGTGAAGACAGAACCAAAGTATTTGTTTAACTGGTCCGCCATTTCTTTGTTCTCCATTATAAATTAACCTGAATCTGACTGCAAGGGACCTACGTTTGTTTTCACTAATCTTTTTCTCTTCACATATCTATAGAAGCTTTTGCAGTCAGTTTTTATGTTCCCAGCAAGCTTCCTCTCATAATTTATTTTCCTACTCCTAATTCAACCCTTTGTCCCCCTTTGCTGTATTATAAAATTCTCCCAGTCCTCAGGTTTGCTGCTTTTTTGACCAATTTAAATGCGTCTTCCTTGGATTTAACACTATCCTTAATTTCCTTTGTTAGCCACGGTTGAGCCACCTTCCCCATTTTATTTTTACTCCAGACAGGGATGTACAATTGTTGAAGTTCATCCATGTGATTTTTAAATGTTTGCCATTGCCTATCCACCGTCAACCCTTTAAGTATCACTCGCCAGTCTATTCTAGCCAATTCACATCTCATACCATTGAAGTTACCTTTCCTTACGTTCAGGACTCTAGTCTCTGAATTAACTGTGTTGCTCTCCATCTTAATTAAGAATTCTACCATATTATGGTCACTCTTCTCCAAGGGGCCTCGCACAACAACATTGCTAATTAGCCTTTTCTCATTACACATCACCCATTCTAGGATGGCCAGTCCTCTAGTTGGTTCCTCAACATATTGGTCTAGAAAGCCATCCCTAATATACTCCAGGAAATCGTCCTCCACCGCATTGCTACCATTTTGGTTAAACAATCAATATGTAGATTAAAGTCACCCATGATAACTGCTGTACCTTTATTGCACGCATCTCTAATTTCTTGTTTGATGCTGTCCCCAACCTCACTACTACTGTTTGGTGGTCTGTACACAACTCCCACTAATGTTTTCTGCCCTTTGGTATTCCGTAGCTCCACCCATACCGATTTCACATCATCCAAGCTAATGTCCTTCCTTACTATTGCATTAATTTCCTCTTTAACCAGCAATGCCACCCCACCTCCTTTTCCTTTCTGTCTATCCTTCCTAAATGTTGAATACCTCTGGATGTCTCCGTGATGCCAATTACATCATACCCATTAACTGCTATCTGCGCAGTTAATTCGTCCACCTTATTCCCAGGTTGATTCCGGAGATGAGGGGGTTGATTTATGAAAATGGGTTGAGTAGTTTGGTTCTATACTCATTGGAGTTCAGAAGAATGAAAGGTGATCTTATCGAAATATATAAAACAATGACGGGGCTAGACAAGGTGTGTGCAGAGAGGATATTTCCACTCATAGGAGAAACTAAAACGAGGGCACAAAGGGCTAGAACCTCCACTTTTGAGCTTATCGCCCAAAAATGGGCGTTATTTCCAGCGTGGGCGTTAAAAAAGGGTTTTCAGATCGCCGGCTTCTTGCCCATTCTCAAAACACTTCATTTTCAATAATGTAAACTGGCGTTACAGCGAGTGATATCAAATGGGCGGTAGCGTTAAATTTTTCTGACCTGCTGCCTAAAGTGTGGCCGTCCTTAGCAATGGCATGGCAACGCTCGATTCAGAAGGTCAAGGGTCATCATGACATGCACAGAAGAGGAGTCAGAGAGAGAAGGAGCTCAGAGGCACTGAACGCGTGTGTGGCTGTGGTGTGTGCTTGTTTGGCTGTTGTGGGAGGAATGACGGAGATTCACCAGTAGCAAAAAGCCCACTAAACACCAATAACATAGTTGGCACCAAGTTTTGTCCAAGAAATAAGATATAACATGGAAGGGATAGAGGAGGTCCTGGTGCTGGTAGCCAGGAACATGGTGGCAGGGGGCTCCCAGTGGTCCCGGAGCATCGCACTACACCCCAAGGTGACACACCCCCATTGCCAACCACACATGAGAGCCAGCAGCAATATCTTGCTTTTGGCTCGGAGCACGCTCCCACTTCAGGACCGTCCTCTCCCATATCCGTCCAAGTAGCACTTCGGCAGTCACCAACCGCCCCCCCCCGCCCCCCACCCCAATGAAGCATCGCCTGAGGATCTCCTCGGCCAGGTGGCTTGGAGCCAGGAGGGTAAGGGAAAAGGGAAAAGGGTAGAGGTGGGGAGGAGAAGTGGGGCGGGGGGGGGACGGTGGGGGGTGGGGAGGGGGAAAGGGTTGGTTTGTACAGAAATACTGATGATTTCAAACTAATGTTTGGTTTACTTGTTTTTTATTTAACAAAACCTTGCAACACATTGGGTCAGATATCTGCACCATTATACGCTGGTAATTCCTTAACATCAAAGGGTATAATCACACTTAACTTCAATCAACGTAAACTTTAATTGTCACCAAGGTGATGCCCACCATATGACCTGCACACCCCCAGCAGTTTGTCAGCCTTGGAAATAACACCAACGTTCTTTAGGCAAAGCGATTATTGATGAGCTCCTGACATAAGGCTCTTGCAACTATCATGACACCATGGGCCCTTTTCGGTCTACAGGGGGGCAGGGACATGGCTTCAGCATCAGCCTAATTGTCTGGCGCGATGTCAACGTCTGCCTCCTCGTCCTCCTCTTCCTCTTTCTGGTGAGGTGGACTCTCAGACTCATCAAGCAATTCTTGGCCCTCCTGATAGCCAAGTTGTGTAGCATGGAGCAGATCATCACGAATTGAGCTACCTGCTCAGGTTGGTATTGGAGCTCGCCTCCTGAGTGGTCCAGGTATCTGTGGCTCATTGTTAAACAAGTCAGATACAATGCTTTCACGCAGGATGTGCGCATCATGGATGCTGCCCGGAAATTGAGCATTCACTGCCAGTATAATTTGCTGGTGGTCGACAACCAGCTGGACATTCAGGGAGTGGAATCCCTTGCAGTTCCTGAAAACCTCAGCATCCTGAAAAGGTGCCCGCATTGCAATGTGCCTCCCTGGTCATAGGGAAGCTGATCAAGTCCCTCCTGTGTGCATACAGGGCTTCAGTGACCTGTCTAATGCAGCGATGTGTGGCATGCTGAGAAAGTCCGCAAATATCGCCAGCTATGACCTGAAAAGAACCCGAGGCAGAGAACGACAGTGCCGCGGTGACTTTGACTTCAACGGACAGTGCAATTCTGATGGTTCTGGAAGGCTGCAGGTCTGCCCTTATCAGCTGGCAGTGATAACCTGTTTGTGGAAGCGCAGTCTCCGAAGGCAGGTGATGTCGGGCAAGTCGAGGTAAGAATGCTTCTGTAACCTCTGGTCCTCATCATCTGTCTGTCTCTTTGTACATTAGGCACATAATGCAGTGCAGCATTCCTTTGGCGATGTCGAGTCTGCTGCATGTCGTTGGTCACCAAGAGAGGGTGAGTAAGGACAGGCCCCATTGTAGTTTGCACACAAACAAGATATGTCCGAATGAGCAGACCTCTTCAATTCCAATCAGTCACAGTGTGGTCAAGATGTTTTTACAGATGTTTATATCAACTCCAACGACCTGCAGAGTACATCCGAACTCCGCCGAGGTTGAAGCACAGCAGTCTTTTAAAGGACGCGACATGTGATTTACAACATAGCGTCCATAACGCTGTGATTCGTTCTGGTTAGTTCCACTTTTTGTGGCGTTTTTTTGAGCGAGTGATATTGTGGGCGAAATGTGTGTGAGCTGGTGATATTGACGGTGGGTGATCTCCATGGCCGCTAGTTTGGGTAAATATGCTCTTTACGACAAAAAACTGTCGCCGGGCGTTAATATTGAATCTCGGCGTTAATTCTGTGCGGAGAGTAACACTGGGCAGTATTATGGGCATTGAATTCGCCCATCCTGCTGATTCTGTCCAAAAAAAGTGGGCGGGCAGTAATATTATTTCTTGGCGTTAAGCACATGGAGAACATAACGCTCGGCGATATATTTCTGAAAAATGCCCACCAGTTCCCATTTTGTGCCAAAATGGGCTATATATGGGCGTTAAATGTCATTTCAGCAGTAAAATGGGCGTTAAGTGGGCAGTAAGCAGGCAAAAATTAAGCAGGAGGTTCTAGCCCATAGTCTCAGAATAAGGGGCCGCCCATTTAAAACTGAGATGAGAAGGAATTTCTTCTCTCCAAGGATTGTAAATCTATGGAATTCTCTGCCTCAGAGAGCTGTGGAGGCTGGGACATTGAATAAATTTAAGGCGGAGATAGACAGATTTTTGAGCGATAAGGGAATAAAGAGTTATGGGGAGCGAGCAGGGAAGTGGAGCTGAGTCCATGATCAGATCAACCATGATATTAAATGGTGCAGCAATCTCGAGGGGCCAGGAGGCTGACTCCTGCTCCTATTTCTTATGTTCTTATGCTTCTCCTGATGCCAGAATAACAATTTTAGCACTTAGCTTTTTGGGCCGTTTCTGCTGTACTGCCAGATTGTACCGAGCAGAGCAGCTATGTTACATGCCCCTGCACTTGTTGACAATTAGAATGGTATCAGGGTTCCATGTAGGTCATAGGGTCATAGCTTGCACAGATTAATGACCCAGTGGAAGGCCCCAAATATTATTGTGGCAGAACAGGAACTGAGTGGTAAGTCAACCACCTTCATTTTAACTCCCCTACCACTCTGTTTCTGCCGGGTGGAGAGAGTGAAAATCTCCCTCTATGTTTTAAGCTTTAAAACTGATAAAGGTAGCCTGTGAATAAATATTTTGTGTTGAACATTCCCTGATGTAACTTCATAAATATTGAGCTGTGGGCAGCTCATCCCTATCATGCCACTGGTATCAAACTTTGTGATCGCATGTCAGGAAGAGTTTCAGACAAAATGTCTGCTCCTGAGCTGCTTTTAAGCAGCAATTTTAAAGCACAAAGCACAGCAACCAAGAGCAACTATAAGGTAAGTTTCCAGATAGCTCTCTCTTTAATATGTTTCGAAATTAAGTCATAATTCTGCAGAAGAAATTCTCTGTAATGGCACAGTAATGGAAATAGCTTTTAAAATGTATTTCCCTCAAAAATCTATGGCCATTGTATTTATTCAGTGCATATAAATTAATTATTGCCTTGTACATTATAGGATTCCAAAT
This sequence comes from Pristiophorus japonicus, assembly GCF_044704955.1. Classification (NCBI taxonomy): domain Eukaryota; kingdom Metazoa; phylum Chordata; class Chondrichthyes; family Pristiophoridae; genus Pristiophorus; species Pristiophorus japonicus. The sequence continues at coordinate 133,359,752 of NC_091979.1, forward strand.
TTAATATTTTACCATATATTTATTGAAACTATTTTTGGCCATGTTTCCTGCTGTAATTAGATTATGCTCTTCAGGTATATATTTGCCTGTGCTATTTCTGCTTCTAGATAAATAAATAAATAAGTAACTGTAGCATAAATTCTGCAAGAGGAAATGTATAAAACAATGCACACATAAATAATCAAAATATCTTGCGAAGCTAAAAACAGCCAGGGTGATTTAGCTTCAACTTTCAAAAGAACCTACCACCTTGGCACATAACCATCACTGTCAAGTGCATTTCTATCATGCCTTTTATAACCTCTGGATGTTCCAAAGCACTTTACAGCCAATTAAGTGCAGTCACTGTTGTAATGTAGGAAATACAGCAGCCAAATTGCATGCAGCAAGGTCCCACAAACAGCAATGTGATAATGAGCAGATAATCTGTTTTGGTTGAGGGATAAATATTGGCTAGGTTACCGGGGAGAACTCTCCTGCACTTCTTAGAAATACCATCATTGGATCTTTTACGTCCACTTGAGAGAGCAGACCGGGCCTCAGTTTTTAACATCTCATCCAAAAGACGGTTCCTCCGAAAGTGAAGAGCTCAATTGCACACAATTTTTATTTTTATTTCAAAATGATGTGATTAATCCACAGTGTCAGGTAATTTCTGTGTCTGACATGAAATTCTGTGGCATATCCAGCATTGATAAATTACATAATTCTATGAGCCCTGGCTGCAGTTTAAGGAAATGATTAACTGGAGTTGGTGTTGACACAGTGCAATAAATATGGGAGCAATGTTTAGCAGCGTGTTCAGATGCTAAAGATCCTCTGAGATGGCCAAGATGGAGTATTGAGAGGAAATGCCGGCTTACCCAACGTTTAGTGCTAGGTACCATCTTGGTAAAGGAATTAAAGCTTGCGCTAGAAACGGCCGCTCAGAGGCTCATTAAGGGGCTGATTGCCAACTAAAATGCCTGATAGCGCTCTTTCAGGAGGCTGCACACCATTTTTTGGTTAGCATTTTTCCTAATGCCCTCTCACAACAGCGACCAACTATTTGGGAGTAAACATGGCAGTGATGTGGATTTTAAGCTCTATTTAAAGGGATACTCATCATTTTACGGTCATTGCTGCTGAAGAGGACCTCTGAAACACATCGAGAGACTTTCTGAGACACTTTTTCAAGATTCACCAACACTAGAGCAACATTTATTCAGGAAATTCTCTGAGGACTTCACCTAAAAAGAGTGAGTGCTGTGCTACTCCACCTTATTGGACACCTTATAAGAGTCTCCAAGGGAGTGCTTGGTCATGCGTATCTTGATAGGGGTCTCCCTTGGTCTGGACAAGGAATGGAAGGAGGACATGAGGCCAAGCAGAGCAGCACCAGTTGCTGCAGGAGAGAGGGGCAGGCGGGTGAGGAGGGCTAGATGACGTCCTTCCCCTTTATGGTTACAAGACATCCCTCCTGCTCTGGACCTCCTTCGCCAAGACCGTCAATGTCTGAAAACCTGTGCGCCCTCTCAATTGGTCCCTGAGCCATCCTGCAACATGCTGCCATGTGCCAGCCAGCGCACATCACACCTTCAGTTGAAGTGGGTATGAGGAGCCCACATATATAGCTCCAGGAAAATTGCCTCTAATCAGTATTTGAATGCTAAACCTGCAGGTGTCCAATTTAGTACCCCCATGCAAGTTCAAATTATGGTAATTAGGACCAAAATGTTATGCTAAATCCAGACTTTCAATCAGGTGTGTCTTTTTTTTTGCAGGTGTGTCTTATTAGCACAGCACCAATTTAGCACCTGTTTTCACTCTTTGGTCAAAATAACCGCCTTTGACTTTTATGTTCGCATGTCTGTTTCATTTGTACAGCCATGTAGCTGGACCCATCCACTTTCAGAACTACTGTGATTCGTAAAATATTCAAAGACACAATTCTGAAATAAGCTGTGGCATGTGTGAATGCGCTGAGCTAAAATCAGCTTGTAGCATATAGATATAATTGGCTGGTCCTTTTACATTTTATGCCTATTAATCTCTTTTATCCTCATCATCATAGGCAGTCGCTTGGAATCGAGGAAGACTTGCTTCCACTCTAAAAATGAGTCCTTAGGTGGCTGAACAGTCCAATACGAGAACCACAGTCCCTGTCACTGGTGGGACAGATAGTCGTTGAGGGAAGGGGTGGGTGGGACAGGTTTGCCGCATGCTCTTTCCGCTGCCTGCACTTGGTTTCTGCATGCTCTCAGCGATGAGGCTCAAGGTGCTCCGCGCCCTCCCGGATGCACTTCCTCCACTTAGGGTGGTCTTTGGCCAGGGACACCCAGGTGCCAATGGGGATGTTGTACTTTATCAGGGAGGCTTTGAGGGTGTCCTTGTAATGTTTCCTCTGCCCACCTTTGGCTCGTTTGCCTTGAAGGAGTTCCGAGTAGAGCGCTTGCTTTGGGAGTCCCGTGTCTGGCATGCAAACTATGTGGCTTGCCCAGTGGAGCTGATCGAGTGTGGTCAGTGCTTCAATGCTGGGGATGTTGGCCTGGTCAAGGACGCTAATATTGGTGCGTCTGTCCTCCCAGGGGATTTGTAGGATCTTGCGGAGACATCGTTGGTGGTATTTCTCCAGCGATTTGAGGTGTCTACTCAGAATATCAATGTATACTGAAACTTGCAGTTGGGAAAACAAGAGCTTCACAATGACACAAGGTTTAACATTTCCCCACAAAGATTAGGTTCATAGAAGAAATAAATGATCCATAAGCACTTGCAAAATAATTGTCATGGTGCACATTCGCTAATCAAATGAAAGCTTTCCAGAAGCATTTTAATGTTCAAAATGGGACAATGTTACTAATTCAATTTCCTTCATTGGAAAAACCATGCACTCATTATGGTACTCCAAACATCTTTTCATGTCAAGTTTTATGATGATATAAAATACAATGCAAATTAGCATTGCATTATATTTCCCTAAATTAGTATATAATTTTGCATTATAGTAAGGCATTGGTAGGCCTCCCAGAATCATTCCTGCAAAGCTGTTGCTGTTTTCTACCTGCCCCCAACAGCTGTTTCACTGTCTGCCAAGCAATAGCAATGAACCTCAAGTACCACAGTAGTTATCGCACCCTGTGGTTGAATTTGACTGCCTTTGCCTGGCATAAACGGGCCGTAACGGTCTCAAAATAGGGTCGGTAGCCTTACCCCGCGCCCCCCCCCCCCCGCCATTAACATTGGCAATGCAGCTGTCTCCAGTTTGAAAGGGCCTACTGTCAGCTGTCCAAAGCGCCCACCCATTTCAGGCGAAAGGACCCTAATGGCCATTTTTGGTCAGAACATGCGCATGAACTCACTCTTGAGCATCCGCGATGCTGAGGATGTTGTGAATAGCACGCTTAGTGAGTTGGTCACCCCGCAGGTAAAGGTTACTCAGGCAGATAGGGAATGGGTGACCATCAGGCAGAGCAGTGGAAGAAAGGTAGCGCATGGGTCCCCAGAGGACATCTCCCTCCAAAATGGATACACCGTTTTGGGTAATGTTAGGGGAGATGCTTCATCAGGGGAAGGCAGCAGCAGCCAAGTTCATGGTACCATGCGTAGCTCTGCTGCACAGGAGGGCAGGAAATAGAGTGGGAGAGCTATAGTGATAGCGGATTCTATTGTAAGGGGAACAGATAGGGCTGCAGCTGCAAACGAGACTCCAGGATGGTATGTTGCCTCCCTGGTGCAAGGGTCAAGGATGTCTCAGAGCAGCTGCAGCGCATTCTGGAGGGGGAGGGGGAACAGCCAACTGTCGTGGTGCATATACGTACCAACGATATAGGTAAAAAACGGGATGAGGTCCTACAAGCTGAATTTAGGGAGCTAGGAATTAAATTAAAAAGTAGGACCTCAAAAGTAGTAATCTCAGGATTGCTACCAGTGCCATGTGCTAGTCAGATTAGGAATTGGAGGATAGTTCAGATGAATACGTGGCTTGAGGAATGGTGCAAGGAGGAGGGATTCAAATTCCTGGAGCATTGGAACCGGTTCTGGGGGAGGTGGGACCAGTACAAACTGGATGGTCTGCACCTGGGCAGGACCGGAACTGATGTCCTTGGTGGAGTGTTTGCTAGTGCTGTTGAGGAGGGTTTAAACTAATAAGGCAGGGGGATGGGAACCTATGCAGGGAGGCAGAGGGAAGTAAAAAGGAGGCAGAAGCAAAAGATAGGAAGGAGAAAATCAAGAGTGGAGGGCAGAGAAATCAAGGGCAAAAATCAAAAAGTTTCATATTGCAACATAATTCTAAAAGGACAAAAAGTGTTAAAAAAAACAAGCCTGAAGGTGAGGAGCATTCGTAATAAGGTGGATGAATTGACTGCACAGATAGCTATTAACAGATATGAAGTAATTGGGATTATGGAGACAAGGCTCCAGAGTATCAAGTCTGAGAACTCAACATCCAGGGGTATTCAATATTCAGGAAGGATAGACAGGAAGGAAAAGGAGATGGGGTAGCGTTAATGGTTAAAGAGGAGGTTAACGCAATAGTAAGGAAGGACATTAACGTGGATGATATGGAATTTATATGGGTAGAGCTGCGGAACACCAAAGGGCAGACAACATTAGTGGGGGTTGTGTACAGACCACCAAACAGTAGTAGGGAGGTTGGGGATCAAACAGGAAATGAGGGATGCTTGCAATAAGGGTACAGCAGTTATCATGGGCGACTTTAACCTACATATTGATTGGGCTAACCAAACTGATAGCAATACTGTGGAGGAGGATTTCCTGGAGTGTATAAGGGACGGTTTTCTAGACCAATATGTCGCGGAACCAACTAGAGAGCAGAACATCCTAGAATGGGTCTTGTGTAACGAGAGAGGATTAATTAGCAATCTGTTGTGCGTGACCCCTTGGGAAAAAGTGACCATAATGTGGTAGAATTCTTCATTAAGATGGAGAGCGACACAGCTAATTCAGAGACTAAGGTCCTGAAGTTAAAGAAAGGGAACTTCGATGGTATGAGACGTGATTTGGCTAGGATAGACTGGTGAATGATACTTAAAAGGTTGACGGTGGATAGGCAATGGCAGACATTTAAAGATCACATAGATGAATTACAACTATTGTACATCCCTGCCTGGTGTAAAAATCAAACAGGAAAGCTGGCTCAACCGTGGCTAACAAGGGAAATTAGAAATAGTGTTAAATCCAAGGAAGAGGCATATAAATTGGCCAGAAAAAACAGCAAACCTGACATCTGGGAGAAATTTAGAATTCAGCAGGAGAGGACTAAGGGTTTAATTAGGAGGGGGAAAATAGAGTATGAGAGTAAGCTTGCAGGGAACATAAAAACTGACTGCAAAAGCTTCTACAGATATGTGAAGAGAAAAAGATTAGTGTAGACGAATGTAGGCCCCTTGCAGTCAGATTCAGGTGAATTCATAATGGGGTACAAGGAAATGGCCGACCAATTGAACAAATACTTTGATTCTGTCTTCACTAAGGAAAATATGAATAACCTCCCGAAAATACTAAGGGACCAAGGGTCGAGCGGGAAGGAGGAGCTGAGGGAAAATCTTGTTAGTCAGGAAATAGTGTTTGGGAAACTGATGGGACTGAAGGCCGATAAATCCCCAGGGCCTGATAGTCTGCATCCCAGAGTGCTTAAAAAAGTTGCACTCGAAATAGTAGATGCATTGGTGGTCATTTTCCAAAATTCCATGGACTCTGGATCAGTACCTATCGATTGGAGAGTAGCTAATGTAAATCCACTTTTTAAAAAAGGAGGGAGAGAAAAAACAGGGAATTATAGACCGGTTAGCCTGACATCGGTGGTGGGGAAAATGCTGGAATCAATTATTAAAGATGTAATAGCAGCGCATTTGGAAAGCAGTGACAGGATCGGTCCAAGTCAGCATGGATTTATGAAAGGGAAATCATGCTTGAAAAATCTTCTAGAATTTTTTGAGGATGTAACTAGTAGAGTGGATAAGCGAGAACCAGTGGATGTGGTGTATTTGGACTTTCAAAAGTCTTTTGACAAGGTCCCACACAAAATTAAAGCACATGGTATTGGGGATAATGTATTGACGTGGATAGAGAACTGGTTGGCAGACAGGAAGCAAAGGGTGGGAATAAACGGGTTCTTTTCAGAATGGCAGACAGTGACTAGGAGGATACCGCAAGGTTCAGTGCTTGGACTACAGCTATTTACATTATACATTAATGATTTAGATGAAGGAATTGAAGGTAATATCTCCACGTTTGCAGATGACACTAAGCTGGGTGGCAGTGTGAGCTGTGAGGAGGATGACTTGTACAGGTTAGGTGAGTGGGCAAATGCATAGCAGATGCAGTATAGTGTGAGGTTATCCACTTTGGTGGCAAAAACAGGAAGGCAGAATATTATCTGAATGCTGGCAGATTAGTAAAAGGGGAGGTGCAAAGACACCTGGGTGGCATGGTACATCAGTCACTGAAGGTAGGCATGCAGGTACGCAGGCAGTAAAGAAAGCAAATGGCATGCTGGCCTTCATAGCAAGAGGATTTGAATATAGGGGCATGGAGGTCTTACTGCAGTTGTACAGGGCTTTGGTGAGACCAAACCTTGAGCATTGTGTGCAGTTTTGGTCTCCTAATCTGAGGAAGGACATGCTTGCTATTGAGGGAGTGCAGCGAAGGTTCACCAGACTAATTCCTGGGATGACAGGACTGACATCTGAAGAAAGACTGGATCGACTAGGCTTATACTCACTGGAATTTAGAAGAATGAGAGCGGATCTCATAGAAACATATAAAATTATGACACGATTGGACAGGTTAGATGCAGGAAGAATGTTCCCGATGTTGGCGAACTCCAGAACCAAGGGTCACAGTCTAAGGATAAGGGTAAGCCATATAGGACCGAGATGAGGAACAACTTTTTCACCCAGAGAGTGGTGAACCTGTGGAATTCTCTGCTACAGAAAGTTGTGGAGCCCAGTTTGTTGGATATATTCAAGAGGGAGTTAGATGTGGCCCTTACAGCTAAGTTGACCGGGGGTATGGAGAGAAAGCGGGAGTGGAGTACTGAAGTTGGATGATCAGCCATGATCATATTGAATGGCAGTGCAGGCTCGAAGGGCCGAATGGCCTATTCCTGCACCTATTTTCTATGTTTCTATGTTAGCTGCTGTCATCATGCTGAAGCTGTAGGCATCCTGAGTTACTCTAGTATACAGAAAAGGTACTGTGCACTTCCTTTCCCTGTAACTAGCCAAAGATCAGCTACTTTGGATAAGACTAGCTGTTACAATTTAACCTCCACATTGCACTTATCGTAAGGTCCACCATTGTTTTGGAGCGCAAAGTCCCAGAGCCTGTCTGACCTCTATCAGCATCTTATAAAAAGTGCCATAGACCAGTTTTTTTTTCATGTTCTGATTGAGAAAGCCCATTTTGCAGATAGCTGCGACATCAATAGAACGAGTAAAGATATTCTTCAACAGTAATGTAAATTAAATTTTTCTGTGTGTTATGCACACAGATATTCTTACATACTACTGACTAATAATTATTTGTATTTCAGCATACATGCTGCAATAGGAATTACTGACCTATTATTACTCCTTTTGAAGAAACTCCACATGGGAAGGGTTGTTCATGGATTTTGTTCATGGAAACAGGAACCATTGAATATTTTACTCCTCTTACTAATGTCAGGAACTGAGAATCGAAATATTGGCCTACAGGTCAAGACTGCAACAAATCAGCCTTTCAAAGAGTTAGGATCAATTCAGTGCATTGAAAACTGATCAAATCTGTTTCTCTCTCTTTCTCTCCTGCCTTATTGGCTTGACATCCTTTGTGACTGTGATAAAGGTAACCTTTCCCTCCTCGTCCTTCTCGACCTGTCTGCAGCCTTTGACACGGTTGACAACACCAATCTCCTCCAACGCCTCTCCACCACCGTCCAGCTAGGTGGGACTGCACTCGCCTGATTCCATTCTCATCTATCTAATCGTAGCCAGAAAATTACCTGCAATGGCTTCTCTTCCCACTCCTGCATCGGTACCTCTGGTGTCTCCTAAGGATTTATCCTTGGCTCCCTCCTATTTCTCATCTGTATGCTGCCCCTTGGCGACATCATCCGAAAACACAGCTTATGTATGCTGATGACACCCTGCTCTACCTGACCACCACTTCTCTCGGCCCCTCCATGGTCTCTAAATTGTCCGACATCTAGTACTGGATGAGCAGAAATTTTCTCCAATTAAATATTGGGAAGACCGAAGCCATTAACTTTGGTCCCTGCCGCAAACTCCATCCCCTAGCCACCGACTCCATCCCTCTCCCTAGCATCTGTCTAAGGCTGAACCAGACTGTTCGCAGCCTAGGTGTCATATTTGACCCTGGAATGAGCTTCCGGCCACATATCCGCGGCATACCTAAAACTGCCTATTTCCACCTGCATAACATTGCCCGTCTCCGCCCCTACTTCAGCTCATCTGCTACTGAAGCCCTCATCCATACCTTTGTTACCTCTATACTTGACTCCCACATTCTACCCTACGTAAACTTGAGGTCATCCAAAACTCAGCAGCCTGTTTCCTAACTCGCACCAAGTCCCGCTCACCCATCAACTCTGTGCTCGCCGACCTACATTGGTTAAGCAATGCCTCGATTTTAAAATTCTCATCCTTGTTTACAAATCCCTCCATGGCCTCGCCCCTCCCTATCTCTGTAATCTCCTTCAGCCTTGCAACCCCCCCGAGATGTCTGCGCTCCTCAACTTCTGCCCTCTTGAGCATCCCTGATTATAACTGCTGAACTGGGCCCTAAGCTCTGGAACTCACTTGCTAAATCTCTCTGCCTCTCTACCTCTCTTTCCTTATTTAACACGCTCCTTAAAACCTATCCCTTTGACCAAGCTTTTGTTCACTTGCCATAATTTCTTCCTATGTGGCTCGGTGTCAAATGTATTTGTTTTGTCTTATAACACTCCTCTGAAGTGCCTTGGGATGTTTTACGATGTTAAAGGTGCTATATAAATACAAGCTGTTGTTGTTGTTGTTGACATCGTTGCTGGTCCTGGCTATAGTACTTGTAGCTCACATGATCCAGTTACTGGTCTCTCAGCTTCAATTTATGATGGTTGTGATTTAACCAAATGATTCGGTAGTTGTACCATGGTTCAGATACATCAAGAAGTGTCACTGCATTAGTCAGTCAAGAAGAAGTCTAATCCTTTTAAGGGGAATTTGAACTCCCTCCGTCCAGGCGGAGAACAACGGAACGGGAGTTAAAATGGAAGTACATAAGAACATAAGAACATAAGGACATAAGAACAGAAGAAATAGAAGCGGGAGTAGGCCATACGGCCCCTCGAGCCTGCTCCGCCATTTAATACAATCTTGGCTGATCCGATCATGGACTCAGGTCCACTTTCCTGCCTGCTCTCCATAACCCCTTATTCCATTATCGGTTAAGAAACTGTCTATCTTTGTCTTAAATTTATTCAATGTCCCAGCTTCCACAGCTCTCTGAGGTAGCGAATTCCACAGATCCTCTGGGAAAAAAAATTTCTCCTCATCTCAGTTTTAAATGGGCGGCCCCTTATTCTAAGATCATGCTCTCTAGTTCTAATTTCCCCCATCAGTGGAAACATTCTCTCTGCATCCACCTTGTCAAGCTCCCTCATAATCTTATACGTTTTGATAAGATCATCTCTCAATCTTCTGAATTCCAATGAATAGAGGCCCAACCTACCCAACCTTTCCTCATAAGTCAACCTCCTCATCCCCGGAATCAACCTAGTGAACCTTCTCTGAACTGCCTCCAAAGCAAGTATATCCTTTCGTAAATACGGAAACCAAAACTGCACGCAGTATTCCAGGTGTTGTCTCACCAATACCCTGTATAACTGTAGCAAGACTTCTCTGCTTTTATACTTCATCCCCTTTGCAATAAAGGCCAAGATTTCATTGGCCTTCCTGATCACTTGCTGTACCTGCATACTAACCTTTTGTGTTTCATGCACAGGTACCCCCAGGTCCTGCTGAACTGCAGCACTTTGCAATCTTTCTCCATTTAAATAATAACTTGCTCTTTGATATTTTTCTGCCAAAGTGCATAACCTCACACTTTCCAACATTATACTCCATCTGCCAAATTTTTGCCCACTCACTTAGCCTGTCTATGTCCTTTTGCCAAGTTGTTGATATAGATTGTAAATAGTTGAGGTCCCAGCACTGATCCCTGCGGCACACCACTAGTTACTGATTGCCGACCCGAGAATGAACCATTTATCGCGACCCTCTGTTTTCTGTTCATTAGCCAATCCATGCTAATATATTACCCCCAACCCCGTGAACATTTAACTTCTGCAATAATCTTTTATGTGGCACCTTGTCAAATGCCTTCTGGAAGTCCAAATACACCACATTCACTGGTTTCCCTTTATCCACCTTGTTCATTACACCCTCAAAGAATTCGAGCAAATTTGTCAAACATGACTTCCCCTTCATAAATCCATGCTGACTCTGCCTGACCGAATTATGCTTTTCCAAATGTCCTGCTCCTGGCCTCCAACATTTTCCTAACCAGAGATGTTAGGCTAACTGGTCTATAGTTTCCTGCTTTTTGTCTGCTTCCTTTTTTAAATAGGGGCATTACATTTGCAGTTTTCCAATCTGCTGGGACATCCCCAGAATCCAGGGAATTTTGGTGAATTACAACCAGTGCATCCACTATCCCTGCCGTTACTTCTCTTAAGACCCTAGGATGCAAGCCATCAGGTCCAGAGGATTTATCTGCCTTTAGTCCCATTATCTTACTGAGTACCACCTCCTTAGTGATTGTAATTGTGTTAAGTTCCTCCCCCCCTGTAGCCCCACTGTTGGGATATTGTTAGTGTTCCCTACGGTAAAGACTGATGCAAAATATTTGTTCAGAATTTCTGCCATCTCCATGTTCCCCATTACTAATTCCCTGGTCTCGGTAAGGGACCAACGTTTACTTTAGCCACTCTTTTCCTTTTAATATACCGATAGAAACTTTTGCTATCTGTTTTTATATTTTGTGCTAGTTTACATTCATAGTCTATCTTCCCTTACTTAATCATTTTTTTAGCCATTCTTTGCTGGCTTTTAAAAGCTTCCCAATCTTCTGACCTCCCACTAGTTTTGGCCACTTTGTATGTCCTTGTTTTTAATTGGATATCGACCTTTATTTCTTTAGTTAACCACGGATGGCTATCTTTTCTCTTACATCCCTTTCCTCCTCCTCACTGGAATATATTTTTCTTGAGAGTTGTGAAATATCTCCTTAAATGTACACCACTGTTCATCAACTGTCCGACACTTGAATCTATTTTCCCAGTCCACTTTAGCCAACTCTGCCCTCATACTTTCATCGTCTCCTTTATTTAAGCTTAATAAATCTGGTGGGCAAGAAGTGAAAACTCTGTAAGGTGAATGTTAAAGGTTTCTTTGTGGGTCCAGGAGGAGCAGGAATGCTCCAACAGGTACCACAAAGAAATACTGGGGCACTGTCACCCCAACTCCATTCTTTTCCACCCACAACATCCTCCCTAACCTCAGAACTTGCATGTCAGTGATCCAATAGCATGTCACAAGATTTGCTTCAAAATGTATAATGGCAGAATTGCCCTGCATAATTTCATTTTTGTCAACTTTTGCTGCCCAATGGTAACAAGGTACTGGGGTTTATTTCTAAAGGGATAGAATTCAAAAGCAGAGAGATAATGTTAAATTCATGTTTAACTTGTTTAGGCTATACTTGGAGTATTGTGAGCAGTTCTGGTCTTCACATGACAAAAAGCGATATTAAAGCACTGGTGAAAGTGCAGAAAAGATTTACAAGGATGTTACCAGAATTGCGAGAATGCAACTATTGGAAAAAAATGAGCAGGCTGGGGTTCTTTCTTCTGAAAAAGAGAAGACTAAGAAGAGACCTGATAGAAGCCATCAAAATTCTGAAGGTGTTTGACAGGGTGGATGTTGGAAAACTGTTTTCATTTGTGGGTGAGTTGAAAACAAGGATACATAAATATATGGTAAGTACTAAGAGATCCAAACAAAAATTAAGAATAATTTTGTTACAAATAGAGTGGAGGGAATATGGAACTCACTGCCACAGGGAGTATTTGAAGCAGATAGCATTGGTACATTTAAGCAGTAGAGTGATGAATACACGAGGGAGAAGAGAATAGAGGAATACAAGGGTTGGAGGAGGCCTGTGTGGAGTATAAACATTGTCACAGACCAACTGCTGTACACTCTATGTAGAAACATAGAAACATAGGCCCCAAGTTTCCACATGATTTGCTCCTGATTTTTAGGAGCAACTGGTCTAGAACGGAGTATCTTAGAAATCGGAATTCTCCACATTTAGTTTTCTGCAGTTCTAGTCAGGTAGAACAGTTTCACTTTGGAACAGAATTTTATTTTCAAAAGGGGGCATGTCCGGCCACTGATGCCTGATTTGAAAGTTTCCACAGTGAAAACGTACTCCAAACTAACTTAGAATGGAGTAAGTGAAGATTTTTGTGCGCCTGAAAAAACCTTGTATACACTTTAAAAAATCAGGCGTAGGTTACAAATTAGGCGTAGGGAACGAGGTGGGGGGGGGGGGAGGGGGAAGAGAAGTCATTAAATTCTACAATCAATCCTTAGTTATACTTATACAAATATTATACAAATAAATCCAACCTGAATAAAAATTTATAAGCAAAGAAAAGATTAAATAAACCATGTTCCTACCTGTGTGAAAGTGCTTCAGGCAGGCCTTTCAGGCAGCGGTGTGGCGTCAGTGTCTCGACGGCAGCGGCAGGCAGCAAGCAGCCTTCGAGCTGAGCTGCGGTGCTTGAGGCAGGCCTTCATTCCCCGCGAAGATGCAGCACCCGGACGGACTTGAGGCCATTCGGCCATGGGATTGCAGCGGTGTCAGTGGCTGGCCGGGAGCCGAAGAATGAACACAGGACACACGCAGCTGCAGATTTAAAATTCTTTAGGCCGTTCGGCCACGCTTATGGGGCGGCGTCAGTGGCTCGAAGGCAGCCGAAGAATCAGGAGCGGACGTGAGGCCATTCGGCCATGGGATTGCAGCGGGGTCAGTGGCTGGCCGGGAGCCGAAGAAAGAACAGCAGCAGCCTTCGAGTTGTGAGGGGGACTGACTGAGGCCATTTGGACAGGGAGAGGCAGCCACATCGACATCTTTATATTTAAATTTGCAGAATGGGTGCTGCATTGTCAACACCACATATTATGCAATGGTTTGCTTCCTCATGCAAGAAATTCTTTGTTCTTGGTGGATGTTGATCCATTGCAAAGCTGAATTGGCACTTTTATTTCTCCAAACACACAGTCCTTAATTTGCAGGCACTGGTTCTGCAAGTTTAGCAGTGAAAAGCTGAACTCACTGATTTCAGCAGGTGATTTATTCAGCAGTGCTGCTAAAAGCACTCCCTCACACACAGAAATATCAAGAAAATTGAAATACAAGCCTTTGCAGGGGTCCAAGAAACAAATCTTCACTTTTTCTGCAGCACTTTTAAAAATGGCCGAGTGCCAATGTTTACTTCAGACTGCGCGTGCGCGAACGCTCCAACGCGCACGCGCAGGGTTGCCGGCACCAAGAAGCCTCATTTCAATTGTACCCGCCCCCTCCTACTTACAAAATCGGCGCGAATGGTAGGCTCCGCCCCCTGTGCACCGCGCCAAGCAGACATCGAGCTCCAAGGAGCTCGAGAATACCGCACTTTTTTTCCGGCGCCATTTTCAGCACGAAAAACAGGCGCCCAGCTCTGAGGTGTGCCTTTTTCACCGCGTGTGGAAACTTGGGGCCACAGAAACATAGGTGTAGGAGTAGGCCATTCGGCTCGTCGAGCCTGCACCACCATTCAATATGATCATGGCTAATCATGCAACTTCAGTACCCCATTCCTGCTTTCTCTTCATATCCCTTGATCCCTTTAGCCATAAGGGCCACATCTAACTTCCTTTTGAATGTATCTAATGAACTGGCCTCAACAGCTTTCTGTGGTAGAGAATGCCACAGGTTCACAATTCTCTGAGTGAAGAGGTTTCTCCTCATCTCAGTCCTAAATGTCTTACCCCTTATCCTTAGACCGTGAACCCTGGTTCTGGACTTCCCCAACATCGGGAACATTCTTCCTGCATCTAACCTCTCCAATCCCATCAGAATTTTTCTATGAGATCCCCTCTCATTCTTCTAAATTCCAGTGAATATAAGCCTAGTCGATCCAGTCTTTCTTCATATGTCAGTCCTGCCATCCCGGGAATCAGTCTGGTGAATCTTCACTGCGCTCCCTCAATAGCAAGAATGTCTTTCAATGACTGATATACCATGACTCCTAGATCTCGTTGCACCCCCCCTTTTCCTAATCTGTCACCATTCAGATAATATTCTGCCTTCCTGTTTTTGCCACCAAAGTGGATAACCTCATATTTATCCACATAATACCACATCTGCCATGCATTTGCCCACTCACCTAACCTGTCCAAGTCACCCTGCAGCCTCTTAGCATCCTCCACACAGCTCACACTGCCACCCAGCTTAGTGTCATCTGCAAACTTGGAGATATTACGTTCAATTCCTTCATCTAAATCATTGATGTATATTGTAAATAGCTGGCGTCCCAGCACTGAACCTTGCGGTACCCCACTAGTCACTGCCTGCAATTCTGAAAAGGACCCATTTATTCCTGCACTTTGCTTCCTGTCTGCCAACCAGTTCTCCATCCACGTCAGTACAGTACCCCTAATACCATGTGCTTTAATTTTGCACACTAATCTCTTGTGTGGGACCTTGTCAAAAGACTTTTGAAAGTCCAAATACACCACATCCACTGGTTCTCCCTTGTCCACTCTACTAGTTACATCCTCAAAAAACTCTAGAAGATTTGTCAAGCATGATTTCCCTTTCATAAATCCATGCTGATTTGGACCGATCCTGTCACTGCTTTCCAAATGTGCTGCTATTACATCTTTAATAATTGATTCCAACATTTTCCCCACTACCGATGTCAGGCTAACCAGTCTCTAATTCCCTGTTTGCTCTCTCCCTCCTTTTTTAAAAAGTGGGTTTACATTAGCTACCCTCCAATCCATAAGAACTGATCCAGAGTCGAAAGGATGTTGGAAAATGACCACCAATGCATCCACTATTTCTAGGGCCACTTCCTTACGTACTCCGGGATGCAGACTATAAGACCCTGGGGATTTATCGGCCTTCAAGCCCATCAATTTCCCAAACACAATTTCTTGACTAATATGGATTTCCTTCACTTCCTCCTTCTCGCTAGACCCCCAGTTCCCTAGTATTTCCGGAAGGTTATTTGTGTCTTCCTTAGTGAAGACAGAACCAAAGTATCTGTTCAAATGGTCTACCATTTATTTGTTCCCCATGAGAAATTCATCTGATTCTGACTGCAAGAGACCTACATTTGTCTTCACTAATCTTTTTCTCTTCACATATCTATAGAAGCTTTTGCAGTCGTTTTTTATGTTCCCTGCAAGCTTACTCTCAGACCCTGTTTTCCCCCTTCTAATTAAAACCTTTGTTCTCCTCTGCTGAATTCTAAATTTCTCCCAGTCCTCAAGTTTGCTGTTTTTGCTGGCCAATTTGTATGCCTCTTCCTTGGATTTAACAGTATTGTGTTCCGAACACAGATGAGACTGCACACAGGGAGGTTAAAGTAACAGTGACCTCAGTCTTTAATAAGACACTCCAGAGTGAGGAACAGGCCTTAGGGGTTGGCTTATATACAGTGCTCCCAAGGGATTTTGGCATCCCTTGGGACTTCCGCGGATGAGCTCCCTGGTGGCGGAACATGGGAGTGCATGCTTTACAGATACACAACATCACTACCCCCGCAAAGTCAAAGTGAAAACTATTTACAAGGTGAGGCGGTCAGGAGCCTTTCTTTCCCTGGTGGACCGCCTCGGTACAAATGCCTGTTCTGGTGTGTTGGCTGTGCCCTCGCTGGGCTGGCGTGTTGTTGGCCCTGCAGGGCTGATAGGTGAGCCTGGCCTTGCTGGGCTGTTGGGCGTGATGGATTCGATTTCCTGGTCCGGCGTGGTGTCGTTGATCATTTGGGTGTGTGTTGTGGGCTCGAAAAAGGCGGTGTCTGCTGTGGGTCGTTCAGGGCAGTCTGTGAACCGCAGCCTCGTTTTGTCCAGGTACTTTCTGCAAATTTGTCCATTGTCTAGTTTGACTACAAACACCCTACTCCCTTCTTTAGCTATCACCATGTCCGCGATCCACTTAGGACCATAGTTTAGCACATACACAGGGTCATTCAGATCAATTTCCCGTGACACAGTGGCGCGACCATCGTTTATATTTTGTTGCTGCCGCCTGCTCTCTACCTGATCATGCAGGTTGGGGTGAACCAGCGAGAGTCTGGTTTTAAGTGTACTTTTCATGAGTAGCTCAGCCAGGGGCACCCCTGTGAGCGAGTGGGGTCTCGTGCGGTAACTGAGCAGTACTCGGGACAGGCGGGTTTGGAGTGAGCCTTCTATGACTCGTTTAAGGCTCTGTTTGATGGTTTGTACTGCCCGCTCTGCCTGCCCATTGGAGGCTGGTTTAAATGGGGCCGAGGTGAAATGTTTGATCCCATTGCGGGTCATGAATTCTTTAAATTCAGCAATGGTGAAACATGGCCCGTTGTCACTGACCAGTATGTCAGGCAGGCCGTGGACGGCAAACATAGCCCTCAGGCTTTCAATGGGGGCGGTGGCGGTGCTTCCCGACATTATTTCACATTCAATCCATTTTGAAAAAACATCCACCACCACCAGGAACATTTTACCGAGAAACGGGCCCGCATAGTCGACATGGATCCTCGACCATAGTCTGGAGGGCCAGGACCACAAACTTAGTCGTGCCTCTCTGGGCGCATTGCTCAACTGAGCACATACGCTGCATTGTAGTACACAGGACTCTAAGCCAGAGTCGATATCGGGCCACCACACGTGGGATCTGGCTATCGCTTTCATCATTACTATACCCGGGTGTGTGTTGTGGAGATCCGAGATGAACGTCTCACTGCCCTTTTTTGGTAGCACTACGCGGTTACCCCACTACAAGCAGTCTGCCTGAATGGACAGCTCGTCCTTTCACCACTGGAAGTGCTTGATTGGCTCTTGCATTTCAACGGGGATGCTGGCCCAGCTCCCATGCAGTACACAGTTGTTTACTAGGGACAGCAGAGGATCTTGGCTGGTCCAAGTCCTAATCTGGTGGGCCGTGACAGGTGATTTATCATTTTCAAATGCTTCCATGACCATCAACAAGTCTGCGGGCTGCGCCACCATCAACAAGTTTGCAGGCTGCGCCATTTTCACCCCGGTGGTGGGCAATGGTAGCCTACTGAGAGCATCCGCACAGTTCTCGGTGCCTGGCCTGTGGTGGATGGTATAGTTATACGCTGATAGCGCGAGTGCCCACCTTTGTACGTGGGCTGAAGCATTTGTATTTATCCCCTTGTTTACAGCGAACAGGGATGTGAGGGGCTTGTGATCGGTTTCCAGCTCAAATTTGAGGCTAAGCAGGTACTGATACGTTTTCTTTACCCCGAACACACACGCTAATGCCTCTTTTTCAATCATGTTGTAGGCCCTCTCGTCCTTAGAAAAGCTCCTTGAAGCATAGGCGACAGGTTGCAACTTCCCCGCAACGTTAGCTTGTTGTAATACACACCCGACTCCGTACGACGATGCGTCACATGCTAGCACAAGTCCTTTACACAGGTCATACAATACAAGCAGCTTATTGGAGCATAAAATGTTTCTAGCTTTCTCAAAAGTAATTTCTTGTTTTTTTCCCCATACCCAGTTCTCACCTTTATGCAATAACACATGTAGGGGCTCTAAAAGGGTGATTAACCCCAGTAGGAAGTTACCAAAATAGTTGAGGAGTCCCAGGAACGACTGCAGCTCCGTGATGTTCTGTGGCCTGGGCGCATTCCTGCTAGCCTCTGTCTTGGCGTCTGTGGGCCAAATGCCATCCGCCGCAATCTTTCTTCCCAAAAACTCCACTTCTGTTGCCTTGAAGATGCATTTTGACCTCTTCAGCCACAGCCCTACACGATCCAGTCACTGGAGGACCTTCTCCAGGTTTTGTAGGTGCTCGGCGGTGTCCCGTCCTGAAAGACCACTGTGTGTGGTACCGATTTGAGTAGGCTCTCCATGTTTCTCTGGAAGATCACTGCAGCCGATCGAATTCCAAATGGGCTTCTGTTGTAGATGAACAGT
Organism: Pristiophorus japonicus; assembly: GCF_044704955.1. NCBI lineage: Eukaryota > Metazoa > Chordata > Chondrichthyes > Pristiophoridae > Pristiophorus > Pristiophorus japonicus. The sequence goes on from NC_091979.1 coordinate 133,378,003, forward strand.
CCCTTGTGCGTGTTGATGCAGGTGTGGCCCTTCGAAGACTCCTCCAGCTCCTGCGTCATGTAGGCCGAAGTCAGGTCAAGCTTGGTGAACGTCTTGCCTCCTGCCAGCGTCGCAAATAGGTCATCTGTCTTAGGTAGCGGGTATTGGTCCTGTAGCGAGAAACGATTAATAGTTACTTTATAATCACTGCAAATTCTGACCGTGCCATCACGTTTGAGCACTGGAACAATCGGGCTGGCCCACTCACTGAATTCCACTGGGGAGATGATGCCCTCACATTGCAGCCTGTCCAGCTCGATTTCCACTGTCTCCCTCATCGTGTGAGGTACCGCACGCGCCTTGTGGTGAATGGGTCATGCCTCTGGGACCAAGTGGATCCGCACCTTCACCCCGGAAAAGTTTCCAATGCCTGGCTCAAAAAGGGAAGGAAATTTGTTAAGAACCTGGGTACATGAGGCCTCATCGGCATGTGATAGCGCTCGGATGCCATCCCAGTTTCAGCGGATTTTGCCCAGCCAGCTCCTTCCAAGCAGTGTGGAGCCATTGCCTGGGACAATCCAGAGTGGCAGTTCATGCACGGTGCCCTCGTAGGTGACCTTAACCATGGCACTGCCCAGGACAGTGATAAGCTCTTTGGTGTACGTTCTCAGTTTCGTGTGGATGGGGCTCAGGGCTGGCCTGAATGCCTTGTTGCACTACAATCTCTCAAATATCTTTTTATTCATGATGGATTGGCTAGCGCCAATGTCCAGTTCCATGGCTACAGGTACGCCATTCAATTTTACGTTTAGCATTATAGGTGGACATTTCGTCGAAAATGTGTGCACCCCGTGTACTTCAGCTTCTGCCTCCTCTCTCTGAGGCTCGAAATTACTTTGATCCACCATGGACCGATCTTCCTCTGCCACGTGGTGGTTAACAGGTTTTGCAGAGCTTGCAGCTCGTTTGCAAGCTTATTGGAGGTGCCCCATTGTTCCACAGCTCTTGCAAACATACCCTTTGAAGCAGCATGAATAGGCTGAATGGAAGCCTCCACAATGCCAACAATGTGTGAATTGCCTTGCATTCATCCTTTGTTGGGGACTCTGAGTCATCTGGGTTACCTGAGGCCTGCTGGCAGTTGCAGACTTGTGGGTTCTGCCCTGTACATTTCTGCTCGCAAACACAGTTCCAGTTAATTTATGAACATTGCTAGCACTTGTGTGCTGAGAGATTTGTTTGGTATTATTACTGGTGGACATAAACACCTGTGCTATCGCAATGGCCTTACTGAGTGTCGGTGTCTCTACAGTCAAAAGTTTTCGTAAGATGGTCTCGTGGCCAATGCCCAGTAAAAAAAGTCTCTGAGCATTTGCTCCAGGTAGCCATCAAACTCACATTGTCCTGCAAGTCACCTTAGCTCGGGAACGTAGCTCGCCATAGCTGGCACGTGTAGAACCGATACCTCGCCATCAGCACGCTCTCCCTCGGGTTAAGATGCTCCCGAACCAGTGTACACAGCTCCTCATATGACTTATCTGTGGGTTTCACCGGAGCCAGAAGATTCTTCATGAGACTATAGGTCGGTGCCCCGCAGACTGTGAGGAGGACCGCTCTCCTTTTTGCAGCGCTTCCTTCTCCGTCCAGCTCATTGGCTGCAAAGTACTGGTCTAGCCGTTCGATATAGGCTTCCCAGTCCTCACCCTCCGAGAACTTCTCCAGGATGCCCACAGTTTGCTGCATCTTTGCGTTGGATTTGTGTACTCGTCGGCAGTTGTTGTGTTCCTAACACAGATGAGGCTGCACACAGGGAGGTTAAACTAACAGTGACCTCAGTCTTTAATAAGACACTCCAGAGTGAGGAACAGGCTTTAGGGGCCGGCTTATATACAGTGCTCCCAAGGCATGCTGGGATCCCTTGGGACTTCAGGGGATGAGCTCCCTGGTAGCGGAACATGGGAGTGTATGCTTTACAGATACACAACAAACACTATCCTTAATTTCCTTTGTTAGCCACGGTTGAGCCACCTTCCCCGTTTTATTTTTACGCCAGAGAGGGATGTACAATTGTTGAAGATCATCCATGTGATTTTTAAATGTCTGCCATTGCCTATCCACCGTCAACCCTTCAAGTATCATTCGTCAGTCTATCCTAACCAATTCCCATCTCATACCATCGAAGTTACCTTTCTTTAAGATCAGGACTCTAGTCTCTGAATTAATTGTGTCACACCCCATCTTAATGAAGAATTCTACCATATTATGGTCACTCTTCTCCAAAGGGCAAAGATTGCTAATTAATCCTCTCTCGTTACACAACACCCAGTCTAGGATGGCAAGTTCTCTAGTTGGTTCTTCAACGTATTGGTGTCGAAAACCATCCCTTATACACTCCAGGAAATCCTCCTCTACCGCATTGCTACCATTTTGGTTAAACAATCAATATGTAGATTAAAGTCACCCATGATAACTGCTGTACCTGTATTGCACGCATCCCTAACTTCCTGTTTGATGCCATCCCCAACCTCACTGCTACTGTTTGATGGTCTGTACACAACTCATACTCGCGTTTTCTGCCCTTTGGTGTTCCGCAGCTCTACCCATACAGATTCCACATCATCCAAGCTAATGTGCTTCTTTCCTATTGCGTTAATCTCCTCTTTAACCAGCAATGCTACCCCACCTCCTTTTCTTTTCTGTCTATCCTTCCTGAATATTGAATACCCCTGGATGTTGAGTTCCCAGCTTTGGTCACCCTGGAGCCATGTCTCCGTAATCCCAATTGCATCATATCCGCGCAGTTAATTCATCCACCTTATTACGACTGCTCTTCGCATTGAGACACAGAGCCTTCAGGCTTGTTTTTTTAACACTCTTTGGCCTTTTAGAATTATGTTGTAAAGTGGCCCTTTTTGATTTTTGTCTTTGATTTCTCTGCCCTCCACTTTTACTTATTTCCTTTCTACCTTTTGCTTCTGCCCCCATTTTACTTCCCTCTGTCTCCCTGCATAGATTTCCGTCCCTTTGCCATATTAGGTTAAACCCTCCCCAACAGCACTAGCAAACACTACCCCAAGGTCATCGGTTCCAGTCCTGCCCAGGTGCAGACTGTCCGGTTTGTACTGGTCCCACCTCTCCCAGAACCAGTTCCAATGTCCCAGGAATTTGAATCCCTCCATCTTGCACCATTCCTCAAGCCACGCATTCATCTTAACTCTCCTTCTATTTCTACTCTGACTAGCACGTGGCACTGGTAGCAATCCTGAGATTCCTACCTTTGAGGTCCTACTTTTTAATTTAACTCCTCGCTCCCTAAATTCAGCTTGTAGGACCTCATCCCGTTTTTTACCTATGTCGTTGGTACCTATATGCACCACGACAACTGTCTGTTCACCCTCCCCCCCCAGAATGCCCTGCAGCCGCTCCGAGACATTCTTGACCCTTGCACCAGGGAGGCAACATACCATCCTGGAGTCTCGATTGCGGCCGCAGAAATGCCTATCTATTCCCATTACAATAGAATTCCCTACCACTATAGCTCTCCCACTCTTTTTCCTGCCCTCCTGCGCAGCAGAGCCACCCATGGTGCCATGAACTTGGTTGCTGCTGCCTTCCCCTGATTGAGCCATCTCCCCCATAAGTATCGATGTAATAGCTTCATGAAGACACGCAACCACCCACCACCTGCGTTGTACAAAATACTGATATATGATATGAAATGTTTAAAGTAAAGTATATCCAAATCTGCAAAACAGGGATTGATTTTTTTTCCCTTTGATGGAGATGGCTGCATACCTTTTATAAACAAAAAATATGTTCTGAATCCAGGAAAGAGTAAGCTGAAGCAATCATTCTGAGCACTTATCCTAGCAACATTAATTTCCCAATCTTCTTAGTGACCAAAAAGTCTCTCCACATCATTCAAAAAATCACCGAAGCTCATTTACAGCCATCTGCTGTCTCCCACTTACTAAAGTCTAAAGAATGTGGGAGGAGAAGACCCAGACCTCGAAGCTATTTAAATCATGATATTGCTTATTCCCCAGAGCCTTGTGTTCTTTAGGCAGTTCCACTGCCAAGCTTTTAAATGCCAATGCTATTCAGTCTTTGCAACCTTATCAAATGGTTGTCAGTGTTTGAAAGTCTGAATATACCACAGAAAATAGATGCCTTTTAATCAATTGCAGACGGTGATACAGTTGTAATAGGAGGAAAGGTATACTTACCCCAACACAGTTTACAAAGAACACCAGCATTTCAATAATTATAGATCAAAAGGATTCCTAATATGGCACTAACACCAGTCACACACTTAAGCCGGAGGTCCATTGCTGGCGGTGGTCATGGCAGGCCGCGACCACACTGCTAGCTCCGTCCCACTGCTGAAATCAAACTTATGTTAACAGGGCCTATTATGCCCACCCAGCATGTTACCCGGCCCAATTAAATGGAGCAGGTCTGGTGATGTCATTCATGATGTTTTTTCAGCTGGAATCCGGAAAGGGACCACGGCCACATTTAATTTGAGGTTTAATCTAACATAGTGCTGTCAGTGTACTACAGAATTGAAGTGCTGCAAACTGACAACGACTGCACAGAGCCAAAGGACAACACCCAGGTTCTCGAATGACACCCTCCATAAGCTTATAGAGGGAGTCAGAGCACGCAGGGTGGTTCACTTCCCTTCCGATGGGCAGAAGTGAACTCCCCAGGAGATCAACGCAGCCTGGTTGCAGATCACAGAGGAGGTCACAAGCAGAGATGTGGTCAGGATGACCTAGGTGCATTGCCACAAACATTTCAATTGTCTCATTAGATCAGGAAATGTGAGTACAAAGCCATGCTCAAGCTCATTCTTTTTGGTCAATATTTCTTCCACATTTCAATCAGTAGTAATTTCTTGGAACATCTTCTCCAGCTCCTTTTCAACCATTAGTGAAACTTGAATGGGTCAAAGTTACTGGAAACTAGATTACCTTCCAAAATCTTCTGATTTTCAGTGTTCAATGAGTGCAGCAGAGCACATCGGGAGAACAGAGCATTTAAAAACAGTGCGGGAACCCGGCAACAGAGGCAATACAGCAGAGCATTGAACTTTGGCAGAATTCGAAAGTGAATAAAAAAAAGTGACGTTGTCACGAGAACATAAGAACATAAGAAAAAGGAGCAGGAGTCGGCCATTTGGCCCCTCGAGCCCGCTCCGCCACTTAATAAGATCATGGCTGATCTGATCATGGACTCAGCTCCACTTCCCTGCCCGCTCCCCATAACTCTTTATTCCCTTATCGCTCAAAAATCTGTCGATCTCCGCCTTAAATATATTCCATGACTCAGCCTCCACAGCTCTCAGGAGCAGAGAATTCCACAGATTTACAACCCTCAGAGAAGAAATTCCTCCTCATCTCAGTTTTAAATGGGCGGTCCCCTTATTTTGAGACAAAGGGCTAGAGCCTCCACTTTTGTGCTTATCGCCGCAAAATTGGCATTATTTCCGGCATGGGTGTTAAAAAAGGGTTTTCTGATCGCCGGCTTCTCGCCAATTCTCAAAATACCTAGTTCCCATTTTTGAAAATGGGTGTTACCGCGAGGGGTATCAAATGGGTGGTAGCATTAAATTGTTTTGACCTTCTGCTGTAAAGTGTGGCCATCCTTCGCAACGGCATGACAATGCTCGATTCCCGCGATTCAGGAGGTGAAGGGTCATCATGACATGCGCAGAAGAGGAGACAGAGAGAGAGGGAGCTCAGAGGCACTGAAAGCATGTGTGGCTGTGGTGTGTGCTTGTCTAGCTGTTGTGGGAGGCACGAAGGAGATTCACCAGTAGCAAAAAGCCTACTAAGCACCAAGAACATAGTTAGCACCGAGTTTTTGTGCAACAACTAAGATATAACATGGAAGGGATGGAGGAGGCCCTGGAGCTGGTAGCCAGGAACAGTGGTGGCAGAGAGCTCCCAGTGGTTCCGGAGCATGGCATTGCATCCCCATTGCCAACAACAAATGAGAGCCAGCAACAACACCTTGCTTCTGGTTCGGAGCACATTCCCACCTTGGGAGCATCCTCTGCTGTATCCGTCCAAGCAGCGCTTAGGCCATCACCCCCCCCTCCCCCAATGAACCATCGCCTGAGGACCTCCTTGGCCAGGCGGCTTGAAGTCAGGAGGGGAAGAGGAAGTGATAGAGGCAGGGAGAAGTGGAGTAGGGGGGAAAGAGTTGGTTTGTACAGAAATACTTATGATTTCAGATTAATGTTCAGTTTCAATGTTTTTTATTTAACAAAACCTTGTATAGCACATTGGCTCAGTTGGCTGCACCATTACACACTGGTGATTCCTTAACATCAAAGGGTATAATCACACTTAACTTCAATCAACATAAACTTTAACTGTCACCAAGGTGATGCCCACCATTGATGTATGACCTGCACACCCAGCAGTGTGTCAGCCTTGTAAATAACACCAACGTTCTTTCAGGCAAAGTGCTCATTTATGAGCTCCTGACATAAGAGTCTTGCAGCTATGATGCCACCACAGGCCCTTTCATGCGGTCTACAGGGGGCAGGGGCATGGCTTTAGCGTCAGCCTGATTGTGTGGGCCTATGTCAGCATCCGCCTCCTCATCTTCCTCTACCTCTCTCTGGTGAGGTGGACCGTCAGACCCTTCTGGGAATTCTTGTCCCCTCCGGATAGCCAAGTTGTGTAGCATGGAGCACACCACCACGAATTGAGCTACCTGCTCAGGGTGGTATTGGAGCTCACCTCCTGAATGGTACAGGCATCTAAAGTGCTGCTTCAGCACTCCAATGATTTTCTCCACGATATAGCGAGTTGCTCTGTGGCTCTCATTGTATCGCCTCTCAGCCTCGGTGTGGGTGTCACACAGGTGGGTCATCAGCCAGGTGGCGAGGACATATCCTTTGTCCCCAAGCATCCAGCATTGACCTTGTGGCTCATTGTTAAACAAGTCAAATACAGTGCTCTCACGTAGGATGTGAGCATCATGGATGCTGCCCGTAAATTTAGTATTCACTGCCAGTATAATTTGCTGGTGGTCGACAATGTTATGTAAACCTTTTTTGACCCTCCAACACACACACAAGTGGCAACCGACCCAGCGGTTGACCACGAAGCAGAACCCATCACCCCCAGCAGTCCAGCAAGGCCAGCTGCGCAGCAGCCCAGTGAAGGCCCAACACCAGCATTTGCACCAAGACGATCAACCAGGGAAAGGATGGCCCCAGATCAACCCACATTGTAAATAGTTACACTATTGATTTGGGGGTGGGGAGTGTTGTTAGGTTTGTAAACCTGTAATTGCCATGTCTAACCACCAGAGGGCTTATCCCCTGGAGTCCCAAGGGATCCCACAATCCCTTAGGAGCACCTGGTTTAAAGAGATCTCACAGGTTGGAGAGGCACTCTGAGATCTGTAATAGAGGACTACGGTCACACTTATTTGAGCTTGCAGTATCTGGTCTGACTCCTTATCCAAGACTTAACAGACAACCAGTTGGACATTCAGGGAGTGGAATCCCTTGCGGTTCCTGAAAACCTCAGCATCCTGAAAAGGTGCCGCATCGTGATGTGCGTACTGTCTATTGCTCCCTGCACCTTGGGGAAGATTGCAATTCTGGAGAATCCTAGAGCCCTCTCACTCTGTGCCTCCCTCATTATAGGGAAGCTGATCAAGTGCCCTCCTGCATGCATACAGGGTTTCAGTGACCTGTCTAATGCAGCGATGTGTGGCATGCTGAGAAAGTCCGCAAATGTCGCCAGCTGTGGTCTGAAAAGATCCCGAGACATAGAATGACAGTGTCGTGGTGACTTTGACCTCGACGGACAGTCAAGTACTGATGGTGCTTGCAGGCTGCAGATCTGCCCTGATCAGCTGGCATACCTCAGTGATAACCTCTTTGCGGAAGCACAGTCTCCAAAGACAAGTGGTGTCGGGCAAGTCGAGGTAAGAATGCTTCTCCTTGTACTTGCGGGCGGTGTAACATCTGGTCCTCCTCATCTGTCTGTCACTTCTTACATTGGGCACATAATGCAGTGGAGTGTTACTTTGGTGATGTCAAGTCTGCTGCATGTATTTGTTCACCAAGAGAGGGTGAGAAAGGACTGGCTCCATTGCAGTAGCTCTCTGTTTTCCACCGATTGCTCACAAACAAGAAATGTTCCGATGAAGACACCTCTTCAATTCCAATCGATCACAGTAGGGTCAGGATGTTTTTACAGATGTTCACATCAACTCCAATGACCTGCAGAGTATATCCGAACTCCGCTGAGGTTGAAGCACAGCAGCCTTTTAAGGGATGCGACATGTGATCTACAACATGGCGTCCATAACGCTGTGATTCATTCTGGTTAGTTCCAATTTTTCTGGGCGGTATTTTGGGCGAGCGATATTGTGGGCGATATGTGTGTGAGGTGGTGAAATTGACGATGGACAATCTCCATGGCTGCTAGTTTGGGTAACTATGCTCTTTATGACAAAAAACAGTGGGCAGGCATTAATATTGAAGCTCGGCATTAATTCCGTGCAGAAAGTAACGCTGGGCAATATTATGGGCGTTGATTTCGCCCATCCTGCTGATTCCGCCCAAAAAAATTGGGCGGGTGGTAATATTTTTTCTCGGCATTAAGCACATGGGGAAAGTAACGCTCGTCAATAAGTTTCTGAAAAATGCCCACCAGTTTTCATTTTGTGCCAAAATGGGCAATATATATGGGCGTTAAAGATAATTTCAGCAGTAAAATGGGCTTAAGTGGGCGTTAAGCATGCAAAAAAAGTGGAGGTTCTAGCCCTATGCCCCTCGTTTTAGTTTCCCCTATGAGTGGAACTATCCTCCCTGCACCAACATTGTCGAGCCCCCTCATTATCTTATATGTTTCGCTAAGATCACCCCTCATTCTTCTGAACTCCAAGGAGTATAGGCCCAACCTACTCAACCTATCTTCATAAGTCAACCCCCTCATTTCCGGAATCAGCCTATTGAACCATCTCTGAAGAGCCTCCAATGCAAGTATATCCTTCCTTAAATACGGAGACCAAAACTACACAGAACTCGAGGTGTGGCCTCACCAATACCCTATATAGTTGTAGCAGGACTTCTCTGCTTTTATACTCCATCCCCCTTGCAATAAAAGGCAACATTCCAATTGCCTTCCTGATTACTTGCTGTACCTGCATACTAACTTTTTGTATTTCATGCACAAGGACCCCAAGTTCCCTCTGTACTGTAGTACTTTGCAATTTTTCTCCATTTAAATTATAATTTTGCATTTCTATTTTTTCTGCCAAAGTGGATAACCTCACACTTTTCCACATTATACTCCATCTGCCAAATTTTCGCTCACTCACCTAGCCTGTCAATAACCCTTTGCAGATTCTTTGTGTCCTCCTCACAATTTGCTTTCCCACCCATCTTTGTATCATCAGAAAACTTGGCTACATTACACGCGATCCCTTCATTCAAGTCATCAATATCGTTTGTAAATAGTTGAGGCCCCAACACTGATCCCTGCGGCACCCCACTAGTTACTGTTTGCCAACAAGAAAATGACCCATTTATCCTGACTCTCTGTTTTCTGTTAGTTAGCCAATCCACTATCCATGCTAATATATTACCCCCAACCCTGTGAACTTTTATCTTGTGCAGTAATGTGGCACCTTATAGAATGCCTTCTGGAAATCCAAATACATCACATCCACTTGTTCCCTCTTATCCACCCCACTCGTTACATCCTCAAAGAACTCCAGCAAATTTGTCAAACATGATTTCCCTTTCATAAAACCATGCTGACTCTGCTTGATTGAATCATGCTTGATTGAATCATGCTTTTCCAAATGTCCCGTTACTGCTTCCTTAATAATGGATTCCAGTAATTTCTCAACAAAAGATGTTAGGGTAACTGGTCTATAGTTTCCTGCTTTCTGTCTGCCTCCTTTTTTAAATAGGGGCATTACATTTGCGATTTTCCAATCCACTGGGACCTCCCCAGAATCGAGGGAATTTTGGTCGATTACAACCAATGCATCCACTATCTCTACAGCCACTTCTTTAAAGACACTAGGATGTAAGCCATCAGGTCCGGGGGACTTGCTCGCCTTTAGTCCCATTATTTTACTGAATACTACTTCTTTAGTGATAGTGATTGTATTAAGTTCCTCCCTCCCTATAGCTCCTTGATTATCCACTAATTGGAAGGAGCTGGTTGGTGTAGCTGGTGAGTTTTTTTTTTCAGTTTTAATTTTATTTCTGCTAAGTTAGTTCTTAGTCTATTAAATAGAGGCATGACAGGCCAGCTCAGTCCTGTGGAATGCACATCCTGTGCCATGTGGAAAATCCTGAAAGCTTTTCGTGGCCTGGATGACCACATGTGTAGGAAGTGTCGCCAACTATGCTAACTTGAGATATGTTTTTTGGAGTTGAGCAGAAGTTAGAGTCACTGCAGTGCATCCACGAGGCTGAGAACTTCGTGGGTAGCACTTTGCTACAGGTGGTCACCCCGCAGCTTAAGAGTGTGCAGGCAGAGAGGGAATGGGTGACCGCCAGACAGAAGAGGAAGACCAGGCAGGTAGTGCAGGAGTCCCTTGAGCGCATCTTGATCTCCAACCAATATTCGGTTCTGAGTACTGGTGAGGGCGATGGTTCCTCTGGGGAGTGCAGCCAAAGCCAAGTCCACGGCACCACGAGTGGCTCAGCTGCACAGGGAGGTGGGAAGAAGAGTGGAAGAGTAATAGTGGTAGGGGATTCGATAGTTGGGGGAGCAGATAGTCGTTCCTGCGGATGTTATGTTGCGGACGCGCTTATTTGTACTATGAAAATGGCCACCATGCTCCACCCTTTGTCTATGATTGGTCCCCTTGGAGGATAAGCCACACCCTGAAGTTTCACTGGAATGTGTAACTGGAACCGCCCATCCCAAGGTCTTACTGACTTTGCAAATTGTAACTCGATCCACTTTCACTTCTTAAAGCGACAGAGGACACAGAGCTCCCCAGAAGACAGCAAAGGCCAGTCAAAGTGCCTTATCTCAGTCCAAATACATCCCTCCCCCAGCCAAAGTGCCTTACCCCAGTCCACGTATATCCTTCCCCAAGCTGAAGTGCCTTACCCCAGTCCGTGCATGCCTCCCCCAGCCAAAGTGCCTTACCCCAATCCAAGTGCATGCCTTCCCCAGTCAAAGTGCCTTACCTCAGTCCAAATGCATCCCTCCCGCAGCCAAAGTGCCTTACCCCAGCACAAGTGCATCCTCCCCCGCCACCCCCCCCCGACCATAGATGGGGCAGGCATTGTGTATGAATTGTTAACAAGTTTATTGGGTATGAAGTGAATAGTGACAGTGTCATGACCTGGATATCATCCCTCCAACAATGTCTCTTGTAAAGGGTTGGAAGAATGTGATCCCTCTTACCCCCACGCATGTCGCCCCCTCCTCCCCTCCACCCATGTTTCTCACTCTCCCCCCAGTCTCTATCTCCCCCCGCAGCCTCTCTTTCTCCCCTCCAGCCTCTTCTTTCCCCAGCCTCTCTTTCTCCCCTCCAGCCTCTTCTTTCCCCAGTCTCTCTCCCCCCCCGCCCCCCGCAGCGCCTCTCTCACTCTGCCCCCAGCCTCTCTCTCTCCTCCCAGCCTCTCTCACTCTCCCCCCAGCCTCTCTCACTCTCCCCCCAGCCTCTCTCTCACCCCCCGCAGCCTCTCTCTCTCCCCCCCCAGCTTCTCTCTCTCCCCGCCAGCCTCTCTCTCTCCTCCCCAGCCTCTCTCTTTCTCCCCCCTGCCAGCCTCTCTCTTTCTCCCCCCCACCAGCCTCTCTCTCTCTCCCCCAGCCTCTCTCCCCCCACCCCAGCCTCTCTCTCTCGCTCTCTCCCCCCAGCCTCTCTCCCCCCACCCCAGCCTCTCTCTCTCGCTCTCTCCCCCCAGCCTCTATCTCTCCCCCAGACTCTCTCTCCCCGCCACGCCACCCCCCCTCGCCCCAGCCTCTCTCTCTTTCTCTCTCCCCCCAGCCTCTCTCACTCTCCCCCCAGCCTCTCTCTCTCTCTCTCTAACCCCCAGCCTCTCTCTAACCCCCAGCCTCTCTCTCTCTCTCTTCCCCCAGCCTCTCTCTCTCCCCAGCCTCTCTCTCTCTCTCTCCCCTCAGCCTCTCTCTCTCCACCCACCCAGTCTCTCACTCTGCCCCCTGCCTCTCTCTCGCCTCCAGCCTCTCTCTCGCTATCGGGCCTACGCTGGCCGCTCTCAGTGAGGGAGCGAGTCGGGGCCTAGCGAGGGCGGGTCCTTGGGGAATCAGCGGCGTAAGAGTGTCAGGGCCTCAGCAGAGTCTTGGGCCTCAGTTCCTGCTTCTCGGCACCACGTGGAGAGAATGATTCATGGCCCGGGAGGGGACGGGGCAGCGGAGCTTGACAGGGGGCGAGGCTTGTCACCTGTCGGTCCAAAAAAGTGCAGTACGGGCAGGGGGCAGGGCTGCACAGATGGCTGTCTGTCAAAAAAGTACTGTACAAATAGTTACTTCATTATGTTGCCTCCCGACCTGTGAGCGAACACCTCCACAGGCTGGGGATATAAAAAAGCATACCACTACAACTTCCAATGAGAGATGCTACAAATTTGTGACGATTTTGAGGTGCACGACTGGGTGACATCATCAAAACCAAAGTCGCCATTTGGAGCGTGGAACAGCAGCAGGGCCCAGGTACAGCAGAGGAGCAGGAAGGTCCGGGGCGGATGAGCAGCGAGAGATCGTGGCTGAGATTCGGCGCGTGATCATGGCAGAGGTTTGGCGAATGTTTGTGGCGGAGGAGCAGTGTGATGTCTGTAAGCTTGTAATGTTTGTAGCTCCACACTGTGGATGTGGACGTATTGTGTACTGCAACTGCAGAGTTAATAAATAAACAGAACCAGGCAGATTCCGGAGGCTTCCGACAGAGCTGCCTGCCATGTTAGGAGCTGTGTGTGCTGTGCTGTGTGAATATATCACATTTGGAGATGAGATAGGATTTTTTGGATGATTTAAAGCTTAAATTTTGTTGAAGGATTCAGCCAGCCGACAAAGAGACTTTGGAAGTTTCTGTCTTTGGAACGAAGTTACAAAATCCGAGGTAAAATACAACACATGGTGTGAACAGCTAGAGATTAAAATGGCAGGTGTAATCGGACATTTGGGGATCGGCTAGAAATGTATTTCACTGCAAATAACATAATTGAAGTTCCAGACAATGCAGTCCAGACCCGGGCTATGTTGGAAGGTAAGAAAGCGATCTTCTTATCGGAGGCGGGTCCAGCATTGTACGAAACCCTTGTAAATCTGCTTGTGCCTGACGAGCCAAAGGACACAATGCTTAAAGAGATTTTAACAAAGCTGGATCAACACTATAACCCCAAACCTTTAGAAATTGCTGAAAGCTATCATTTTGGGATTCGGAATCAAAAGTCTGATGAAAGTATCAGTGATTACATCTGAGCATTAAAAAAGCTATTGAAGCACTGTAATTTTGGAAACTTTCAAAACCGAGCATTACAGGATCGTTTTGTTTGTGGGGTGAAAAATGATGCGATCAGAAGGAAGTTATTGATGACGGATGACTTGACTTTTGAGATTGCTTGTCAGACAGCGAGGTCGATGGGCATGGCCGAACAATATTCCCGAGAATTAAATAATAATTACAGTCGTCAATCAACTGAGGTAAATCACCTGCAGGTTCAAAGTAAAAGATGGTGGGGGCCCAAAGTCTCAGAAACTGGAAATTCTAACAGAGCGTCGAAGTCGTGCTATAGGTGCCTGGGACAACACATTGCTCAAAGTTGTCCATACGTGAAGGCAGAATGTTTCTTCTGCAGAAAGACTGGGCATCTTACGAAGTAATGCCGACTGAAGGGTAAATCAGCATTCAGAGTTATGAGTCCTGCGTTCAAAGCTATGAGTAGAAATCCCAAGAGACTACGTAGCATGGAAGAACAACAACAGGATGAGGAGATGTTAGAGTTACACGTCATCAGGAGCACGAGGTTAACGGACAGTGATTCGGAAAGTATCAAAATCCAAATAGCTGTTGCGGGATTCAAGATGCCAATGGAAATTGACACGTGAGTGTAGTACCGGAGTCGCTGTACCTCGACAAATTGTATGATTTCCAACTGGAGAAATCCAAGATCGAGCTGCGAGGCTACATGGGAGAGAAAATTCCTGTGGTAGGTCGTATCACCGTACCGGTGAAACATAAAGATCAATTTCATAACTTGCCTCTAATAGTAGTGAAAGGAGACAAGCCTGCCTTACTAAGAAGAAATTAGTTGAGCTCACTGAAGCTGGAGTGAGATTTTCTGTGTAGAAGCGAGATTTTCATCAATGGATGAGGTTATCAAGCAGTATCCAAAGGTGTTCTGCGAAACGGGCAGTCCGATCCAAGGCTTCAAGGTGAGTGTCAGGGTACAGAAGGACGCTAGATCGGTTTACTATAAGCCACGTTCCGTACCATATGATCTCAAGGAGAAAGTTGAGCAAGAACTCAAAAGAATAGAGACTGAGAACATTATTTGTAAGATAGATCGATGTAATTGTTGTTGTACCTAAGTCCGATGGTAAGGTAAGATTGTGCGGTGATTATAAAGTAACCTTAAACCAGGTTTGAGAGGGTAATGTCCCCAGTACATTGCCGAATGTAGAAGATTTGTTCACAACACTGACAGGTGGTCAGATTTTCTCAAAACTGGATCTTACGAATGCCTACTTACAGCTTGAACTAGATGAGGAGTCCAAGTCACGTTTGACTATAAATACTCATCTCGGCCTATATCAATTTAATAGGCTACCATTTGGAGTGTCTTCCGCCCCTGCCATATTCCAAGAGGTGATGAACCAGATTTTGCAAGGTATTGAAGGGGTAGTATGTTATTTGGATGACATACTCATTTCAGCACCAAATAGGCAAATTCATAATAACATATTGAATGAAGTCCTCAAACGGCTAGAGAAGCACAGAGTACGAGTGTCTGCTCGCAAGTGTGAGTTATTTAAAAACTCAGTGGAGTACTTAGGGTTCAGAGTAGACAAAGATGATTTACATTCAACCATGGAAAAATTGGATGCAATTAGAAATGCACCCACTCCCAGGAATGTCACTGAACTTCGTTCATTCTTGGATCTTTTGAACGATTATGGGAAGTTCCTACCAAATTTGGCTACAGTATTACAGCTACTGAATGAACTTTTGAAAAAACAGGTCCCTTGGAAGTGGTCAAAAGAATGCGATACAGCATTCAAGGAGTGTAAAAGCAAATTGGTAGAGAGCACCATGTTAGTTCACTATGACATATCTAAGGAGATTAAGCTAGCATGTGATACCTCTCCGTATGGAGTTGGGGCAGTGATCTCTCATGTATCACGTAGTGGGGAGGAGAGACCAATTGCTTTTGCTTCACGCACTCTCAGTGCCAGTGAGAGTAATTATGCGCAAATTGAAAGAGAAGCTTTGGCATTAATTTTTGGGGTCAAGAAGTTTCACAAATACCTGTATGGTCGTAGGTTTACCATCACGAGCAAAAATGGTGTGAAACATACCAAGGTTCCACCATACCATCCTGCTTTGAATGGTACAGCAAAGAGCACTGTATAAATTGTAAAACGTGCCCTCATAAAACAAATGTTAGATCCAAATCCAAGGAAATGACAGTTGTCATTGGATCACAAATTGGCTAATTTTTTGATTACATATCGAAATACTCCTCATACAACTACTGGTAGAACACCAGCAGAGTTGTTTCTCAAACGACAGCCACGAATCAGATTCTCGTTGTTAAAACCAAATTTGGCACAGTCCATAGAAGTAACATAATTAAGACAGATAGAGGAAGAGTAAGAGAGAGAAGAGTGAAATTAAACCAGAAGGTGAGAGTGAAGAGCCATCACCATAAATGGTTAAAGTGGTTACTAGGAAGAGTGGTGAAGATATGTGGTCCTCGCACATATTTGGTAAAGATGTTTGATAATGGACAGGTTAGGTTTGTTCATATTGATCATATATTTACCTATAGACATGGAAGGAATTGAAGGTGGGAATTATTCAATTATTTCTGACTCATCAGATAGTTTTGATATACCAGTAGCAAATCCTAAATCCAATGTATGGGAAACAAATCCAGGAGAGAATCAGAATGAAAGTCTGAGTCCGAGTCAGGAAAACAAAGAGCCTGAAGTTGGAGTGAGTTCAAATGAAAATCAAGGAAATTCCGTGGAGGAAAACGTTCCTCAGGATGAGCCTCAAATGAGTTTAGATTCGACACCATGTTTGGAAGGTTCTGTTCGAGAGCGAAGGTATCCTCTTCAAAACAGAAAACAAGTGGTAAAGTTAAATTTGTAAACATGCAAAAAAAAAGTTTATATCCTGTGTTATGTATAAACATGAAAGTTATGTTTGATGTTTGTTATAATAACTTCTTCATTCAGGAGGGAGAAGTGTAATGTCTGTAAGCTTGTAATGTTTGTAGCTCCACACTGTGGATGTGGACGTATTGTGTACTGGACTGCAGAGTTAATAATTAAACAGAACCAGGCAGATTCCGGAGGCTTCCGAGAGAGCTGCCTGCTATGTAGGAAGCTGTGTGTGCTTGTGCTCTGTGAATATATCACAAGCGGCAAGAGATCGTGGCGGAGATGCGATGAATGTCTTTGTGGTGGAGGAGCGGCGAGAGATCATGGTGGACATGCAGCGAATGTTTGTGGCGGAGGAGCGGCGAGAGATTGTGGCGGAGGAATGGTAAGAGATCATGACGGAGGTGGCGGTGAATGTTTGTGTGGCGGAGGAATGGTGAGAGATCGTGGCGGGGGAGCGGCAAGAGATCGTGGCGCAGATGCGGCGAATGTTTGTGGCGGAGGAGTGGTGATAAATTGTGGTGGAGGAAGGGTGAGAGATCGTGGCGGAAGTGCGGCAAATGAGGGTATGGGGCTTAGATGAGCCAAGGGCACATGGGCAGCATAGACCAGCCCACACTGCGATATGTGTGCGCACTCGGTCCGTGCAGCAGAGTAGGTCTCCAGTCGTCCTGGTTAACCCTTGCCACTGGATAAAGACCTAGCTCTGTCAAGCCCGTGTGGTGGCTGATGTGTCATGGTCAATCCACGTTAAAGAAATCCACGCACAGGCATCTTCCACCTCTTCAATCGGAGTTCAAGACTGGAATATCGGGTCCTTAATTGAACTCATGTGGAAGCAAGTCATCCTCGTTCGAGGGACCGCCTATGATGATGATGTTGCCTCCCTGGTGCCAGGGTCAAGGATGTCACTGAGCGAATGCAGGACACTCTGAGAGGGGATGGTGAACAGCCAGAAGTCGTGGTCCATATCGGTACCAATGACATAGGTAGAAAGAGGGATGAAGTCCTGCAAGCAGATTTTAGGGAGCTTAGAGAGAGATTAAAAAGCAGGATCTCAAAGATAATAATCTCCGGATTACTCCCGTTGCCAGGTGCTAATGAGTACAGAAATAGGAGGATAGAGCAAATGAATGCATGGCTACAGAGATGGTGCAGGAGGGAGGGCTTTAGATTCGTGAGGCATTGGAATCATTTCTCAGGGAGGTGGGACATGTACATGCCGGATGGGTTGCATCTCAACAGAGCCAGGACCAATATCCTCAGAGGGGGTTTTCTAATGCTATTGAGGAGGGTTTAAACTAGCTTGGCAGGGGGATGGGAACCTGAGAGTAGATTCAGAAGGGAGAGAAGCAAATCTGGAATTGGAAAGCATAAAATTAGAAAATGAATTTGGAAGGCAGATGTAACAAAGGCTAGAAAATAGACAAGGGAGTTTGGCAGCGCTAAATGGTATATACTTCACTGCAAGGAGACTAGGGAATAAGGCAGATGAACTGAGAGCACAGATTGATACTTGGGAGTATGATATTATAGCTATTAATGAAACATGGCTGGAGAGACTGGATCAACTGGGCCTTTATACACTGGAGTTTAGAAGGATGAGATGGGATCTCATAGAAACATATAAGATTCTGACGGGACGGGACAGGTTAGATGCGGGAAAAATGTTCCCGATGTTGGGAAAGTCCAGAACCAGGGGACACAGTCTTAGAATAAGGGGTAAGCCATTTAGGACTAAGATAAGGAGGAACTTCTTCACTCAGAGAGTTGTTAACCTGTGGAATTCCCTACCGCAGAGAGTCATTGATGCCAGTTCATTGGATAAATTCAAGAGGGAGTTAGATATAGCCCTTACGGCTAAAGGGATCAAGGGGTATGGAGAGAAAACGGGAAAGGGGTACTGAGGTGAATGATCAGCCATGATCTTATTGAATGGTGGTGCAGGCTCGAAGGGCCGAATGGTCTACTCCTGCACCTATTTTCTATGTTTCTATGTTTCTATGGCTGAAAAAAGGGAAGGAATGGCAGCTCAACATTCCTGGTTACAGGATTTTCAGACGGAATAGAGAGCGGGATAAAAAAGAAGGGGGTGGGGGTTGCAGTATTGATTAAAGAAACAATTACAGCTGTGAGGTGGGATGATATGTTGGAATGATCATCAAATGAGGCCATATGGGTTGAATTGAAGAACAAAAAAGGGGCGATCACACTGCTGGGAATGTACTATCGACCCGCAGACAGTCAGAAGGAGATAGAAGAGCAAATATGTAGGCACATTTCTGAGAAGTGCAAAAACTATAGGGCAGCACTAGTAGGCGATTTCAGCTACCCTAATATTAACTGGGATAGAATTAGTGTGAAAGGTATAGAGGGTGAGAATTCCTAAAATATATTCAGGAGAACTTTTTTAGCCAGTATGTAGCAAACCCAACAAGGGAGGGGTCAGTTCTGGACTTAGTTTTAGGGAAGGGGTATAAGTGAAAGGGCATTTTGGTTTAAGTGATCATAATTTAGTTAGATTTAGGGTAGTTATGGAAAAGGGCAACTATACACCAGAAATAAAAGTTCTCAGTTGAGGGAAAGCCAATTTTACTAAGCTGAGATGTGATTTAGCCAAAGTGGACTGGAAACAGCTACTTGATGGTAAATCAGTGTCAGCAGTGGGAGGCATTCAAGGAGGAGATCCTGAGGGTTCGGAGCAAGTATGTTCCCTTAAAGAAAAAGGATGGGACTAACAAATCTAAAGCCCCTGGATCTCAAGGGGCATACACGATAGGATAAAGAAAAAAAGGGAAGCTTATGACAGATACCGAGGGCTCACTACTGCAGAACGCCTAGAGGAATGTAGGGGTGAAATTAAAAAGGAAATTAGGAAAGCGAAGCGCGAGCATGAAAAAATATTGGTAAGTAAAATTAAGGAAAACTGGAACATGTTTTATAAATACATTAAGAGCAAGAGGATAACTAGAGGAAGAGTGGGGCCTATTAGAGACCACAAAGTAAATCTGTTTGTGGAGGCAGAAGATGTGGGCATGATTCTTAATGAATACTTTGCGTCTGTTTTCACAAAAGAGAGAGATGATGCAGACAATGCAATCAGGGAGGAGGAGTGTGAAATATTAAATGAAATAAACATAGTGAGAGAGGAAGTATTAAGGGATTTAGCAGTTTTGAAATTGGATAAATCCCCTGGCCCAGATGAAATGTGTCATATCTGTATACTCTGTCCATACTATGCTGGTACCACTGGAGGATGCAACTGTGGGAGGCCCAGGCAGCAGCTGTATAAAAGGCTGGTCACCACATTGCTGCCACACTCTGCAGTTTGAATAAAGAGACTAAGATCACAGCAGTTGCAGCACAGCACTAGGCCTCATGGAGTTATTCTACAGATAAGTAGAGACACATTAACTGGCGACGAGAACAGATCATGGACTTAAATGCAGAGATGGCTGCTGTTGGTGTAGGGGAGGACGAAAACCCCCTCATTTTACCCAGAAGGAAAAGGGCTGTGAGATCTGTCTGTGCTGCGATGTGAATTGAAATCGAGACGGTTTGACCTTGGCAGAGCAGTGATTGGACGGGGGAGGACACCGGAGGGCCAATGGTGGGACAGAGTCAGCCCGAAGCATGGGGCTTTCAAGTCAATGGGAGAGCACTTGCTCTAAAACTGTGGGACTGGCTCATCGCCAGTATCGGGCTATTGTCTTCCCCATGTTTACACTATGGAGGGAAATTATGCAGACCTTCAGAAAACTAGGGAACCCAAAACAAACCAAGGGCCTACACAATGGCTACAGAGGCCAACCCAATCAACACCGACTCAAACCTTGAGTCGGTTCGAGAAAACTGAATTGGAGGGAAATTATGCAGACCTTCAGAAAACTAGGGAACCCAAAACAACCCAAGGGCCTACACAATGGCTACAGGAGGCCAACGCGATCAACATCAACTCAAACCTTGAGTAGGTTAACATCAGTGGAAAAAACCCGCAATAATCTAAAACTGCTGCATTTTTCAAAATCACAAAGCCCACCAATGGGAAGGATCGATTTCAGCAGGAGAGGCGGACTGGATAATCTGGCTATAAAAAGGGGTTTCTGATGCAGTGTGTGTGGTTCCCTGCTCTCGTGATCCAACAACCAGCAAGCCTCTCGACACTGAAGGAAAACCAGTGTCCGAAGACACCGAAGATAGAAGAAACAAACCACCAGACTGCAGAAGGCACAGTAGTGAGTATAACCTCTGGTCCCCAGAACTCCCAACTCAGTTAGGCCAGGAAAGGTGGAAGGTTGGGCATTGTACTGCTAAACTTGTGTAAAGATTTTTGTTGTGTCCGTTTAGTGGGATTTAGGGGGATTGTTTTGTTGGTGTATTGCTGTTTGTTGAGATACACCTTGTCAAATAAATTGGAAGCCTAAGTTCCTCTTGAAATCACCTTGTCTCAGTTCTATTGTAGAACATCTCCTGATCGTGAGTCTTATGTCAGAACAGTGTAAGGAAAGCTAGGAGTGCCTCAAAAATGTTCAACTGTGTGTCACAGGCTAGGGAAGAAGGGGTTAGGAGTGTTTGACACTCATAGGTGCCTCACAGGCTAGGCATAAGCTGTGGGGACGCACGAGTCTCAAAACCCCCTTCATAAGTTGTGGACACAGTCTCTCCAGGGGTGCTCTTGCAGCACTCAGGGTACCTCACAGGCCAGGTATAAGCTGTGAGGGCAGAAGCCCAGAGAGACAACAACACTCCCCGAGAACCCCTTACATTGGTAGTTTAGAAAAGTTTACAGAGGGTGAAGTCTTTACTCGGGTTTCGCTGGCCAGGTATTGTTTCTACACACACCGCCGCACTGAGAGCCAGGATTTAGCGGAATATGTCGCAGACCTATGAAGGCTTGCAGAACTGTGTGAATTTGGCGAACTCCTCAACAATTTTTGCGGGATGTTTTTGCGACGGGACGGGACGTGAAGCCGACCATCACCTTAAGCCAGGCGTTCACAACCTCAACATTGAGATTCTCCCAGAATCAAAACTCACTGGCAAGTACTGTGCAGAAAATAACTGTTGATCAAAGAATTAGTTCAACTCAGAGTCCGCCAAAGGGTGTAAATGTGAATCGTTTAACATGCTGGCATCGGGTCCGTCTGTGTCGATTTAGACACTATGTGTGCAAAGGCTGTGGCCAAAAGGGCCACCCACAGCGAATGTGCAGAAGAACTGCGACTCAAAACGTGGCAGAGGAGTCGGCAGGAGGTTTCCGATCCTGCAAGGATCATAAAGTACAAGCTAGAGAGGCGACTCAGCCCGAGGAAGTAGTGCATGGGGTGTACACCTGCACTACCAAATGTCCCCCCATCATGATGAAAGTCAAGATAAATGACATTCCTATTTCCATGGAGTTGGACATGGGGGCGAGTCAGTCACTTATGAGCCAGAAGGCATTTGAAAGGCTGTGGGGCAACAAAGAGCAAAGACCCAAGCTAAGCCCGATTCAGGCACTTACTCCAAGGAACTGATCCCAGTTATCGGCAGTGCGAATGTAAAGGTATCCTATGATGGAGAGATACACAAATTGCCACTGTGGGTTGTACCAGGCGATGGACCAACGCTGCTTGACAGAAGCTGGATGGGGAAGATTTGGGGGAACTGGGAATACGTCAGAGCACTATCTTCAGTGGACCATGCTTCCTGTGTTCAAGTGCTGAGCAAGTTCCCATCCTTATTTGAACCAGGCATCAGCAAATTCACAGGCGCCAAAGTGCAGATCCACTTGGTCCCCGAGGCACAGCCTGTTCATCACAAGGCTCGAACGGTCCCTTACATGATAAGGGAGAAAGTGGAGATCGAATTCGACAGACTTCAACGTGGGGGAATTATATCACCAGTCGAATTCAATGAGTGGGCCAGCCTGATTGTTCCGGTACGTAAGAGCGATGGCACAGTCAGAATCTGCGGCGACTACAAGGTAACGATCAACTGAGTTTCATTACAGGACCAGTAACCGCTACCCAAAGCCGATGATCTCTTTGTCTTTCCCCCTGTAAATGTCGCATTCACCAAGCCAGATCTAACATCCGCTTACGTGACCCAGGAGCTGGCAGAGTCGTCGAAAAAATTAACGTGCATTAATACGCACAAGGGACTGTTTTTGTATCACAGGTGCCCGTTCGGGATCCACTCAGCTGCAGCCATCTTCCAAAGGAACATGGAGAGTCTGTTGAAATCGGTTCCACATTGTTGTTATGTCTTGAATGAAGAGTCAGACTAGATACTGCAAGCTCAAAGTAAGTTGTGACCGTAGTCCTCTTTACAGATCTCAAAGTGCCTCTCCAGCCTGTGATGCCTTGTTATATAGAGGTGGTCCCAAGGGATTGTGGGATCCCTTGGGACTCCAGGGGATAGACAGGTCGTTAGACATGGTATTTACAGGTTTACATGTATAACAAAACTCTGGCCCCCACTCCCAAAGTCAATAGTGTAACTATTTACAATGTGAGTCGATCTGGGGCCTTCCTTTCCCTGGTTGATCGCCTCGGTGCAAATGCTGGTTTTGGTGAGTCGTTTGTTGGGCCCTCGCTGGGCTGCTGCACAACTGGCCTTGCTGGGCTGCTGGGGGTGGTGAGTCTTGCTGGGCTACTGTGGGTGATGGGTTCTGCTTTGTAGTCAACCGCTTGGTCGGTTGCCACTTGTGTGTGTGTTGGAGGGTCAAAAAAGGTGGAGTCTATTGTGGGTTGTTCTGGATAATCCATAAATCTGAGTTTGATTTGGTCCAAATGTTTGCTGCAGGTGAGTCTATTTGAGAGATTGACCACAAACACACTAGTCCCCTCTTTGGCCAAAATAGTGCCATTAAGCCGCTTGGGACCTTGTCCATAGTTCAATACAAATACAGGATCATTGATCTCAATTTCACGTGACACATTTGCGTGATCATGATATGTATTCTGTTGAACCCGCCTGCTCTCTGCCTGTTCATGTAGATCAGTGGACTAACGAGAGCCTTGTCTTAAGTGCCCTTTTCATGAGCAGTTCAGCGGGGGAAACCCCAGTGAGCGAGTGGGGTCTTGTGCGGTAACTGAGCAAGACTCGGGATAAGCGAGGCTGCAGTGAGCCTTCAGTTACCCCTTTCAAGCTCTGTTTGATAGTTTGTACTGCTCGTTCTGCCTGACCGTTGGACGCTGTTTAAACGGGGCAGATGTGACATGTTTGATCCCATTGCGGGTCATGAACTCCTTGAACTCGGCACTGGTAAAGCACAACTCATTGTCACTTACAAGGACATCAGGCAGGCCGTGCATGGCAAACATGGCCGTAGGTTTTCAATGGTGGCAGCGGACGTGCTTGCCGACATTATCACATATTCAATCCATTTGGAGTAGGCATCTACAACTACTAAGAACATTTTTCCCAAGAATGGGCCTGCATGGTCGACATGGACCCTGGACCACGGTTTGGAGGGCCAGGACCATAAACTTAGTGGCGCCTCTCTGGGTGCATTGCTTAATTGTGAACATATATTACATTTGTGCATGTAGGACTCTAAGTCTGCATCGATACCGGGCCACCACACATGTGGGATCTGGCTATCGCTTTCATCATTATGATGTCTGGGTGAGTACTGTGGAGATCACTAATGAAAGTGTCCCTGCCCTTTTTTGGCACCACTACCCGATTACCCCATAGGAGGCAGTCTGCCTGTCTAGACATAACATCTTTGCGCCGCTGGTACAGCTTTATTTCTTCCTGCATCTCTAACGGGACACTAGACCAAAACCCGTGCAACACACAGTTTTTTACTAAGGACAGTAAGGGGTCCTGGCTCGTCCAGGTTCTAATCTGTAGGGCGGTAACAGGCGATTGCTCACTCTCGAATGCTTCCATTCCATTGCTAAATCTGCAGCTGTATCATTTCCACCCCTGTAGTGGGCAATGGCAGCCTGCTGAGAGCATCGGCACAGTTTTCTGTACCTGGCCTGTGGCGGATGGCGTAGTTGTATGCGGACGACGTGAGAGCCCATCTCTGGATGCAGGCCGATGCATTCGTATTTATCCCCTTGCTTTCGGAAAAGGGGGATATAAACGGCTTATGGTCTGTTTCCAATTCAAATTTGAGCCCAAACAGATATTGATGCATTTTCTTTACCCCGTAAACACACGCAAATGCTTTTTTTCGATCATACTGTAGGCCCTCTTGGCCTTAGACAGACTTCTGGATGCATAAGCAACCGGTTGCAATTTCCCAAATTCATTAGCTTGTTGCAATACACACCCGACCCCGTACGCCGACGCATCACATGCTAGTACCAAACGCTTACATGGATCGTACAATTTGTTTTTGTTAGAACCCCTGCACTCTTTACTGTGTAAAGGAGATAAATGGGTATGGGGTAAAAGCCAAGAAAATGCCTTTGAGAAAGCTAGGAAGCTGTTATGTTCAAACAAATTGCTTGTATTATATGACCCAAGCAAACGTCTAGTTTTAGCATGTGACGCATCGTCATACGGTGTCGGGTGTGTTTTAATAGAAACATAGAAAATAGGTGCAGGAGTAGGCCATTCGGCCCTTCTAGCCTGCACTGCCATTCAATGAGTTCACGGCTGAACATGCAACTTCAGTACCCCATTCCTGCTTTCTTGCCATACCTCTTGATCCCCCTAGTAGTAAGGACTACATCTAACTCCTTTTTGAATATATTTAGTGAATTGGCCTCAACAACTTTCTGTGGTAGAGAATTCCACAGGTTCACCACTCTCTGGGTGAAGAAGTTTCTCCTCATCTCAGTCCTAAATGGCTTACCCCTTATCCTTAGACTGTGACCCCTGGTTCTGGACTTCCCCAACATTGTGAACATTCTTCCTGCATCTAACCTGTCTAAACCCATCAGAATTTTAAACGTTTCTATAAGGTCCCCTCTCAATCTTCTGAACTCCAGTGAATACAAGCCCAGTTGATCCAGTCTTTCTTGATAGGTCAGTCCCGCCATCCCGGGAATCAGTCTGGTGAACCTTCGCTGCACTCCCTCAATAACAAGAATGTCCTTCCTCAGGTTAGGAGACCAAAACTGTACACAGTACTCCAGGTGTGGCCTCACCAAGGCCCTGTACAACTGTAGCAACACCTCCCTGCCCCTGTACTCAAATCCCCTCGCTATGAAAGCCAACATGCCATTTGCTTTCTTAACCGCCTGCTGTACCTGCATGCCAACCTTCAATGACTGATGTACCATGACACCCAGGTCTCGTTGCACCTCCCCTTTTCCTAATCTGTCACCATTCAGATAATAGTCTGTCTCTCTGTTTTTACCACCAAAGTGGACAACCTCACATTTATCCACATTATACTTCATCTGCCATGCATTTGCCCACTCACCTAACCTATCCAAGTCGCTCTGCAGCCTCATAGCATCCTCCTCGCAGCTCACACTGTCACCTAACTTAGTGTCATCCGCAAATTTGGAGATACTACATTTAATCCCCTCGTCTAAATCATTAATATACAGTGTAAACAGCATGGGTGAGTTGGTCAGCAAGCAAATGTAACGGGCAAACTCCAACCAGTTGCATATGCGTCTCGAAGTCTATCCAAGGCCGAAAGAGCCTACAGTATGGTCGAGAAGGAGGCTTTGGCCTGTGTCTATGGGGTAAAAAAAATGCACCTATATTTGTGCGGACTCAGGTTCAAGTTAGAAACCGACCACAAGCCCATAATCTCACTGTTTTCGGAAAGCAAAGGCATAAACACCAATGCTTTGTTGTGACTCCAAAGATGGGCACTAACACTGTCGGCCTACGATTACACGATCCGCCTCAGGCCAGGCACTGAGAACTGCGCCGATGCCCTCGGCCAGCTGCCGTTGCATGTCAGGTCTGCCCCGTTCAAGCCTGCATCCAACGGCCAAGCGGAGCGGACAGTCCAAACCATAAAGCAGAGCTTGAAACGCGTCACAGAAGGCTCCTTACAAACCCACCTATCCCGGGTGCTGATCAATTACAGGACACAACCCCATTCACTTACCGGGGTCCCCCCTGCGGAGTTACTGATGAAACATGCACTCAAAACCAGGCTCACCTTCGTCCACCCTGACCTCAACGATCAGGTGGAAACCAGGCGTTATCGGTAAAACATGTACCATGATCGCACAGCTGTATCACGCGACATCAATGTAAACGACCCAGTGTTTGTGCTGAATCATGGTCATGGCCCCAAATGGGTTGCTGGCACTGTTTTAGCCAAGGAGGGGATTTTTTTTGTCAAACTGCCGAACGGACAAATGTGCAGAAAGCATTTGGACCAGACCAAATTACAATTTACAGGTAACCAGGAACTACCGGGAGAGGACCTTACCTTCAGCGATCCACCTACACACACCCAATCAGCAACAGACCTAGCTGCCAACCACGAGGATGATCCCACCATCTCCAACAGTCCAGTCAGACCAACAGCGCTGCAAGACAGTAGTGGCCCGACCAACTCACCCATGCCAGAAGTGACACTCAGATGATCAACCAGGGAGCGCAGAGTTCCGGATCGCCTCAACCTGTAACAAATTCGCATCAAAGACTTTGGGGAGGGGATGTTGTCATATATGTATACTCTGTACATACTATGCTGGTACCACTAGAGGGTGCAACTGTGGGAGGCCCAAGCAGCAGTGGTATAAAAGGCTGGTCACCACATTGCTGCCTCACTCTGCAGTTTGAATGAAGAGACTAAGGTCACAGCAGTTCAAGCACAGCACTAGGCCTCGTGGAGTTATTCCACAGATAAGTAGAGACACATTAAAATTTATCCCAGGCTGTTAAGAGAAGCAAAAGAAGAAATAGCAGAGGCGATGAGCATTATTTTCAATCCTTTCTGGTGACAGGTATGGTGCCAGAGGACTGGAGGACTGCGAACATTGTACCTTTGTTTAAAAAGGGCAAAAGGTATAGACCGAGTAATTACAGGTTAATCAGCCTAACCTCGGTGGTGGGAAAATTATTGGAGAGAATTCTGAGAGACAAGATAAAACTTCACTTAAAAAGACATGGATTAATCAAGGACAGTCAGCATGGATTTGTTCAGAGAAATTCGTGTCTGACTAACTTGATTGAATTTATTGAGGAGGTAACAAGGAGGGTCAATGAGGCTAGTGCATTTGATGTAGTGTATATGGATTTTATCAAGGCTTTTGATAAGATACCACATGGCAGACTGGTCACAAAAGTAAAAGCCGATGGGATCCAAGGTAACGTGGCAAGTTAGATCCAAAATTGGCTCAGAGCAGGAAACAAAGGGTAATGGTTGATGGGTGTTTTTGTGACTGGAAGGCTGTTTCCAGTGGGTTCCACAGGGCTCAGTACTAGGTCCATTGCTTTTTAAGGCATCCAAAATCCGGAAACCTCAGGACTGAGGCTGTTTTGGATTCCGGGTGTTTCCAGATTTCGGAATGTCTTTCTGATGTCCCGAATCCAGAAACGCCAGAGCTGAGGTTCGGGTATTTCTGGTTTTCAGGACATCTTTTGGGGACAATTCTGCATGTACTGGTTCCTGTCATTCAAAGGAAAACAGTTTCAGAAACAATTTTACATAGAATGGTTTCCAAAATTTGTCAGCAGATTATAAGATCTTGATGGCTAAATAGGGAACAGAATAAATCACTCCCTCCTACTAACCCAGTGAATTCGGTAACAGTGAGTATGTCATTATCACTGCAGAACTTCAGGGAGCGGAAGGAGCAGCGTGGTGGCACACCACTCCAGGGAGCAGCACGTGCTGGAGCAGGAGAACAACAGCAGTGAAGAGGGACGTCACCAAGATCTAGGTCGCTGATTAGAGTGCGGGTAGATACAGCAGGAGCGGTGAGGTCAGGGCGAAGAAGCAGCAAGAGATTGTAGAGGGACATGATCGGAGCCGAGGAGAGGTGTGAGTTTGGGGCCCAGAAGAGCCGATGGCCTAGGGGCAGCACGGGCCAGCCCACACTGCGATATGTGTGCGCACTGGGTCCGTGCAGCAGTGCTGGTCTCCACTCGTCTTGGTTAATCCTTGCTACTGGACCAAGACCTAGCTCTGTCAAGCCCATGTGGTGGCTGGTGTGTAACGGCCACCCCACATTAAAAAAGTCCATGCACAGCCATCTTCCATCCTTCAACATGTAGTTCGGGACCTGGAATGTTAGTTCCTTCATGGAAACACCTGTGAACTTCTTGACGTGGAAGCAAGTCATCCTCGATTCGAGGGACTGCCTATGATGATAAAAGATGATGGTGAGAACTTCAGATAAATAGGGGCCTTTTGCAGTGAAGATTTTCTTAGGCATAAACTTGTTGTAATGTAGTGTTAGAAAAATACTGCGAGCCCAGGAGGTCAGTGAGAATCTGCACTTTTGAGGGTTTTAATGCACTGTCAGATTATAAAAGATTGAAACTGAAGTTTTGGTAAGTAAAATCAGCTATAATCGCAATTGAAATTCTATTAGTTTTAATTAATTTCTGTACAAGTTGTATACAAAACACTAGACTAAGACAAAACAAACATGTAGCTATTACATCAATACTCTGACATGAGTAAAATACCTGTATAACATTAAAAGCACAAGTAACTTTATTTACCATCCACAAATTGTTATGACAAATCTTCTGGAATTTTTTGAGGATGTTTCCAGTAGAGTGGATAAGGGAGAACCAGTTGATGTGGTATATTTGGACTTTCAGAAGGCGTTCGACAAGGTCCCACACAAGAGATTGATGTGCAAAGTTAGAGCACATGGGATTGGGGGTAGTGTACTGACATGGATTGAGAACTGGTTGTCAGACAGGAAGCAAAGAGTAGGAGTAAATGGGTACTTTTCAGAATGGCAGGCAGTGACTAGTGGGGTATCGCAAGGTTCTGTGCTGGGGCCCCAGCTGTTTACACTGTACATTAATGATTTAGATGAGGGGATTAAATGTAGTATCTCCAAATTTGCGGATGGCACTAAGTTGAGTGGCAGTGTGAGCTGCAAGGAGGATGCTGTGAGGCTGCAGAGCGACTTGGATAGGTTAGGTGAGTGGGCAAATGCATGGCAGATGAAGTATAATGTGGATAAATGTGAGGTTATCCACTTTGGTGGTAAAAACAGAGAGACAGACTATTATCTGAATGGTGACAGATTAGGAAAAGGGGAGGTGCAAAGAGACCTGGGTGTCATGGTACATCAGTCATTGAAGGTTGGCATGCAGGTGCAGCAGGCGGTTAAGAAAGTAAATGGCATGTTGGCCTTCATAGCAAGGGGATTTGAGTACAGGGGCAGGGAGGTGTTGCTACAGTTGTACAGGGCATTGGTGAGGCCACACCTGGAGTATTGTGTACAGTTTTGGTCTCCTAACCTGAGGAAGGACATTCTTGCTATTGAGGGAGTGCAGCGAAGGTTCACCAGACTGATTCCCGGGATGGCGGGACTGACTTATCAAGAAAGACTGGATCAACTGGGCTTGTATTCACTGGAGTTCAGAAGAATGAGAGGGGACCTCATAGAAACATTTAAAATTCTGACGGGGTTAGACAGGTTAGATGCAGGAAGAATGTTCCCAATGTTGGGGAAGTCCAGAACCAGAGGTCACAGTCTAAGGATAAGGGGTAAGCCATTTAGGACCGAGATGCGGAGGAACTTCTTCACCCAGAGAGTGGTGAACCTGTGGAATTCTCTACCACAGAAAGTTGTTGAGGCCAATTCACTAAATATATTCAAAAAGGAGTTAGATGAGGTCCTTACTACTAGGGGAATCAAGGGGTATGGCGAGAAAGCAGGAATGGGGTACTGAAGTTGAATGTTCAGCCATGAACTCATTGAATGGCGGTGCAGGCTAGAAGGGCCGAATGGCCTACTCCTGCACCTATTTTCTATGTTTCTATGTATGTAATAACTCGATAGACTGAATACTGTAAACTAACACAGGTACAAACCTGGCTCTGCTTTATTAGGGCCCAAAGTGATTACATTACATGATGGCTTGCCTTTTATACCTGGGCTGCACACACATGCATACAGCCCAATGACCTCCGACAGTGGCACCACCTGGTGGCTAGTAACCCCAAGCATACATACGTGACAGTATCCCCCTTTACGATATTAGTAACAGTCTTTTTACAAATTGAGATGGTCCGGGGCTTTCCGCTCACGAGTTGATCGTCTCAGTTCAACTTCAGCCTTGGGCTAGCGTTCTGAGTCTGTTATGACTGGGGACTGGATAGCCGGTCTGATGGGAGTGACAATGACCATGTCAGGGATTGAAAGTCCAGATTCACTGATGACAGCGGAGTCCTCTGATGACTGAGGGTAGGTTGGTTGGTCACTGATTGTGTTTTCCTCAGACTGTTCCGGTTCATCCGTGTGTCGCAGCTTTATCTTATCAATATGTTTCCTGCATGTTTGCCCATTCTTGAGCTTGAAGATAAACACTCTGTTACCCTCCTTGGCCGTAACAGTACCGGCGATTCACTTGGGATCTTGACCATAATTTAGTACATACACAGGATCGTTAACAGAAATATCACGTGACACAGCAGCGCGATCATGATACCACTGCTGACTTTGACATCTGTATTCAACATGATCGTTCAAGTCAGGGTGGACAAGAGAGAGCTTGGTCTTGAGACCTCTCTTCATCAATAGTTCAGCAGGGGAGGACCCCGGTAAGCGTGTGGGGTCTTGTACTGTAACTAAGCAATATGCATGACAAGCGAGTCTGCAGTGAACCTTGAGTTACACGTTTCATACTCTGCTTGATGGTTTGGACAGCACGCTCTGCTTGACCATTAGATGCAGGTTTGAATGGTGCTGACCTCAAATGTTTAAAACCATTGAGTTTCATGAACTCTTGAAACTCCAGACTAGTGTAGCAAGGTCCATTGTCGCTTATGATGTTGTGCAGACCATGAATGGCAAACATGACACGAAGGCTCTCAATGGTAGCTGTGGATATACTGTATGTCACTCTATCCACTTGGAATATGCATCCACCACAACTAAATACATCTTTCCCAGGAAGGGACCTGCAAACTCAATGTGGATCCTGGACCATGGTTTAGATGGCCACGACCACAGACTCAGCGACGATTTCGCTGGTGCTTTACTTAGCTGCATGCAAGTGTTGCACTGATGCACACATGATTCCAGATCAGAGTCAATTCCAGGCCACCATACATGAGACCTGGCAATGCCTTTCATCATGACAATACCGGGATGAGTGTTATGTAGATCATGTACCAAATTTCTCTCTGCCTTTCTTAGGTATAACAACACGATTACCCCACAGTTAACAATCTGACTGAATGGAAAGTTCGTTTTTGCGATGGTTGTAAGGTTTGGTCTCATCACCCATTTGCTTGGGTATGGCAGACCAATCACCACTAAGGACATAACATTTCACAACCGATAATATCAGGTCCAGGCTGGTCCAGGTCTTAACTTGCAGAGCCGTGACAGGGGTTCCTTCACTTTCAAAAGCATCCATACTTAACAGTAGGTCTGCAGGTTGTGCCATCTCAAACTCCGGTGTGGGCAATGGCATCGGCACAATTCTCAGTGCCAGGTCTATGGCAAATGGCACAATCATAGGCAGATAATGTCAGCGTTCACCTCTGGATGCGGGACGATGCTTTGGTATCGTTACCTTTGTTTACCGAAAACAATGAAATGAGTGGCTTGTGATCTGTTTCCAGTTCAAACCAAAGACCAAACAGGCACTGATGCATCTTTTTAACCCCATACACACAGGCTAGTGCTTCTTTTTCTACCATGCTGTAGGCTCTTTCCGCCTTTGACAAACTTTTAGAAGCATACGCAACAGGTTGTAGTTTACCCGACTCATTTGCTTGTTGGAGCATGCAACCAACTCCATATGACGAAGAATCACAGGCCAATACTAGATGCTTACACAGATCATAATGTACCAGCAGCTTGTTAGAGCAAAGCAGATTAGTAGCTTTCTCAAAATCTCTGTCTTGAGACCCACCCCAAAGCCAGTTGTCGCTTTTGCTTAGCAGCATGTGCAATGGCTCTAATGAAATGCTCAATCTCGGGAGGAAATTACCGAAGTAGTTGTGTAGACCAAGGAATGAACGCAGCTCCGTGACATTCTGACACTTGGGTGCATTTTTGATGGCCTTGATTTTCGAGTCAGTCGGCCGGATGCCGTCAGCAGCAATTTTCCTCCCTAGGAATTTGACTTCCGGTGCCATGAAGACGCACTTCGAACGTTTCAGTCTGAGTACCACTTTGTCCAGACGATGTAGAACCTCTTCCAGATTATCCAGATATTCGGCGGTGTCACGACATGTAACCAGGATGTCATCTTGGAACGTGATGGTTCTAGGGACGGACTTCAGTAGACTCCATGTTCCTCTGAAATATGCCTGCAGCTGAGCGAATTCCGAAAGGACCCCTGTTGTAGATAAACAGTCATAAGAACATAAGAACATAAGAATTAGGAACAGAAGTAGGCCATCTAGCCCCTCGAGCCTGCTCCGCCATTCAATAAGATCATGGCTGATCTGGCCGTGGACTCAGCTCCACTTACCCGCCCTCTCCCCGTAACCCTTAATTCCCTTATTGGTTAAAAAGTCCTTTATGAGTGTTGATCCACGTAAGTTTCTTCGACGTCTCGACCAGTTCCTGTGTCATGTAAGCCAACATCAGATCCAGTTTAGTGAACGACATACCTCCGGCTAGCGTTGCAAATAGGTCATCACCCTTCGGGAACGGGTGTTGATCTTGTTTCAAAAGTAACCTTGTAGTCTCCACAAATCCTGTTACAGTGCCATCACTCTTCCACACAGGAACAATGGGGCTGGCCCATTCGTTAAATTTGACCGGTGATATGACCTCTTCATGCTGGAGTCTGTCCAGTTCGATTTCGACCTTCTCCCTCATCATGTACGGAACCACCCGAGCTTTATGATGGATGGGTCTTGCATCTGAGTCCACGTGGATCTGCACCTTGGCTCCCATGAAATTGCCGATGCCTGGTTCAAACAGCGAGGGGAACTTGCTCAGCACTTGAGTACATGGAGTATCATCCGTCAAAGACAACGCTTTGATATCGTTTGAATTCCATTTGATTTTTTCTAGCCAATTTCTGCCGAGCAGCGTTGGACCATTGCCTGGAGCAATCCATAAAGGTAAAGCATGAACTGCACCATCATACGACACCTTGACTACTGCACTTCCAATCACCGTTATGAGTTCTTTAGTGTACGTACGCAACTTGGCATTGACTGGACTCAGTTTAGGCCTCACAGCCTTAGTATCCCACAGCTTGTCGAATGTCCTCTGCCTCATTATTGATTGACTCGCACCCGTGTCCAATTCCATCGATACGGGCACACCATTAAGTTTCACATTAATCATTATTGGTTGCCGCTTTGTTAGGAATGAATACAGTCCATACACTTCCTCCTCAGGTATCTCGGATTGCATATTCGGATCCACGCGATACTGGTCACCATCCTCCACATGGTGTGTCACATCACGCTTGCTCAGTTGCGGACACATAGAAACATAGAAAACATAGCAAATAGGTGCAGGAGCAGGCCATTTGGCACCATCATTCAATATGATCATGGCTGATCATGCAACTTCAGTACCACATTCCTGCCTTCTCTCCATACCCCCTGATCCTTTTAGCCGTAAGGGCCACATCTAACTCCCTTTTGAATATATCCAACGAACTGGACTCAACAACTTTCTGTGGTAGAGAATTCCATAGCTTCACAATTCTCTGGGTGAAAAAGATACACCTCACCTCGGTCATAGTTGGCTTACCCCTTATCCATAGACTGTGAAACCTGGTTCTGGACATCCCCAACATCGGGAACATTCTTCCTGCATCTAACCTGTCCAATCCCGTCAGAATGTTATGTTTCTGTGAGATCCCCTCTCATTCTTCTAAATTCCAGTGTATATAAGCTGAGTCGATCCTAGTCTCCTCATATGTCAGTCCTGCCATCCTGGGAATCAGTCTGGTGAACCTTCGCTGCACTCCCTCAAAAGCAAGAAAGTCCTTCCTCAGATTAGGAGATCAAAACTGCACACAATACTCAAGGTGTGGTCTCACCAAGGCCCTGTACAACTGCAGTAAGACCTCCCTGCTTCTATACTCAAATCCTCTCGCTATGAAGGGCAACATGCCATTTGCTTTCTTTACTGCTTGCTGTACCTGCATGCCAACTTTCAATGACTGATGTACCATGACACCCAGGTCTCGTTGCACCTCCCCTTTTACTAATCTGTCACCATTCAGATAATAATCTACCTTCCTCTTTTTGCCATCAAAGTGGATAACCTCACATTTATCCACATTATACTGCATCTGCCATGCATTTGCCCACTTACCTAACCTATCCAAGTCACCCTGCAGCCTCTTAGCATCCTCCTCACAGCTCACACTGCCACCCAGCTTAGTGTCATTTGCAAACTTGGAGATATTATGTTCAATTCCTTTGCCTAAATCATTAATATATATTGTAAATAGCCGGAGTCCCAGCATTGAACCTTACAGCACCCCACTAGTCACTGCCTGCCATTCTGAAAAGGACCCGTTTATTCCCACTCTTTGCTTCCTGTCAGCCAACCAGTTCTCTATCCACGTCAATACATTACCCCCAATCCCATGTGCCTTAATTTTGCACACTAATCTCTTGTGTGGGACCTTGTCAAAAGCTTTTTGAAAGTCTAAATACACCACATCCATTGGTTCTCCCTTGTCCACTCTACTAGTTACATCCTCAAAAAATTCTAGAAGATTTGTCAAGCATGATTTCCCTTTCATAAATCCATGCTGATTTGGACCGATCCTGTCACTGCTTTCCAAATGCGCTGCTATTACATTTTTAATAATTGATTCCAGCATTTTCCCCACTACCGATGTCAGGCTAACTGGTCTATAATTCCCGGCTTTCTCTCTCCCTCCTTTTTTAAAAAGTGGGGTTACTTTAGCTACCCTCCAATCCACAGAGTCCATGAAATGTTGGAAAATGACCACCAATGCATCCACTATTTCTAGGGCCACTTCCTTAAATACTCTGGGATGCAGACTATCAGGCCCTGGAGATTTATCAGTCTTCAATCCCATCAATTTCCCTAACACCATTTCCTGACTAATAAAAGATTTCCCTCACTTCCCTCAGTTTCTCCTTCTCACTAGACCCTCAGTCCCCTAGTATTTTCGGGAGGTTATTTTTGTCATCCTTAGTGAAGACAGAACCAAAGTATTTGTTCAGTTGGTCTGCCATTTCCTTGTTCCCCATTATGAATTCACCTGATTCTGACTGCAAGGAACCTACATTAGTCTGCACTAATCTTTTTCTCTTCACATATCTATAGAAGCTTTTGCAGTCAGTTTTTATGTTCCCTGCAAGCTTACTCTCATACTCTAATTTCCCCCTCCTAATTAAACCCTTAGTCCTCCTCTGCTGAATTCTAAATTTCTCGCCGTCCTCAGGTTTTCTGCTTTTTCTGGCCAATTTATATGCCTCTTCCTTGGATTTAACACTATCCTTAATTTCCCTAACATGCGCTGGAGATGCCCCAGTTTCGAACAGCCTTTACAAATGTACTATTTAAACCGACACTGATGAGGCCGATGATTGCCCCCACAATGCCAACACGCTGAAATCGGATTCATTCCCGTTGTCGGAATTTGGGCAGCCACACGTTTAGCATACGCAGTCGAGTAGGCCCTGCCATATTCAGCTCTGCCAAACGACAATACAATCTTGTTTACAGTACTTGCCGAGTTCCGATTTTTCGATGATATCTGCTTTAAGTATTTGTCCGTCATCATGCATGCCTGGGCAATCGTGATGGCCTTGCTCAAATCCAGTGTCTCCGCTGCCAGTAGCTTACGCGGAATCATCTCGTGGTTGATGCCGATTACAAAGAAGTCCAACAGCATATCTCCCAATGTGTTTTGAACTTACACAGTCCAGCTCGACGTCTTAGGTCGGCAACGAATTCCGGCACATCCTGGCCCTCAGAACGATCGTGCGTGTAGAATCGATATCGTGAGATGATGATGCCTTTTTCTGGTTTGAGATGGTCACGTACCAGAGCACACAATTCCTCATAGTCCTTGTCTGTTGGACTTGCCGGCAAGAGAAGATTATTTATGAGTCCATTGATTTTCGGACCACAAACCATGAGGAAGACCGCCCTGCGCCTAACTGCGTGGGTTCCTCCATTTTGTTGGGCACGAAGTACTGGTCCAGACGAGCTACAAAATGTGCAGTCCTCTCCCTCCACGAATCTCTCCATAATTCCAATTGTGCTCATTTTTGCATGCGAAGGTTCTTAAGTTACCTCGTTGTCAAATATTATGTATGTAATAACTCAATAGACTGAATACTGTAAACTAATACAGGTACAAACCTGGCTCTGCTTTATTAGGGCCCAAAGTGATTACATTACATGATGGCTTGCCTTTTATACCTGGCCGCACACACGTGCGTACAGCCCAATGACCTCTGACAGTGGCACCACCTGGTGACTAGCAACCCCAAGCATACATACGTGACACAAATAAAGCCATTCCTTCGCAACGCATTTCTGTAGTCATTTGTTGCTCCCCCTCTCATGTTTTTGTTACTCCAGAGTCACCTGTATCTGCTTGAAGCTATTCTGATCTACTGTATTGTTTTCCCTTGCTGAAACTGACTGGACAGTCTACCTGTATTACTTTTGGCAATAACCAGCCACAGTAGATTTTAGGATGTTTGAAAAACTAAATTCACAAAGCATGATTGGAATTGCACCTAAATCTTGGACCTCCAATTCTTAATTTAAAATATTTTAATCAGATATTAATACTGTAGTATGCATGTGGGCACTAATGTTCTGCATTGGTTGAACATGCTAAGCATTGAGTCTAAGATTCTTGGACGTCTTTTGGTTTTATCCTTCACTATTTTTACACCATACTTGTACATGGAATACAGGTGTCACTTACTTTTTCTTCTTGTATGCAGCACTTTAGATTTGTCATTACTGTACAGCATTAAATTTTAGCTTTCAATTGTCTGCCTAGATACATATTTTATCCAACACGGTCTGTAATTTCTGAGCTGCCTCTTCTGATACGTACCACTATCCCTCCTAGTTTGCTGCCATCTTCAAATATGAAAAGGAATGTACTCAAAGCATAAAATATAATGGTTTTTATTTGTTAAACAGTACAGGTATGAAATATAAAACAGTAAATGAAGGCTTTTATTTGGTAAACAGATTACCTGTACAGGTACAGTACAGGTATGAAACAGAATCATCTTCTTCTTAGGCATGCCCTTGGAGTCGACAATGACTTGTTTCCACACTAAAACTTAGTTCTCAGATGACTGATGAGTCCAATGTGGGACCTTCAGTCTCTGTCACAGGTGGGACAGACAGCGTTTGGAGGGACGGATGGGTGGGGTGCTTGGGTTGTCGTGCGCTCCTTCCGCTGTCTATGGCTTGGCTTCACCCTGTCATGCATAAAGAATAATCTTCCTTCCTGTGATCCACTTTGTAAGTAAGCTGCACAGAAATAGGTACATGTACAGTTACAATTGGCTGGAGGTTGTGCTAGAGGGCTTGTCAACACCTAAACCGAGGCATACGAAAGCATAGGCCTTACGTTGAACAGCCGTAAGACAAAGGTCCTCCATCAACCTGACCCCGCCACATAGCACTGCCCCCCAGTCATCAAGATCCACAATGAGGCCTTCGACAACGTGGACCATTATCCATACCTCGGGAGCCTACTATCAGCAACGGCAGACAGCGATGACGAGGTCCAATACTGCATCCAGTGTGCTAGGGCAGACTTCGGTCGCCTGAGGAAGAGAGTGTTTGAAGACTAGGGCCTCAAATCTGGCACCAAGCTTATGGTCTACAGGGCAGTAGTGATACCTGCCCTCATATATGGCTCAGAGACGTGGACTATATACAGCAGGCACTTCAAAGTGCTGGAGAAGTACCACCGGTGCTGCCTTTGCAAGATCCTGCAAATCCACTGGGAGGATAGACGCACCAACATCAGTGTCGTCGCCCAGGCCAATATCCCTAGCATTGAAACACTGACCACACTTGACCAACTCTGTTGGGTGGGCCACATCATCCGCATGCCCGACACAAGACTCCCTAAACAAATGCTCTACTCGGATCTCCTACACGGCAAGCGAGCCCCAGGTGGGCAGAGGAAACACTTCAAGGAAACCCTCAAAGCCTCCTTGATAAAGTGCAACATCCTCACCGGCACCTGGGAATCCCTGGCCCAAGACCACCCAAAGTGGAGGAAGAGCATCCGTGGGGTCGCCGAGAGCATGCAGAAAACAAGCGCAGACAGCGGAAGGAGCGTGCGGCAAACCAGGCTCCCCACCCACCCTTTCCTTCAACCACTGTCTGTCCCACCTGTGACAGAGACTGTAATTCCTGTATTGGACTGAACAGCCACCTGAGAACTCACTTTTTGAATGGAAGTAAGTCTTACTCGATTTTTAAGGACTGCTTATGATGAGCTATGATGTCTGGGGCTGATGATGGGCCAGCAGTAGGATTATCAAATGTGGAAATTGCTGGTGCACTTGCACGCTGTCGTTCTTGGGCCTTCTGCTGCGACATCTTTTGAAAGATATTGTCTAATGTTACTTGTTTAAATAATTTGGACTTTTCTTTGACTAATTGTTCCCGAATTCTATAGACCTGCAATATTTCCTCTTCACTTATGCAGTTTCGTTGCTCTAAGGCGTTAATTAATTCTTGACAAAGATTGATTGCTTTGTCAATGGGGACTTTTTCAACTTGATTACAGGTATCAACATCAGCATTGTCATCCTCACTGCTTTCATCCTTGTCTTCTGAATGCAAAACCATCTCCATAATTTCTTGATCTGTCACTGCATGCACAACGGGAGCATCGTTGTTTCATTCAATTCCTGCGCAGCTTCGCAAGTCAGCCCTCTTGCATATTCTAAAAGTTGAGCAATCATTGCTTTCTACCTGGACACATGAAAGCCTTGAAAGTTCTCAGGAGCATCATTAACGTCATCTTCAGCAAACACAGTTGATGGCCAGAAGTTATGCCAAGCATTGACCAAGGTGTCTGTAGCTACCAAGTTCCATGCATCCGCAGCTGTCCATACGGCCTCCTTGACAGAGAAAGCTTTTGAGAATGCTTTCATTCCCATGCCAGTGTTCACAGCATTAAGCAAACACCTCATAAATTAGTTTTTGTAGAGACACTTCATTGATCTCAAAATTCCTTGGTCCATTCACTGTATCAGTGATGTAACATTTGGAGGTAAGTAGATTCCATGGACATTATCCTATACCAAAAGCTCAGCATCGGGATGTGCTGAGCAATTGTCCAGCAGCAAATATATTTTGCAGTTTTCCTCAAGGCCAGCTTCTGTGCAATGAGCACGTGCCTGAGGGACAAAATATTTCTCAAACCAGTTCAGAAAGATTACCTCGGTTACCCATGCTTTTTTATTAGCATAATAATGTACTGGCAATACTCTCAAGCCCTTAAAACATCTTGGACGCTGGCTTCTCCTGATGACCATAAGCTTACACTTATTTGTTCCAGCCGCATTTGCGACAGCCAGCAAAGTCAACCTATCTTTGGCATCTTTTACACCTGCTGGCTGCATTTCCTGCTGCTGCTAATATCTTTCTCGGTATGTAGCACCAAAACAGTGCTGTCTCGTCAGCATTGTACATTTGCTCAGAAAGGTTTTCATCAGCATTAGTTTGATGAACACATTGATATAATTTTCAGCTGCCTCATGATCTGCTGAAGCTTTTTCACCACATACTTTCAATTGCTTGATGCCATGACGCCTTTTAAATTTGGCTAGCCAGCCAGAAGAGTACTCGCATGGAGTTTCAATCCCCAGTTGTGCATGAAATATTTTAGCTTGTTGTACCACCATTGGGCCAGACAAAGGAACCTTTTCACTTCGCCTCTGTCGCCACCACTCCATCAATACTCGATCCAATTCATCACATTTCGGCTTAAGCATACGTTTTCTCTTACTCATTTCCTTCTGAATTTCACTTTCTGCATAAAACTTCATGATCTGTTCTTTCTGCTTTCTTATATCATATTTGGCGGAGATTCCAGCACCACACTCCTCACTCAATCTGCTCACTGAAGCACTTCTATCTAATCTCTGAAGTAACTGCATTTTCTTGGCAATTGACAATGAACTATGCTTCCTTTTTGCTTTACCTGTACCCATTGGGGAATCTGTCATGTGTGTATGGTTGGGGTTACTAGCCACTAGGTGGCGCCACTGTCGGAGGTCATTGGGCTGTACGCACGTGTGTGCGGCCCAGGTATAAAAGGCAAGCCATCGTGTAATGTAATCACTTTGGGCCCTAATAAAGCAGAGCCAGGTTTGTACCTGTGTTAGTTTACAGTATTCAGTCTATCGAGTTATTACATACATAACATTTGGCGACGAAGTAACTTAAGAACTTTCGCATGGAAAAATG
Organism: Pristiophorus japonicus; assembly: GCF_044704955.1. Taxonomy (NCBI): domain Eukaryota; kingdom Metazoa; phylum Chordata; class Chondrichthyes; family Pristiophoridae; genus Pristiophorus; species Pristiophorus japonicus. The sequence goes on from NC_091979.1 coordinate 133,418,831, forward strand.
AGCACAATTGGAATTCTGGAGAGATCCGTGGAGGGAGAGGACTGGGCAGATTTTGTAACTCGCCTGGACCAGTACTACGTGGCCAACAAAACGGAGGAACCCACTGATGCAGTTAGGCGCAGGGCGGTCTTCCTCACAGTTTGCAGTCCGAAAATCTATGGACTCATAAAGAATCTTCTCTCACCTGCAAGTCCAACGGACAAGGACTATGAGGAATTGTGTGCTCTGGTACATGACCATCTCAAACCAGAAAAAGGCATCATCATCTCACGATATCGATTCTACAAGCACGTTCGTTCTGAGGGACAGGATGTGTTAGAATTCGTTGCCGACCTAAGACGTCTAGCTGGACTGTGTAAGTTTGAAAACGCATCGGAAGACATGCTGCGGGACTTCTTTGCAATCGGCATCAACCACGAGATGATCCTGTGTAAGCTACTGGTGGCGGAGATGCATGATTTGAGCAAGGCCATCACGATTGCCCAGACAAAAACTTAAAGCAGATATCATCGAAAAATCGGAACTCGGAAAGTAATGTAAGCAAGATTGCATTGTCGTGTGGCAGAGCTGCATATGACAGGGCCTACTCAACTGCGCATGTGAAACCTGTGGCTGCTCAAAGTCTGCCAACGGGAATGAATCTGATTTCACCATGTTGGCGTTGTCGGGGAAATCATCGGCCTCATCAGTGTCGGTTTAAAGGGTACATTGGTAAAGGCTGTTCGAGACTGGGGCATCTCCAGTGCATAGAAACATAGAAAATAGGTGCAGGAGTAGGCCATTCGGCCCTTCGAGCCTGCACCACCATTCAATATGATCATGGCTGATCATTCACCTCAGTACCCCTTTCCCGCTATAGAATCACCTGGAGTCCCAAGGGATCCCACAATCCCTTGGGAGCACAGGCACATAAGGAGGCCTCACAGGCTGGAGAGGCACTCTGGAGACCTGTAATAAAGGACTACGATCACACATTACTTTGAGCTTACAGTATTTGGTCAGACTCTTTATTCAATACATAACAACTGGCAACGAGGTACAGATGTCGAACCCCAACGCAATAATGCAGAGAACCATGGACATCCTGGAGAATTTTTCGGAGGGAGATCATTGGGAAACCTTCGTGGAGCAACTCAACCAATACTTCATGGCCAACGAGCTGGAAGGAGAAGCGAATGCTGCCAAACGAAGGGCGTTTCTCCTCACCATTTGCGGGGCACCATCATATGGCCTCATGTAAAATCTGCTTGCTCCAGCGAAACCCATAGAGAAGTCATACGATGATTTGTGCACACTGGTCCGGGAGCATCTAAACCCAAAGGAAAGCATTCTGATGGCGAGGTGCCGGTTCTACACGTACAAGAGGTCTGAAGGCTGGCCAGGAACTGAGCAAGCAAGCTGCAACACACCACGTGGAGGATGATGACCATTATAGCATGGATCCGGATATGCAATCCGAGATACCAGAGGAGGAAGTGTATGGACTGTATTCGTTCCTAACAAAGAGCCAACTGATAATGATAATGTGAAAAATAACGGTGTGCCAGTACCGATGGAATTGGACACGGGTGCGAGTCAATCAATAATGAGCCAGAGGACATTTGACAAGCTGTGGGACACTAAGGCTGTGAGGCCTAAGCTGAGTCCAGTCAATGCCAAGTTGCGTACGTACACTAAAAAACTCGTAACGGTGATTGGCAGTGCAATAGTCAAGGTTTCGTATGATGGTGCAGTTCATGATATACCGTAATGGATTGTTCCAGGCAATGGTCCAACGCTGTTCGGCAGGAATTGGCTAAAAAAAATCAACTGGAATTGGAACAATATCAAAGCGTTGTTGTCAGAAGATGATATTCCATGTGCTCAAGTCCTGAGCAAGTTCCCCTCGCTGTTTGAACCAGGCATCGCAATTTCACGGGAGCCAAGCTGCAGATCCATGTGGACTCAGATGCAAGACCCGTCCATCACAAAGTTTGAGCAGTTCCATACATGATGAGGGAGAAGGTCGAAATGGAACTGGACAGACTCCAGCATGAAGATGTCATATCACCGGTCGAATTTAACGAATGGGCCAGCCCCATTGTTTCTGTGTGGAAGAGTGATGGCACAGGATTTGTGGAGACTACAAGGTTACGATCAACCGAGTTTCGAAACAGGATCAATACCCGTTACCGAAGGCTGATGACCTGTTTGCAACGCTAGCCGGGGTGAAGTTGTTCACTAAACTGAATCTGACATCGGCCTACATGACACAGGATCTGGTCGAAATGTTGAAGAAACTTACGTGCATCAACACTCATAAAGGACTTTTTATCTACAACAGGGGTGCTTTCGGAATTCGCTCGGCTGCAACCATATTTCAGAGTAACATAGAGAGTCGACTTGTTGTGTATGCAATAACTGTTAGACTGAGTACTGTTTAACTCCAAGAGGTATGACCTTGACACTGCTTTATTAAGGCCCAAAGTGACTAATATACAAAATGGCTGACCTTTTATACTTGGGCTGCACACACGTGCGTGCAGCACAATGGCCTCCAACAGTGACGCCATCTAGTGGCTAGTGATCCCAAAAGTACATACATGACTGTTATATCTGTAAACCAGTAAATACAATATTTAACCAATGCTCAGGGACTTCTTTGTACTTGGCATTGGCCATGAAGTAATACTTCGCAAACTTTTGACTGTCGAGACACCAACCCTTGAGTAAAGCCATAGCGATAGCCCAGGTGTTCATTGCCACCAGTGACAATGCCAAACAAATCTCTCAGCACTCGAGTGCTGTTGCAAGTACTGTGAACAAAGTGATGTTGTTTTTGAATTGTAATGTACAGGGCAGGACTCACATGCCTGCAGCTGCACGTCCGCAGATGTCTCAAACTCTACCATCAAGGATGGTGAATGCAAGGCCATTAACACCTTCTTGGTGCTGCAGAGGAAATCATCGCTTCCATTCATGCCGCTTCAAAGGATACGTTTGCAAGGGCTGTGGAACAATGGGACACCTCCAACGTATGTGCAGGCGAGCTGCAAACCCCGCTAATCCTGCAAACCACCATGTTGCAGAGGAGGACAGATCCACGGTGGATCAGGATGAACAAGAGCCTCAGGCTGAGGAGGCAGAGGTATATGGGGTGAACACATTTACCACAAAGTGTCCCCCAATAATGCTGAAGGTTGAATTAAATGGACTCCCGATGTCAATGGAACTGGACACGGGCACAAGCCAATCCTTAATGAGCAAAAGGACTTTTGAAAACTGTGGTGCAGCAAGGCCTCAAGGCCAGTCCTGACTTCAATTCATACTAAACTGAGAACGTATACAAAGGAACTGATTCCCGTAATCGGCAGTGCTACCGTAAAGGTCTCCTACGATGGAGCGGTGCACAAGTTACAACTCTGGGTGGTACCGGGCAATGGCGCCATGCTGTTCAACAGGAGCTGGCTGGGAAAGATACGCTGGATCTGGGACGACGTCCGAGTGCTCTCGTCCATCGACGACACTTCATGTGCCCAGGTCTTAAACAAGTTCCCCTCGCTGTTCGAACTGGTTATCGGGAAGTTCCAAGAAGCACAAGTGCAGATCCACTGGATTCCGGGAGTGTGACCCATCCATCACAAGGCAAGAGCGGTACCGTACATGAGAAAGAGAGGGTATAGATAGAGCTGGACCAGCTGCAATGAGAGGGCATCAGTTCACCGATCGAATTCAACGAATAGGCCAGTCTGATTGTTCCAGTCCTCAAGGAAGACAGCACAAGCAGAATCTGTGGCAATTACAAAGTAACAAAGTAACAAAGTCACCCTGCAGGATCAATTCCCACTACCAAAGGTGGATGACCTACTTGCGACGCTGGCGGGAGAAAAAACGTTCACGAAGCTGGAATTAACCTCGGCCTACATGATGCAAGAGCTGGAGGAATCATCGAAGAGCCTCACCTGCATCATCATCATCATAGGCAGTCCCTTGGAATCGAGGAGGACTTGCTTCCACTCCCAAAGTGAGTTCTTTGATGGCTGAACAGTCCGATATGAGAGCCACAGACCCTGTTACAGGTGGAACAGACATTCGTCGGGGGAAGGGGTCGGTAGGCCCCTTCCGCTGCCTGCGCCTGGACTCTTCATGTTCCTTGCATCGAGACTCAAAGAGCTCAACGCTCTCCCGGAAGGACTTTCTCTACCTCGGGCAGTCTACGGCCAAGGTCTCCCAGGTGTCAGTAGTGATGTCGCACTTTACCAGGGAGGCTTTGAGGGTGTCCTTATAACGTTTCCGCTGTCCTCCTTTGGCTCGTTTACCATGAAGGAGCTCAGCATAAAGCATTTGCTTAGGAAGTCTCGTATCTAGCATGCGTACTATGTGGCCTGCCTAGCGAAGCTGATCAAGTGTGGTCAGTGCTTCAATACTGGGGATGTTAGCCTGGTTGAGGACACTGATGTTGGTGCGCCTGTCCTCCCAGGAGATTTGCAGGATCTTGCGGCGACATCGTTGGTGATATATCTCCAGCAACTTGAGGTGCCTTCTATACATTGTCCATGCCTCAGATTCATACAGGAGGGTGGGTATTACTACAGCCCTGTAGACCATGAGTTTGGTAGTAGATTTGAGGGCCTGGTCGTCAAACACTCTTTTCCGCAGGCGGACAAAGGCTGCGCTAGCGCACTGGAGGCGATGCTGAATCTCCGCATCAATGTCTGCCTTTATTGATAAGAGGCTCCCGAGATATGGGTCTTGATGATTGGAGGGTAGTGCTGAGCGGCGGTGACAGGCTGGTGAAGGACCTTTGTATAATGGATGTTAAGCATAAGGCCCATGCTTTCATATGCCTCAGTGAATACATTGACTATATCCTGGAGTTCAGCCTCAGAATGTGCACAGACGCAGGCATCGTCCGCATACTGCAGCTCAACGACAGAGGTTGGAGTGATCTTGGTCCTGGCCTGGAGGCGGCGTAAGTTAAACAGCTTCCCACTGGTTCTGTAGTTTAATTCCACTCCAACACGAAGCTTGTTGATTGTGAGGTGGAGCATGGCGGCGAGAAAGATTGAGAAGAGGGTTAGAGCGATAACGCAGCCCTGTGTGACCTCAGTCCAGACGTGGATTGGGTCTGTAATGGATCCGTTGGTAAGGATCACGGCCTCCATGTCATCGTGAAGCAGGCGAAGGATGTTGACAAACTTTTGAGGGCATCGAAATGGAGGAGGACGCTCCATAGATCCTCACGGTTGACAGTGTCAAAGGCCTTTGTAAGATCGAAAAAGGCCATGTATAAGGGCTGGCGCTGCTCAATGCACTTTTCCTGCAACTGTCGCGCTGCAAAGATCACCCCGTAGGGGACGAAATCCGCATTGTGATTCCGGGAGGAGCTCCTTGGACACAGGGAGAAGACAACTGAGGAGAACTCGAGAGACAACTTTCCCAGTGGCTGATAGCAGGGAGATTTCCCTGTAGTTGCCACTGTCGGATTTGTCCCATTTTTAAAAAATGGTCACAATCACTGCATCTCTGAGATCTCCCGGCATGCTCTCCTCCCTCCAGATGAGAGAAATTAGGTCATGTATCCGTGCCAACAGCGCCTCTCCGCCATATTTTAGTGCCTCAGCAGGGACTCCATCCGCACCCGCAGCCTTGTTATTCTTGAGCTGTTTTATGGCTTTGCCTACCTCGTGCTACGTTGTTCACCGTGTTGGTGGCGGGTCGCATGCTGCGGGATGGAATCGAGCGCACTCGAGTCAAAGGCAGAGTCTTGATTGGGGAGATCTTCAAAGTGCTCCTTTCATTGGGCCCTGACAGCCTCGGTGTCCTTGATGAGTGTTTCCCGTTCTTGGCCAGGAGTGGGGTGGGGCCTTGGGAGTTTGGACCGTAGGTGGCCTTAACTGCAGTGAAGAATCCTCGCATATCGTGGCTGTCAGCCAGTTGTTGTATCTCCTGTGCTTTCTCCATCCACCACCTGTTCTTTAGGTCCCGAGTTTTTTGTTGGACCTGAGCCATGAGCCGTCTGTAATGTTGTTTTTCCGCTCCCGAGTTGGGCTGTTGCTTGAGGCTCAGAAATGCTTGCGCTTGCTATCTATTAGTTCTTCGATCTCCTGATCATTTTTATCAAACCAGTCCGATGTTTCTGATTGAGTGACCAAGTGTCTCTTCACAGGCAGTGGTTATAGAGGCCTGGAGGGCAGACCAAGCGCTATGGGGATTCAGCGTCTCAGGGTCATCAAGGGACGCCAGATTGGCTGTGAGGCGCTGGCTGTATAGGGCTCTCTTAGCTGGGTCTCTAAGTGCACTGGCATTAACTTTTTAGTGGAACTGCTTCTGCTGTCCCCTCTGCTTTGGAGCAATGTTATTGTTGATGATGGATCGGATTAGGCGGTGATCCATCCAGCAGTCGTCAGCTCCTGTCATAGCACAGGTGATGCACACATCCTTGCGATCCCTGGCTTGGATGATGACATAGTCAAGCAGATGCCAGTGTTTGGAGAAAGGGTGTTGTCACGCTGCCTTGTATTTGTCCCTCTGGCAGAACAGGGTGTTGGTAATGAGGAGTTCATGCTCCAGATATTTTGTCAGGAGTAGGGTACCGCTGGAATTGGCTTTCCCTACCCGCTCTCTGCCAATCACCTTTCCCCAGAGGGCAGTGTCTTTGCCAACCCTGGCATTAAAATCACCCAGGAGGATCAATTTGTCACCCGTGGGGACACGGGATAAGGATGTCTCGAGGTTGGAATAAAAACCCTCTTTAGCCTCATCGAGTGTGGGGGCGCACGCACTGATGACTGTGGCACATTGGTTCTGGGATAGGGTGATACGGAGAGTCATGAGGAGTTTGTTGACCCCACAGGGGGAGTCTTTGAGGTGGTCAACCAGCTCATTCTTGACGGCAAAGCCAACTCCGTTCTGCCTCTGGTTTCCCTTTCCAGAAGAAGGTGTAACATCCACCATATTCCTTCAACTGGCCTTCCCCTGCCTGCCGGGTCTCACTTAGGGCGGCAATGTCAATGTCAAAACGTCTGAGTTCCCGGGCAACTATCGCGGTGCGGCTTCCGGCCTGTTGCTGTTGGGATTGTCCATGAGGGTCCTGACGTTCCAGGTCCCGAACTTCATACTGACGTAGTGGAAGATGCCTGTGCGTGAGTTCTTTTAATGTGGGGTGGCCACTGCACACCGGCAACCACACGGGCTTAGCTGAACAAGGTCTTGGTCCAGTGGCAAGGGGGTCCAAGACAACTGGAGACCAGGCACAGCTGTATAAGCCTAATTGCCTAAGGCGAAGTGTTGGCCGCAAGCTCGGTGCCGGGTAGCGCCATTGATGGTAGATGGCCCGAGGCTTTGTTGGGGGGCAGGCATTAGGAAGGTGACTTCCAAAGTTATTTTAAAAGATTAAAAGTTGATACACGTTCCCAATTTATTTCAAAAGTTTCTAAGAGTTGTTAAAACATTTTAAGAAGTTGTTAAAAATGTTGTAAATTAATAAAAGTCTCCCCAATTTAAAAAGTTTCTAAAAGTTGTTAAAAGTCAAAGATGTAGGCTAATAATAAATGTTTAAAAGTATTTTGGTTGAGTGTCTAAAATGTAAGTTTTAAAACTTGTTGGTCTCCGGCTCAGCTGCTGAGATTGGGCCGCGCCTCCGATCGATATCCCGCTGAAGGTGGAAGACGAGCTGGTGTCGGTGGTCTGGGCGCGACTAGTGTCCCTGGAGCTCTGCTGGGCTGGAGTCCCTCCTATCTCGGTTTCCCCACCGGACAGGAGCCCCCGCCCTCCCCGGCATCCCCGCAGGACCAGAAACCCCGTTCTCCCGGTGTCTCCGCTGGGCTGGAGCCCCTGCTCTCCCGGTGTCCCCGCTGGGAATTCTTGGAAGGCGATCTCCACCTCCAGCTGGCTAAGGGTATCGCTTTGCCGTGAGCTGTAGCTCACCTAACACCTGTCTCTTGAGTTCAGCCGTTGCATGGCTACAGTTCCCGGCCGGAGGAGAGCAACATGCACAAAGGTCTCTTCATTTACAACAGATGCCCATTTGTGATTTGATCGGCCGCGGCGATATTCCAGAGGAACATGGAAAGCTTGCTGAAGTCGGTCCCGCGCACCTTTGTCTTCCAGGACGACATCTTGGTTACAGGTCGGGACACCGTCGAGCACCTGCAGAACCTGAAGGAGGTTCTTAGTCGACTTAATCATGTGGGGCTCAGGTTAAAATGTTCAAAGTGCGTTTTCCTGGCGCTTGAAGTGCAGTTCCTGGGTAGAAAAATCGTGGCAGATGGCATCAGGCCCACCAATTCGAAGACTGAGTCAATCAAGAACGCACCAAGACCACAGAACATGACGGAGCTGCGGGCATTTCTTGGACTCCTGAACTACTTTGGTAACTTTTTACCGGGTCTTAGCACACTATTATAACCACTGCACTCTTTACTGCATAAAGGAGATAAATGGGTATGGGGCAAAAGCCAAGAAAATGCCTTTGAGAAAGCTAGAAAACTACTATGCTCAAATAAATTGCTTGTGTTGTATGATCCATGTAAGCGTTTGGTACTAGCATGTGATGCGTCGTCATATGGCGTCGGGTGTATATTGCAACAAGCTAATGATTTTGAGAAACTGCAACCGGTTGCTTATTCAGCCAGAAGTCTGTCTAAGGCTGAGAGGGCCTACAATATAATCGAAAAAGAAGCGTTAGAGTGTGTTTATGGGGTAAAGAAAATGCATCAATATCTGTTTGGGCTCAAATTTGAATTGGAAACCGACCATAAGCCACTTATATCCATCTTTCTGCAAGTAAGGGGATAAACACGAATGCAATCGGCCCGCATCCAGAGATGGACGCTCACGTTGTCCGCATACAACTACACCATCCACCACAGACCAGGCACAGAAAGCTGCTCTCAGTAGGCTGCCATTGCCCACCACAGGGGTGGAGATGGCGCAGCCCGCAGATTTAGTTACGGTACTGGAAGCATTCGAAAGTGAGCAATCACCTGTTACATAGAAACATAGAAACATAGAAAATAGGTGCAGGAGTAGGCCATTCGACCCATCGAGCCTGTACCACCATTCAATAAGATCATGGCTGATCATTCCCTCAGTACCCCTTTCCTGCTTTCTCTCCATACCCCTTGATCCCCTTAGCCATAAGGGCCATATCTAACTCCCTCTTGAATATATCCAATGAACTGGCATCAACAACTCTCTGCGGCAAGGAATTCCACAGGTTAACAACTCTCTGAGTGAAGAAGTTTCTCCTCATCTCAGTCCTAAATGGCCTACCCCTTATCCTAAGTCTATGTCCCCTGGTTCTGGACTTCCCCAACAGCGGGAACATCCTACCCGCATCTAACCTGTCCAGTCCCATCAGAATCTTATATGTTTCTATGAGATCCCCTCTCATCCTTCTAAACTCCAATGTATAATGGCCCAGTTGATCCAGTTTCTCCTCATATGTCAGTCCAGCCATCCCAGGAATCAGTCTGGTGAACCTTCGCTGCACTCCCTCAATAGCAAGAACATCCTTCCTCAGATTAGGAGGCCAAAACTGAACACAATATTCCAGGTGAGGCTTCACCAAGGCCCTGTACAACTGCAGTAAGACCTCCCTGCTCCTATACTCAAATCCCCTAGCTATGAAGGCCAACATACCATTTGCCTTCTTCACCACATGCTGTACCTGCATGCCAACTTTCAATGACTGATGAACCATGACTCCCAGGTCCCGTTGCACCTCCCCTTTTCCTAATCTGCCGCCATTCAGATAATATTCTGTCTTCGCGTTTTTGCCCCCAAAGTGGATAACCTCACATTTATCCACATTACACTGCATCTGCCATGCATTTGCCCACTCACCTAACCTGTCCAAGTCATCCTGCAGCCTCCTAGCGTCCCCCTCACAGCTCACACCGCCACCCAAATTAGTATCATCTGCAAACTTGGAGATATTACACTCAATTCCTTCATCTAAATCATTGATGTATATTATAAAGAGCTGGGGTCCCAGCACTGAGTCCTGCGGCACTCCACTAGTTACTGCCTGCCATTCTGAAAAGGACCCGTTTATCCCGACACTCTGCTTCCTGTCTGCCAACCAGTTCTCTATCCATGTCAGTATATTACCCCTAATACCATGTGCTTTGATTTTGCACACCAATCTCTTGTGTGGGACCTTGTCAAAAGCCTTTTGAAAGTCCAAATACACCACATCCACTGGTTCTCCCTTGTCCACTCTACTAGTTACATCCTCAAAAAATTCCAGAAGATTTGTCAAGCATGATTTCCCCTTCATAAATCCATGCTGACTTGGACCGATCCTGTCACTGCTTTCCAAATGCTCTGCTATTTCATCGTTAATAATTGATTCCAACATTTTCCCCACCACTGATGTCAGGCAACCAGTCTATAATTATCCGCTTTCTCTCTCCCTCCCTTTTTAAAAAGTGGTGTTACATTAGCTACCCTCCAGTCCATAGGTACCAATCCAGAGTCGATAGACTGTTGGAAAATGATCTCCAATGCATCCACTATTTCTAGGGCCACTTCCTTAACTACTCTGAGATGCAGACTACCAGGCCACGGGGATTTATCGGCCTTCAATCCCATCAATTTCCCTAACACAATTTCCCGCCTAATAAGGATATCCTTCAGTTCCTCCTTCTCACTAGACCTTCGGTCCCCTAGTACTTCCGGAAGGTTATTTGTGTCTTTCTTCGTGAAGACAGAACCAAAGTATTTGTTCAATTGGTCTGCCATTTCTTTATTCCCTATTACAAATTCACCTGAATCCAAATTCAGGGATCTACGTTTGTCTTCACTAATCTTTTTCTCTTCACATATCTGTAGAAGCTTTTGCAGTCAGTTTTTCTGTTCCTGGCAAGTTTCTTCTCGTACTCTATTTTCCCCCTCTTAATTAAAACTTTTGCCCTCTTCTGCTGAATTCTAAATTTCTCCCAGTCCTCAGATTTGTTGCTTTTTCTGACCAAGTTATATGCCTCTTCCTTGGATTTAACACTATCCTTAATTTCCCTTGTTAGCCACGGTTGAGCCACCTTCCCCATTTTATTTTTACTCCAGACATGGATGTAAAATTGCTGAAGTTCATCCATGTGATCTTTAAATGTCTGCCATTGCCTATCCACCCTCAACCCTTTAATATAATTTGCCAGTCTATTCCAGCCAATTCACGCCTTAAACCATCGAAGTTATCTTTCCTTTCATTCAGGACCCTAATTTCTGAAGTAACTGTGTCACTCTCCATCTTAATAAAAATTCTACCATGTCATGGTCGCTCTTCCCCAAGGGGCCTCGCACATTACACATCACCCAGTCTAGGATGGCCAGCTCCCTAGTTAGTTCCTCGACATATTGGTCGAGAAAACCATCCCTCTTACACTCCAGGAAATCCTCCTCCACCTCATTGCTACCAGTTTGGTTAGCCCAATCAAAATGTAGATTAAAGTCACCCGTGATAACTGCTGTACCTTTATTGCATGCATCTCTAATTTCTTGTTTGATGCTGTCCCCAACCTTACTACTACTGCTACTACTGTTTGATGGTCTGTACACAACTCCCACTCGCGTTTTCTGCCCCTTGGTATTCCATAGCTCCACCCATACCGATTTCACATCATCCAAGCTAATGTCCTTTCTTACTATTGCATCAATTTCCTCTTTAACCAGCAATGCCACCCCGCCTCTTTTTCCTTTCTGTCTATCCTTCCTAAATGTTGAATACCCCTGGATGTTGAGTTCCCAGCCTTGGTCACCCTGGAGCCATGTCTCCGTGATGCCAATTACATCATACCCGTTAACTGCTATCTGCGCAGTTAATTCGTCCACCTTATTCTGAATACCCCTCGCATTGAGGCATAGAGCCTTCAGGCTTGTCTTTCTAACACACTTTGCCCCTTTTGAATCTTGCTGTAATGTGGCCCATTTTGCTTTTTGCCTTAGGTTTCTCTGTCCTCCACTTTTACTTTTCTTCTTTCTATCTTTTGCTTCTGCCCACATTCTACTTCCCTCTGTCTCCCTGCATAGGTTCCCATCCCCCTGCCATATTAGTTTAACCTCTCCCCAACAGCACTAGCAAACACTCCCCCTAGGATATTGGTTCCGGTCCTGCCCAGGTGCAGACCGTCTGGTTTGTAATGGTCCCACCTCCCCCGGAACTGGTTCCAATGTACCAAGAATTTGAATCCCTCCCTTGTGCACCACTCCTCAAGCCATGTATTCATCTGAGCTATCCTGCAATTCCTACTCTGACTAGCACGTGGCACTGGTAGCAATACTGAGATTACTACTTTTGAGATCCTACTTTTTAATTAAGCTCCTAGCTCCCTAAATTCGTCTCGTAGGACCTCATCCCATTTTTTACTTATATCTTTGGTACCTATATGCACCACAACAACTGGCTGTTCACCCTACCTATTTAGAATGACCTGCACCCGCTCCAAGACATCTATGACCCTTGCACCAGGGAGGCAACATACCCTCCTGGAGTCTCGGTTGCAGCCGCAGAAACGTTTATCTATTCCCCTTACAATTGAATCCCCTATCACTATAGCTTTCTCACTCTTTTTCCTGCCCACCTGTGCAGCAGAGTCACCCACCGTACCATGAACTTGGCTGCTGCTGCCCTCCCCCTAATAAGTCATTCCCCTCAACAGTACCCAAAGCGGTGTATCTGTTTTGCAGGGAGATGACCGCAGGGGACCCCTGCACTACCTTCCTTGCACTGCTCTTCCTGTTGGTCATCCATGCCCTATCTGGCTGTGGACCCTTTACCTGCGGCAAGACCAACTCACTAAACGTGCTATTCACGTAATTCTCAGCACTGTGCATGTTCCAGAGTGAATCCACCCGCAGCTCCAGTGCCACAATGCGGTCCGTCAGGAGCTGTAGCCAGATACACTTCCTGCATGTGTAGTCGTCAGAGATACCGGAAGCGTCCCTGACTTCCCACATAGTACAGGAGGAGCATAACACGTGTCTGAGCTGTCCTGCCATGACTTAACCCTTAGATAAACTTAATTTGGCAACAACAATGCTCAAGGTTACTTACTGATAAAAAAAAGAAAAAGAAAAACTCCTTACCAATTACCAGCCAATCACTTACCCCCTTGGCTGTGACATCACCTTTCGATTTCTTTCTCCTTCTTTTTTGCCTCCCTGCTGCAGCTGCACCAGCTGAGCCTTTTATAGGCCGTCTCCTCAATGCCCCCGCTCGAAGTCCCGCTGCTTCTCCAACCCCGGACTTTTATAGGCCGCCTCCTCGACATCCCCGCGATCGTGATACCCTTGCTGACTTTGTCTTCTATATTCAGAATGATTATTCAAGTCAGGGTGTGCAAGAGATAGCTTGGTCTTAAGACCTCTCTTCATCATTAGTTCAGCAGGCGAGACCCCGGTAAGCATGTGTGGTCTTATCCTGTAACTAAGCAGTATGCATGACAGGCGGGTCTACAGTGACCCTTGGGTTACTCGCTTCATACTCTGCTTTCTGATTTGGACAGCAGGTTCTGCTTGCCCATTAGATGCAGGTTTGAATGGTGCTGACCTTACATGTTTGATACCATTGAGTTTCATGAATTCTTGAAATTCCTGACTAGTGAAACACGATCCGTTGTTGCTAACAACGATGTCAGGCAGACCATGTGTCGCGAACATGATACTGAGATTCTCAATGGTAGCTGTGGATGTGCTGGATGACATGATTATGCACTCTATCCACTTCGAATATGCATCCACCACAACTAAAAACATCTTCTCCAGGAAGGGACCTGCAAACTCAATGTGGATCCTGGACCATAGTTTGGACGGCCACGACCACAGACTCAGCGACAATTCCGCTGGTGCTTTGCTGAGCTGCATGCAAGTGTTGCACTGATGCACACAAGGTTCCAGCTCAGAGTCAATTCCCAGCCACCATACATGAGACCTGGCGATGGCTTTCATCATTACAATGTCTGGATGTGTGCTACGTAGCTCACATACAAACTTCTCTCTCCCTTTCTTGGGCATAACAACACGATTGCCCCACAGTATACAATCCGACTGAATAGACAGTTCGTCTTTGCAACGAATGTTAGGTTTGGTCTTCTCGCACATTTGTTTGGGTATGGCAGACCAATCACCTTTAAGGATACAACTCTTCACCACCGATAAAATCGGATCCTGGCTGGTCCAGGTCTTAACTTGTTGAGCCATGACAGGGGTTCCTTCACTCTCAAAAACATCCATAACTAACAATAGGTCCATCGGTTGTGGCGTTTCCACCTCCAGTGTAGGCAACGGCAGACGGCTCAAAGCATCGGCACAATTCTCGGTGCCAGGTCTATGGCGACTGATATAATCGTATGCGGATAATGTCAGCGCCCACCTCTGGATGCGGATGAAGCATTGCTATTGATACCTTTGTTTTCAGAGAACAGTGAAATGAGTGGCTTGTGATCTGTCTCCAGTTCAAACCGAAGACCAAACAGGTACTGATGCATCTTTTTAACCCCATACACACAGGCTAGTGCCTCTTTCTCTACCATGCTGTAGGTTCTTTCCGCTTTAGACAAACTTTTTGAAGCATATGCAACTGGTTGAACTTTACCCCACTTATTAGCTTGTTGGAGTACACAACCAATTCCATATGACGAAGCATCACAGGCCAATTTTAAATGCTTACATGGTTCATAATGTACCAGCAGCTTGTTAGAGCAAAGCAGATTAGTGGCTTTTTCAAAAGCTCTGTCTTGAGACGCACCCCACACCCAACTGTCTCGTTTTCTTAGCAGCATGTGCAGTGGTTCCAATAAGGTGCTCAATTTAGGTAGGAAATTACTGAAGTAGTTGAGTAGACCCAGGAACGAACGCAGCTCCGTCACATTCTGCGGCTTGGGTGCATTCTTGATGGCCTTGGTTTTCACGTCCGTGGGCCTGATGCCGTCAGCAGCAATTTTGCTTCCCAGGAATTCAACCTCTGGTGTCATGAACATGCACTTCGAGTATTTCAGTCTGAGTCCCACTTTGTCCAGACGATGTAGAACCTCTTCCAGGTTGTTCAGATGTTCCTCGGAGTCACGGCCTGTGATCAGGATGTCATCTTGGAACACGATGGTTCTGGCAATGGACTTCAGTAGACTCTCCATGTTCCTCTGAAATATTACTGCAGCCAAATCAATTCCAAAAGGGCACCTGTGATAAATAAACAGTCCTTTATGCGTGTTAATGCGCGTAAGTCTCTTCGACGTCTCGACCAGCTCCTATGTCATGTAGGCCAACGTCATGTCCAGTTTGGTGAATGGCTTCCCCCTGGTGAGCATTGCAAACAAGTCATCAGCCTTCAGTAATGGGTACTGATTCTGTTTCAAAACCCTGTTAATCACAGCCTTGGAATCTCCATAGATTCCGACTGTGCCATCCCTCTTCAGCACAGGAACAATGGGGCTGGCCCATTCATTAAATTCAACTGGTGATATGATCTCTTCACGCTGGACTCTGTCCAGGTTGATTTCGACTTTCTCCCTCAACATATACGGAACTGCCCGAGCTTTATGATGTACGGGTCTTGCATCTGAGTCCACGTGGATCTGCACCTTGGCTCCCCTGAAGTTGCCGATGCCTGGTTCGAACAGCGAGGAGAACTTGCTCAGTATTTGGGCATATGTATCTTTCTCCGATGACAAAGCCTTGATGTTGTTCCAATTTCATCTGATCTTTTCAAGCCAGTTCCTGCCGAACAATGTTGGGCCATTGCCTGGGACAATACATCGCAATAACCAATGAACCGCATCGTCATATGATACTTTAATTGTGGCACTGCCAATCACCGTTATGAGTTCTTTGGTGTACATGCACAACTTGGCATTAACTGGACTCAGCCTGGGCCTCACAGCCTTAGTATCCCAGAGCTTGTCGAACGCCCTCTGGCTCATTATCGATTGACTCGCCCCCATGTTCAATTTCATCAATACGGGCACCCCATTAAATTTCACTTTAGTCATTATCGGTTTGCTCTTAGTTAGGAATGAGTAAAGTCCATACACTTCCTCTTCTGGTATCTCGGATTGCGTATCCGGATCCGCGCTAGTCTGACCATCATCCTCCACGTGGTGTGTCCCAGCATGCTTGCTCATCTGCGGACACTTGCGCTGGAGATGCCCCACTCTCAGACAGCCTTTGCATCTATATTGCTTAAATCGGCAGTGCTGGTGTCGGTGATTTCCCCCACAATGCCAACACGGAGAAATCGGATGCATTCCTGCTGGTGGACTTTGGGCAGCCACAGGTTTTGCGTACACAGTCGAGTAGGCCTTGCCATGTGCCACTCTGCTGAACGCCAAATCAATCATATTTACAGTACTTGCCGAATTTCAATTTTTCACTGTTATATGCTTTAGACTTCTCTCCGTCGTCATGCATGACTGAGCGATCACAATGGCCCTGTTCAAGTCCAACGTCTCCACCACCAGTAGTTTACACAGGATCACCTCGTGGTTGATGCCAATTACAAAGAAGTCCCGCAGCATGTCTGCCAACACAGCCCCGAACTTACACGGTTCCACTAGATGTCTCAGGTCAGCAACGAATTCCGCAGCATCCTGGCCCTCTGAGCGAATGTGCGTATAAAATCTGTATCTCGAGATGATGATTCCTTCGTCTGGCTTAAGATAGACGTGTACCAGTGTACACAGTTCTTCAAACATCTTCTCTGTTGGACTCACAGGCCATAGATTTTTGGACTGCAAACCATGAGGAACATCACCCGCCGCCGATCTGCATCGGCGACCTCCTCCATTTTGTTGGGCACGAAAAACTGACTCAAATGGCTCACAAAGTCTGCCCAATCTTCTCTTTCCAGGAATCGCTACTACAATCCAATTGTGCTCATTTTTACATGCAAAGGTTCTTGTTGCCTCGTCGCAAAATGTTGTGTATGCAATAACTGTTAGACTGAGTACTGCTTAACTCCAAGAGGTATGACCTTGGCTCTGCTTTATTAAGGCCCAAAGTGACCAATATACAAAATGACTGGCCTTTTATACTTGGGCTGCACACACGTGCATGCAGCCCAATGGCCTCCAACAGCGACGCCATCTAGTGGTTAGTGATCCCAAAAGTACATACATGACACTACTGAAGTCCGTCGCTAGAACCGTCATGTTCCAAGATGACATCCTGGTCACAGGTCATGACATCGCCGAACATCTGAACAACCTGGAAGAGGTTCTGCATCGTCTGCACAAAGTGGAACTCAGACTGAAACGTTCGAAGTGTATCTTCATGGCACCGGAAGTCGAATTCCTGGGGAGAAAAATTGCTGCTGACAGCATCAGGCCTACGGACTCGAAAACCGAGGCCATCAAAAATGCACCCAAGCCTCAGAATGTGCCGGAGCTGCATTCATTCCTTGGTCTACTCAACTACTTTGGTAATTTCCTACCTAGATTGAGCATTTCATTAGAGCCACTGCACATCCTGCTAAGAAAAGGCGACAACTGGGTGTGGGGTGCATCTCAAGATAGAGCTTTTGAGAAAGCTGCTAATCTGCTTTGCTCTAACAAGCTGCTGTACATTATGATCTGTGTAAACATCTGGTATTGGCCTCTGATGCTTCGTCACATGGAGTTGTTTGCGTGCTCCCACAAGCTAATGAGTTGGGTAAACTACAACCTGTTGCGTATGCTTCTAAAAGTTTGTCAAAGGCAGAAAGAGCCTACAACATAGTAGAAAAAGAATCATTAACTTGTGTGTATGGGGTTAAAAAGATGCATCAGTACCTGTTTGGTCTTCAGTTTGAACTGGAAACAGATCACAAGCCACTCATTTCATTGTTTTCGGAAAACAAAGGTATCAATACCAATACATCGTCCCGCATCCAGAGGTGGGCGCTGACATTATCTGCCTATGATTATGTCATTCGTCATAGACCTGACACCGAGAATTCTGCTGATGCACTGAGCCATCTGCCATTGCCCACACCGGAGATAGAGACGCCACAACCTCCAGACCTACTGTTAAATATGGATGCTTTTGAAAGTGAAGGAACCCCTGTCAAGGCTCAACAAGTTAAGACTTGGACCAGCCAAGACCCGATATTATCGGTTGTGAAATGTTGTGTCCTTAGTGGTGATTGGTCTGCTATACCCAAGCAAATGGGTGATGAAACCAACGCTTACAACCATCACAAAGACGAACTATCCATTCAGTCAGATTGTTTACTGTGGGGTAACAGTGTTGTTATGCCGAAGAAAGGCAGAGGGAAATTTATACATGATCTACATAGCACTCATCCCAGTATTGTCATGATGAAAACCATTGCCAGGTCTCATGCATGGTGGCCTGGAATTGATTCTGATTTGGAATCATATGTGCATCAGTGCAACACTTGCATGCAGCTAAGTAAAGCACCAGCGGAATCGCCGCTGAGTCTGTGGTCCTGGCCATTTAAACCATGGTCCAATGATCCACATCAACTTTGCAGGTCCCTTCCTGGGAAAGATGCTTTTAGTTGTGGTGGATGCATATTCCAAGTGGGTGGAGTGTATAATCATGTCATCTGGTACATCCACAGCTACCATTGGGAGCAATCATATCATGTTTGCCGCTCATGGTCTGCCCGACATCGTTGTAAGCGACAACGGATCTTGCTTCACTAGTCTGGAGTTTCAAGAGTTCATGAAACTCAATGGTATCAAACATGTGAGGTCAGCACCATTCTAATGGTCAAGCAGAGCGTGCTGTCCAAACCATCAAGCAGAGTATGAAACGTGTAACTCAAGGTTCACTGCAGACTCACTTGTCATGCATATTGCTTAGTTACAGGACAAGACCCCACACGCTTACCGGGATCCCACCTGCTGAACTATTGATGAAGAGACTTCTCTAGACCAAGCTCTCTCTTGTCCACCTTGACTTGAACAATCATGTTGAATACAGATGTCAAAGTCAGCAGTGGTATCATGATCACGCTGCTGTGTCACGTGACATTTCTGTTAACGATCCTGTGTATGTCCTAAATTATGATCAAGGTTCCAAGTGGATCGCCATTACTGTTACGGCCAAGGAGGGCAACAGAGTGTTTATCGTCAAGCTCAAGAATGAGCAAACATGCAGGAAACATGTTGATCAGATAAAGCTGCGACACACGGATGAACCGGAACAGTCTGAGGAAAACACAATCAGTGACCAACCAAACTACCCTCAGTCATCAGAGGACTCCACTGTCATCAATGAATCTGGACTTTCAATCCCTGACATGGTCATTGCCACTCCCATCAGATTGGCTACCCAGTCCCCAGTCATAACTGTTATGTGTGAATAAAGAGTTTGACAGGATACTGTGAGCTCAAAAGACCTTAGTCTTTTATTGCAGGTCTCCAGAGTGCCTCTCCAGCCTGTGAGGCCTCCTTAAGTACCTGTGCTCCCAAGGGATTGTGGGATCCCTTGGGACTCCAGGGGATGAGCCCTCTGGTGGCTGTACAAGGTATATACACATGTACATATATAACAACACTTTCCCTGATTGATCATCTCAGTGCAAATGCTGGTTTTGGTGAATCGTTTGTTGGGTCCTCACTGGGCTGCCTGGTGTGGTGAGTCCTGCTGGGCTGCTGCGGGTGATGGGCTTTGCTTCGTGGCCAACCACTGTGTCGGTTGCCACTGGTGTGTACATTGGGGGGTCAAAGAAGGTAGGGCGTCCAAAGTGGGTTGCTCAGGATAGTCTGTGAATCTGAGTTTGATTTGGTCCAAGTGTTTCCGGTGAATGAGTCCATTTGAAAGTTTGACCCGAAACACCCTGCTCCCCTCTTTGGGCACAATGATGCCGGGAAGCCACTTGGGACCTTGTCCATAATTCAATACAAACACAGGATCGTTGATTTCAATTTCATGTGACACATTTGCGCTATCATGGTATGTACTTTGTTGAAGCTGCCTACTCTCTACCTGTTCATGTAGATCAGGGTGAACAAACGAGAGCCTTGTCTTAAGTGCCCTTTTCATGAGCAGTTCAGCGGGTGGAATCCCAGTGAGCGAGTGGGGTCTTGTGCGGTATCTAAGCAGGACTCAGGATAGGGGAGCCTGCAGTGAGCCTTCAGTTACCCTCTTCAAACCCTGCTTGATGGTTTGCACTGTTCTCTCTGCCTGACCATTGAATGCTGGTTTGAACGGGGCAGATGTAACATGTTTAATTCCGTTGCGGGTCATGAACTCTTTGAACTCAGCACTGGCAAAACATGGCCCGTTGTCGCTCACAAGGATATCAGGTAGTCCATGCATGGCAAACATGGCCCGCAGGCATTCAGTGGTGGCAGCGGACATGCTTGCCGACATTATCTCACATTCAATCCATTTGGAGTACGCATCTACAACCACAAGGAACATTTTACCCAAAAACGGGCCTGCATAGTCGACATGGACCCTGGACCACAGTTTGGAGGGACAAGACCATACACTTAGTGGCGCCTCACTGGGTGCATTGCTTAACTGCAAGCATGTGTTATCTCTGTGCACGTAGGACTCTAAGTCCGCATCGATACCGGGCCACCACACGTGGGATCTGGCTATCACTTTCATCATTACGATGCCTGGGTGGGTACTGTGGAGGTCACTGAAAGTGTCTCTGCACTTCTTGGGGACCACTACCCGAATGCCCCACAGAAGGCAGTCTGCCTGTATAGACATTTCATCTTTGCGCCACTGGAACGGCTTTATCTCTTCCTGCATTTCCACTGGGACACTGGAACAGCTCCCGTGAAGCACACAATTTTTTACCAGGGACAGTAAGGGGTCCTGGCTCGTCCAGGTTCTAATCTGTCGGGTTGTGATGGGTGATTGCTCTCTCGAATGCTTCCATAACCATGACAAAATCTGCAGGTTGCGCCATTTCCACCCCCGTGGTGGGTAATGGCAGCCTACTGAGAGCATCGGTACAGTTTTCTGTGCCTGGTCTGTGGTGGATGGCGTAGTTGTATGCGGACAACATGGGCACCCATCTCTGGATGCGGGCCGATGCATTCGTATTTATCCCCTTACTCTTGGAAAACAGGGATATTAGTGGCTTATGGTCAGTTTCCAATTCAAATTTGAGCCCAAACAGATATTGATGCATTTCTTTACCCCATAAACATAGGCTAACGCTTCTTTTTCGATCATGCTGTAGGCTCTCTCAGCCTTAGACACACTCCTGGATGCATAAGCAAATGGTTGCAATTTCCCAGAATCATTAGCTTGTTGCAATACACACCCGACACCATATGACGACGCATCACATGCTAGTACCAAACGCTTACATGGATCATACAACACAAGCAATTTGTTTGAGCTTAACAATTTTCTAGCTTTTACAAAGGCATTTTCTTGGCTTTTGCCCCATACCCCATTCGTCTCCTTTACGCAGTAAGGCGTGCAGTGGTTCTAACAGTGTGCTGAGACCCGATAAGAAGTTACCAAAGTAGTCCAGGAGTCCTAGAAACGAACGCAGCTCCATCACGTTCTGTGGCCTCGGTGCGTTCTCAATTGCCTCCGTCTTCGAATCGGTGGGCCTGATGCCGTCCGCCGCGATTCTTCTCACCAGGAACTCCACTTCAGGCGCCAAGAAAATGCACTTCAAGCATTTTAACCTGAGCCCCATGAGGTTGAGTCGACTAAGAACCTCCTTCAGGTTCTGCAGATGTTCGGATGTGTCCCGACCTGTAACCAAGACCAGCATGCGTGGGACCGACTTCAGTAAGCTTTCCATGTTTCTCTGGAATATCGCCGTGGCTGATCGAATTCCAAACGGGCATCTGTTATAAATGAAGACACCTTTGTGCGAGTTGATGCAGGTAAGGCCTTTCGATGATTCCTCCAGCTCCTGTGTCATGTAGGCCGAGGTCAAGTCCAGCTTCGTGAACGTCTTTCCTTCCGCCAACATAGCAAAAAGGTCATCAGCCTTTGGTAGTGGGTATTGATCCTGCAGGGAGAAACAATTGATAGTTACTTTGTATCTGACGGTGCCGTCTCCCTTCAGGACTGGAACAATTGGACTGGCCCACCCGTTGAATTCGATCGGTGAAATGATGCCCTCTCTTTGCAGCTGGTCGAGCTCAATCTCTACCCATTCTCTCATCATGTACCGTACTGCTCTCGTCTTGTGATGGATGGTTCGCGCCCCCGGAATTACGTGGATCTGCACTTTTGCGCATTGGAACTTCCCGATACCTGGTTCGAACAGCGAAGGGAACTTGTTTAAGACCTGGGCACATGAAGTGTCGTCAGCAGACGAGAGCATCGGATGTCGTCCCAGTTCCAGTGTATCTTTCCCAGCCAACTCCTGCCGAGCAGCATGGGACCATGGCCCGGTACCACCCAAAGTGGTAGCTTGTGCACTGCTCCATCGTAGGAGATCTTTACAGTAGCACTGCCAATTGCGGGAATCACTTCTTTTGTGTACGTTCTAAGTTTCGTGCGAATGGGAGTCAAGACTGGCCTTGAGGCCTTGCTGCACCACAATTTTTCGAAAGTCATTTTGCTCATAATGGATTGGCTTGCGCCCGTGTCCAGCTCCATTGATACCGGAAGTCCACTTAATTCAACCTTCAGCATTATCGGGGGACACTTTGTGGTAAATGTGTGCACCCCATATACCTCTGCCTCCTCAGCCTGAGGCTCTGATTCATTGTGATCTGCCGTGGATCTGTCCTCCTCTGCAACATGGTGGTTTGTAGGATTAGCAGGGTTTGCAGCTCGCCTGCCCATACGTTGGATGTGTCCCATTGTTCCACAGCCCTTACAGATGTATCCTTTGAAGCAGCATGAATGGAAACAATGATCACCCCCGCAGCGCCAACAAGGTGTTAATGGCCTTGCATTCATCACCCTTGATGGTGGACTCTCAGACATCTGCAGACGTGCAGCTGCAGGCAAGTGGGGCCTATCCTGTAAATTGCAATTTGAAAACAACATCACTTTGTTCACAGTACTTGTAGCAGCACTCGTGTGCTGAGAGATTTGTTTCGTATTGTCACTGGTGGCAATGAACGCCTAGGCTATCGCTATGGCCTTACTCAAGGTTGGAGTCTCTACAGTCAAAAGTTTGCAAAGTATCACTTCATGGCCAATGCCAAGTACGAAAAAGTCTCTGAGCATGTGCTCCAAATGTCCTTCAAATTCACAATGTCCTACAAGGCGTCTTAGCTCGGCGACATAACTCGCCAATTCCTGGCCTTCAGACCTTTTGTAGGTGTAGAACCAGTATCTTACTATCAGAACGCTTTCCTTTGGGTTCAGATGCTCCCAGATCAGTGTGCATAAATCATCGTATGATTTCTCTGTGGTTTTCGCTGGAGCAAGCAGATTTTTCATGCGGCCATATGTTGGTGCCCCGCAGACAGGGAGGAGAATCACCCTTTGTTTGGCAGCATTCGCTTCTCCTTCCAGCTCGTTGGCCACAAAGTATTGAGTCACTCCACGAAGATTCCCCAATCATCTCCCTCCAAGAATTTCTCCAGGATACCCACTGTTCTCTGCATCATTGGGTTCGTCATCTGTATCTCGTCGCCAGTTGTTATGTATGAATAAAGAGTCTGAATGGATACTGTGAGCTCAAAGTAAAGTGTGACCTTAGTCTTTTATTGCAGGTCTCCAGAGTGTCTCTCCAGCCTGTGAGGCCTCCTTAAGATCCTGTGCTCCCAAGGGATTGTGGGATCCCTTGGGACTCCAGGGGATGAGCCCTCTGATGGCTGTACAAGGTATATACAAGTTTACATATATAACAATAACAGACTCAGAATGCTCGCCCAAGGCTGGAGTTGAACTGAGACGATCAACTCAGGAGTGGAAAGCCCCGAACCATCTCAATTTGTAAAAAGACTGTTACTAATATCTTAAAGGCAATATTGTTATGTGTGTATGCTTGGGGTTATTAGTCATCAGGTGGCGCCACTGTCGGAGGTCATTGGACTGTACGCACGTGTGTGCGGCCCAGGTATAAAAGGCAAGCCATCAGGTAGTGTAATCACTTTGGGCCCTAATAAAGTACAGCCAGGTTTGTACCTGTGTTAGTTTACAGTATTCAGTCTATCGAGTTATTACATACATAACAGTATCTGTTGGCCTTTTTGACATAGTTGCAATGACAAACAACACAAATTCACAATCTGTACCTGTGTAGACCTTTAAATCGGGAAAAACACCACAGCGATTGAATCAGGTTGGGTGGGGTCTGTTCATGGGATGTAGGTGGATCAGGTAGGGTATGTCACCCTATAATTTTTTAATGTCACTAAAATATTTACAAAAAAAGCTGACTTTAAAACTGCATGTACAGATGCATGTATTTTTTATTAAAATCATGAAAACTTAAAATCGCAAAACTCAGTGCTCAGATCAGTCACACGTGGGTTAGGTCGGGTGAGGTCGGGTCGGCTCAGATCGGGTGAGGTCGGGTCGGGGAAGGTGGCTTGGGGTCATGGGGCGTGGCGATCTGATCGCAGCTCCCAATTTGCGCCGTATTATTTTGGGGCAGGCAGGGGCCGGCTGGTTTGGGGGGCTGCAGTGTTCATGTCTGGTTTTCGGTCGGCCGTTTAGGAAGTGCCATTTGGGAAGTGCCGTTTGCAGAGTTTTGCTGGGGTCTTGCACCGACGGCTTTAGGCGGACCGCTGGCGTGCAAGGCTGGGGGTGCCGCGGTCACCGTGCTTTGCAGTTTTGCCGTGCTTGTGTTCTGGCCAAGGGAAGATGCCCAGGGGGGTGCGGGGGGTGGGGTGGGGGGGGCCTGCATTGCGGACCCAGGAGCAGCGGTGCCTGTGAGTGTGAAGACCTGGAAGAAGAGGTGGGTTGGAGTTTTTGTATTTTCATTCCTGTGAGTATTCTCTGAGTTTTCGATTTTTGGATTTCCCCTGGACCCGGCTCGGGGTGGTAAGCGGTTTGGCAGGGTGTCCAGATTCCGGAACCTTTTCCGGATTCCGGACGACCCCGCCACAGATCGGCCCAATGTCCAGATTCCAGAACATTCCGGATTCCGGAACTCCGGAGTTTGGGTGCTCAACTTGGAGATATCAATGATTTACTTGTGAATGTAGCGGAAATGATTAAGATGTTTGCAGATGATGCAAAAATTGGCTGTGTGGTTGAGAATAAAGAAGAAAGCTGTAGACTGCAGGAAGATCTACGAGGATGTTGCCTGGACTGGAGAACTTTAGCTATGAAGAAAGATTGGATAGGCTGAGTTTGTTTTCTTTGGAACAGAGGAGGCTGAGGGGAGACCTTATTAAGGTCTATAAAATTATGAGGGGCCGAGATAGAGTGGATAGGAAGGACCTATTTCCCTTAGCAGAGGGGTCAACACCAGGGGGCATAGATTTAAAGTAATTGGTAGGAGTTTTAGAGGGAATTTGAGGGGAAATGATTTCACCCAAAGGGTGGTGGGGGTCTGGGACTCCCTGCCTGAAAGGGTGGTAAAGGCAGGAACCCTCACCACATTTAAAAAGTACTTTGATGTTCACTTGATGTGCCGTAACCTACAAAGCTATGGATCAAGAGCTGGAAAGTGGGATTATTCTGGATCGCTCTTTGTCAGCCGGCACAGACATGACAGGCTAAAATGGCCTCCTTGCGTGCTGTAAATTTCTATAATTCCATGATTCACTTCTCAGAATTAGCATTCAATGCTGTGACAGTTTCTTAAGATTAGTAACTTCCTGAATTTTTTTATTGAGGCTTTTCATTTTCTTGAACTTTTTCCCCCAAGCCTTTAAGAGCTTTTCCTAGTGTGAAATGTTCATCCAATGCACTTATAGCCCAGGCTTCTAGTTTTAAGTCTGGCCTTTAGCTTTCCACTCTTAGCTTGCATCCTTGTAATTTCCTTGCTGAAGAGCTCAGGCTTCATTCAAAGGAGCAAGTTTTGGTTCACTGGTTCTGAGCTTTCACGCTTTCTTTTCTGATGAAGTAATTTCTGCCTTTTCAAATTCTGCCACATGCTCCAACAGTTCTGTTTTCCAGTTTAGAAATGTCAGTTATTACTTTGGGTACCATTTCTCACCCTGACCGATCAGCTGAGCTAGAAAGGCAGTGGAAGTCACAGCTGATTGTGAGTGTGCCTCTCTAACTCAGCAATCTCCCCAGCCTACCTGCAATTCACTCACTTGGCATCTCTGTCAATTATAAGGCACAACTGTTGCAGTGGCACTCAAAACAGGTTGACATACAATCACAGACAGTCATAACATTTTACAAAGATGGAGCTCTCTATCAGTCTCATAGTTGACTGAAATGATCACAAAGTGAAATGTAGGCTGAGGAGATTGCTGAGGAAGTGAAGTGCACAAACTGTCAGGTTTGGGATTGAGCTCCATTCTATTCTATGAATCTGTAATCTCCCAATATTCCATTCTCGTTTGACTTCAATCAGCTGTGAAACTCGCCTGTTCTACCGACACATTTGGAGCTGAGTCATGCAGCTGTTTATTTTCTTATAGGACTCCCTGACTCAGTGCTCTCACCCATCAGTTCAGCTAGCTATGAATGAGAGTATTAAAGTGAACGTTGCCAGTGTCTACACTGGTAGTCTAATGGCCACAGGTAACTCTAGAGAATGGGAATAGCCTAACAACAAAGTGCTACTATAAAATTCCCAATGATGTATGAAGTGGAACATATCCCACTTTAACCACTGTAGCCTGTCGCATTCCTGGTCAGCCTGCCAATTTCAATTGCAATATTCAATCACTGTCAGACGTATGCTTTGAAGAGCGACAACCCTGTGCTTCAGTGCTTTCTTTACCTGGTCTCTGTAGTCTTTTTTGCTTAATGCCAGATGCTTATACAGGTGCTTGGAAACCATAAGTGATTTTTATTAGCCTATTACTAATTATAGAATGCAAGATACAAAGGAAAGGCTTGCATTTATATAGCACCTTTCATGACCTCAGGAAATTCCAAAGCGCTTTACAGCCAATAAAGTGCTTCTGAAGTGTAGTCACTACTGTAATGTTGGAAATATAAGATGAGGAGGTTGAATCTGCCCACCTCAATAGAGAAATTAATGTCCGTCCATTGGGAATAGAAGGTTATGCTGGTAGAGTTAGGTGAGGAAAGATGGCAGGAGGCTAGAGTGGAGCATAAACGCCGGCATGGACTGGTTGGGCTGAATGGCCTGTTTCTGTGCCGTATATCCTATGTAATCCTATGTAATCAAGAAAAGCAGTGGTCTTAGTATCGACCCCCCCAAAAAATGAGGCCGAGGATTATTCAATTGAATGACCTGACCATCATTTTTAATCATATTCATCTTCTCAATTCCAGCAATATTATTAACTGTCAGTTTCTTCAGAGAGCTTTGCAATTTTTGTCATCACTGTAGTTGTTCTGTGCACTACCTTCTTCTTTCTGCGTGCTATGCCCTTTCCTCCTACCCGGACCTGAGCCCGTAGTTTAGCTAATTTTTCCTGATTCATAGGGCTGGATTTTCAGTTGCCTAACGCATCAGTTAGCGGCCAGAGCGAGCGTTAATGGGACCGTAAGAGGTTACCGACCGGGAGCGCAGCATTTAGTGCCCCAACCAAAAATTAATTCGAGGCTCACCGGGGGCGCAAACCAGTAGCGCCTGGCTGCTGACGACCACTCCGATCATGACATATTCCTGGTGCAACACCCACGCTCGTGCCAGTTGGAAAATTAGGTGCGGCCGCCTCATTTAGCGGCTGCTAAGAACAATGTCTGGAAAAACAGTCGGTACAGACTTGCAGAGTCGTTAACTGGTGGCTACTTGAAGGGATGAGGAAGCGTTTCCGTTGGAGGTCACAGTCAGTGCAACGTTTACACACAGCACGGTGTGTGAGCCTCCGAGTTTGCAGCGGCAGACAGAAATAAGAGCTCAGCTTGAGAAAAAGTGATTTTGAAAACTTTAATGAGTGCATTACTATGCCATACCTTTAAGACTCAGCTTTTCCCAGGATCTGAATCGGAGTTCGGTGCATGCGCAATGATTTAGCTAAATTTAGTGCCGGAATTTTCATTAGCGTCCCCCAAGCTCTGGTGTGCAATGGCTGATTTAGTGTTCCTGACAGCTCTTCAACTGATTCTGATGAATTTCTGAACGGAGGACGCAAACTTTTTCAAGACACTAAAATTACCACTCCGCCTGGGTTACTGCCCAAAATGAGGCGAGATCAAATTTCTCCCCCTAAATGTTTAATCTTGTTATGTTGGTCCGGACCCAAAGGAAACATGCAGTGAGCAAGATGGCAGCTATGGAAAGAGATGGAGATCGGGAGAGGGGCCATGAGCGCCGCTGTGTCACTTGGCACACGACGCATCTCATTTGCGGGAAGAGTAGTTGAAAGGGTTTCCCGTTACCTTCCTGAATGTTTTTATCTCTGGAATTCCTTCTCCTAGGTGGCCTACAACCAAGGTTAAAGAGCCCCACCTACCCTTTACAATGTTGGGTGGGGAGGAGGGGAAGGGCACCCACACCCATCTGATGGAAGTGCCACCACTGGACATCAATCCAGTATACAGAGCTGGTCTCTGTTCGCCAGGGCTATCTGGTGTGGAGCCCTAACCCAACCTTCTAACCCAGAGGTGGGAATACTACCACTGATCCAAAGGCTCACTCAAAATGAGTGCACCCATTACAATTTAATGTCAAAGTAAACTCAGCTCCTTTTGTCCAGAATCTACAAACATTTTTTTAAAGACTACTGCCACATTTGCCTTTTCGAGTGTAGACAAGATTGTAATAAAATACTGGGAGATTTGCCTATGGGATCAACTGAGTTTCTTGATATACATAAGAACATAAGAAATAGGAGCAGAGAAGGCCATATGGCTCCACCATTTAATATTGTTATGTCTTGAGAAAAGAATCTGACCAGATACTGTAAGCTTAAAACAATGTGTGACCGTCATCCTTTATTACAGGTCTCCGGAGTGCCTCTGCAGCCTGTGAGGCCTCCTTATGTATAGGTGCTTCCAAGGGATTGTAGGATCCCTTGGGACTTCAGGGGATAAGCCCTCTGGTGGTTAAACAAGGTATTTACAGGTTTACATATATATCAACACTCCCCTCCAAAGTTAATAGTGTAACTATTTACAATGTGAGTTGATCTGGGGTCTTCCTTTCCCTGGTTGATCGTCTTGGTGCAAATGCTGGTTTTGGTGAGTCGTTTGTTGGGCCCTCGCTGGGCTGCTGTGCAGCTGGCTTTGCAGGGCTGCTGGGTGTGGTGAGTCCTGCTAGGTTGCACAGGTGATGGGTCCTGGATTATGGTCAACTGCTGGGTCGGTTGCCACTTGTGTGTGTGTTGGGTAGTCTATTGTGGGTTGTTCTGCATAGTCCATGAATCGGAGTTTGGTTTGGTCCAAGTGTTTTCTGCAGGTGAGTCCATTTGAAAGTTTGACCTGAAACACCCTACTCCCCTCTTTGGCTACAACAGTGCCGGGAAGCCACTTGGGACCTTGTCCATAGTTCAACACAAATACAGGATCATTAATCTCGATTTCGCGTGACATATTTGCGCGATCATGATATGTATTCAGTTGAAGCTGCCTGCTCTCTACCTAGATCAGGGTGGACTAACGAGAGCCTTGTCTTAAGTGCCCTTGTCATGAGCAGTTCAGCGGGGGGAACCCCAGTGAGCGAGTGGGGTCTTGTGCGGTAACTAAGCAGGACTCGGGATAGGCGAGTCTGCAGTGAGCCTTCAGTTACCCTCTTCAAGCTCTGCTTGATTGTTTGCACTGTTCACTGCCTGACCATTGGACGCTGGTTTAAACGGGACATATGTGACATGTTTGATCCCATTGCGGGTCGTGAACTCTTTGAATTCGGTGCTAGTGAAGCATGGCCCATTGTCACTCACAAGTATTGTGTTCCTAACACAGATGAGACTGCACACAGGGAGGTTAAAGTAACAGTGACCTCAGTCTTTATTATGACACTCCAGAGTGAGGAACAGGCCTTAGGGGCCGGCTTATATACAGTGCTCGCAAGGGATGCTGGGTTCCCTTGGGACTTCAGGGGATGCGCTTCCTGGTGGCGGAACATGGAAGTGCATGCTTCACAGATACACAACATCACTCCCCCCCAAAGTCAAAGTGAAAACTATTTACAAGGTGAGACGGTCGGGAGCCTTTCTTTCCCTGGTGGACTGCCTCGGTACAAATGTCTGTTCTGGTGTGTTGGCTGTGCCCTCACTGGGCTGGCGAGTTGTTGGCCCTGGAGTGCTGCTGGGTGAGCCTGGCCTTGCTGGGCTGTGGGGCGTGATGGGTTTGATTTCCTGGTCCGGGGTGGTGTCGTTGATCCTTTGGGTGTGTGTTGTGGGCTCGAAAAAGGTGGTGTCTGCTGTGGGTTGTTCAGGGCAGTCTGTGAACCGCAGCCTCGTTTGGTCCAGGTGCTTTCTGCAAATTTGTCCATTGTCTAGTTTGACTACAAACACCCGACTCCCTTCTTTAGCTATCACCATGCCCGCGATCCACTTGGGACCATGTCCACAGTTTTGCACATACACAGGGTCATTCAGATCAATTTCCCGTGACACAGTGGCGCGACCATCTTTACATTTTGTTGCTGCCACCTGCTCTCTACCTGATCATGCAGGTTGGGGTGAACCAGTGAGAGTCTGGTTTTAAGTGTCCTTTTCATGAGTAGCTCAGTCGGGGGCATCCCTGTGAGCGAGTTGGGTCTGGTGCGGGAGCTGAGCAGTACTCGGGACAGGCGGGGTTAGAGTGAACCTTCTGTGACTCATTTAAGGCTCTCTTTGATTGTTTGTACTGCCCGCTCTGCCTGCCCATTGGAGGCTGATTTAAACGGGGCTGAGGTGACCTGTTTGATCCCATTGCAGGTCATGAATTCTTTAAATTCGGCACTGGTGAAACATGGCCCGTTGTCACTGACCGGTATGTCAGGCAGGCTGTGGGTGGCAAACATGGCCCTCAAGCTTTCAATGGTGGCGGTGGCGGTGCTTCCCGACATTATTTCACATTCAATCCATTTTGAAAAAGCATCCACCACCACCAGGAACATTTTACCGAGAAACGGGCCCGCATAGTCAACATGGATCCTCGACCATGGTCTGGAGGGCCAGGACCACAAACTGAGTGGTGCCTCTCTGGGCGCATTGCTCAACTGAGCACACACACGGCATTTCTGTACACAGGATTCTAAGTCAGAGTTGATACCGGGCCACCACACATGGGATCTGGGTATCGCTTTCATCATTACTATACCCGGGTATGTGCTGTGGCGATCCGAGATGAACGTCTCCCTGCCTTTTTTGGGTAGCACTACGCGGTTACCCCACAACAGGCAGTCTGCCTGAATGGACAGCTTGCCCTTTCGCCGCTGCAACAGCTTGATTAGTTCTTGCATTTCAACGGGGATGCTGGCCTAGCTCCCATGCAGTACACAGTTTTTTACGAGGGACAGCAGAGGATCTTGGCTGGTCCACGTCTTAATCTGGCGGGCTGTGACAGGTGATTTATCATTTTCAAACGCTTCCATGACCATCAACAAGTCTGCGGACTGCGCCACCATCAACAAGTTTGCAGGCTGCGCCATTTCCACCCCCGTGGTGGGCAACGGTAGCCGACTGAGAGAATCCGCACAGTTCTCGTTGCCTGGCCTGTGACGGATGGCATAATTATACGCTGATAGCGCGAATGCCCATCTTTGTATGCAGGCTGAGGCATTAGTATTTATCCCCTTGTTTTCAGCGAACAGGGATATGAGGGGCTTGTGATCGGTTTCCAGCGCAAATTTGAGGCCAACCAGGCACTGATGCATTTTCTTTACCCCGAACACACACGCTAATGCCTTTTTCTCAATCATGCTGTAGGCCCTCTCGGCCTTAGACAAGCTCCTGGAGGCATATGCGACAGATTGCAACTTCCCCGCAACATTAGCTTGTTGTAATACACACCCGACTCTGTACGACGACGCATCACATGCTAGCACAAGGCTTTTACATGGGTTATACAATACAAGCAGCTTGTTGGAGCATAAAATGTTTCTGGCTTTCTCAAAAGCAATTACTTGTTTTTTTTTCCCCAGACCCAGTTCTCACCTTTACGCAATAACACATGTAGAGGCACTAATAGGGTGCTTAACCCCGGTAGGAAGTTACCAAAATAGTTGAGAAGTCCCAGGAACGACCGCAGCTCCGTGACATTCTGTGGCCTGGGCGCGTTCCTGATAGCCTCTGTCTTGGCGTCTGTGGGCCGAATGCCTTCCGCCGCGATCTTTCTCCCCAAAAACTCCACTTCTGTTGCCATGAAGTCGCATTTCGACCTCTTCAGCCGCAGCCCTACGCAATTCAGTCGCTGGAGGACCTCTTCCAGGTTTTATAGGTGCTCGACGATGTCCCGACCCATGACGAATATGTTGTCCTGAAAAACCACCATGTGTGGTACCGACTTGAGTAGGCTCTCCATGTTTCTCTGGAAGATCACTGTAGCCGACTGAATTCCAAACGGGCATCTGTTGTAAATGAACAGTCCCTTGTGCGTGTTGATGCAGGTGAGGCCCTTCGAAGACTCCTCCAGCTCCTGCGTCATGTAAGCCGAAGTCAGGTCGAGCTTGGTGAACGTCTTGCCCCCTGCTAGCGTCGCAAATCGGTCGTCTGCCTTAGGTAGTGGGTATTGGTCCTGTAGCAAGAAACGATTAATAGTTACTTTATAATCGCCGCAAATCCTGACCATGCCATCACTTTTGAGTACTGGAACAATCGGGCTGGCCCACTCACTGAATTCCACTGGGCAGATGATGCCCTCGCGTTGCAGCCTGTCCAGCTCGATTTCCACTCTCTCCCTCATCATGTGAGGTACCGCTCGCGCCTTGTGGTGAATGGGTCGTGCCTCTGGGACCAAGTGGATCCACACCTTCCTCCTGGAAAACTTTCCTATGCCTGGCTCAAAAAGGGAAGGAAATTTGTTAAGAACCTGGGTACATAAGGCCTCATCGACAGGTGATAGCGCTCTGATGTCATCCCAGTTCCAGTGGATTTTGCCCACCCAGCTCCTTCCAAGCAGTGTGGGGCCATCGCCCGGGACAATCCAGAGTGGCACTTCGTGCACCGTGCCCTCGTAGGTGACCTTGACAATGGCGCTGCCCAGGACAGTGATGAGCTCTTTGGTGTACGTTCTCAGTTTCGTGTGGATGGGGCTCAGGGCTGGTCTGAATGCATTGTTGCACCACAGTCTCTCAAACATCTTTTTACTCATGGTGGATTGGCTAGCACCAGTGTCCAGTTCCATAGCTACGGGTAAGCCATTCACTTTTACATTTAGCATTATAGATGGATATTTCATCGAAAATGTGTGCATCCCATGTACTTCAGCATCTGACTCCTCTCTCTGAGGCTTGAAATTGCTTTGATCCACCCTGCACCGATCTTCCTCTGCCACATGGTGGTTAGCAGGTTTTGCAGAGCTTGCAGCTAATCTGCAAGCTCGTTGGAGGTGCCCCATTGTTCCACAGCTCTTGCAAACATACCCTTTGAAGCAGCATGAATAGGCTGAATGGAATCCTCCACAACAGCAACAAGGTGTGAATTGCCTTGCATTCATTCTTTGTTGCGGACTCTGAGTCATCTGGGTCACCTGAGGCCTGCTGGCAGTTGCAGACTCATGGTTTCTGCCCTGTACATTTCTCCTCACAAACACAGTTCCAGTTAGTTTATGAACATTGCTAGCACTTGTGTGCTGAGAGATTTGTTTGGTGTTATCACTGGTGGACATAAACGCCTGTGCTATCGCAATGGTCTTACTGAGGGTCGGTGTCTCTACAATCAAAAGTTTTCGTAGGATGATCTCGTGGTGAATGCCCAGAATAAAAAAGTCTCTGAGAATCGTCTCCAGGTAGACATCAAACTCACATTGTCCTGCAAGTCACCTTAGCTCGGCGATGTAGCTCACCAAATCCTGACCTTCAGATCGCTGACACGTGTAGAAACGATACCTCGCCATCAGCACGCTCTCCCTCGGGTTAAGATGCTCCCAAACCAGTGTACACAGCTCCTCATACGACTTATCTGTGGGTTTCACTGGAGCCAGAAAATTGTTCATGAGGCTGTAGGTCGGTGGCCCACAGACCGTGAGGAGGACCGCTCTCCTTTTTGCATCGCTTCCTTCTCCGTCCATCTCGTTGGCTACAAAGTACTGGTCTAGCCATTCGACAGCGGCTTCCCAGTCCTCACCCTTCGAGAACTTCTCCAGGATGCCCACAGTTTGCTGCATCTTTGCGTTGGATTCGTATATTCGTCGGTAGTTATTGTGTTCCGAACACAGATGAGACTGCACACAGGGACCTCAGTCTTTATTAAGACACTCCAGAGTGAGGAACAGGTCTTAGGGGTTGGCTTATATACAGTGCTCCCAAGGGATGCTGGGTTCCCTTGGGACTTCAGGGGATGCGCTCCATGGTGACGGAACATGGGAGTGCATGCTTTACAGATACACAACAAAAAGGGCATCAGGCAGGCTGTGCGTGGCAAACATGGCCCGCAGGCTTTCAATGGTGGCAGTGGACGTGCTTACCGACATTATCTCACATTCAATCCATTTGGAGTACGCATCTACAACCACAAGGAACATTTTTCCCAAGATTGGGCCTGCATAGTCGACATCGACCCTGGACCACGGTTTGGAGGGCCAGGACCATAAACTTAGTGGTGCCTCCCTGGGTTTATTGCTTAACTGTGAACATGTGTTACATTTGTGCGCACAGGACTCAAAGTCTGCATCGATACCGGGCTACCACACGTGGGATCTGGCTATCGCTTTCATCATTACAATGCCTGGGTGGGTGAACTGTGGAGGTCGCTAATGAAAGTGTCCCTGCCCTTTTTTGGCACTACTACTTGATTGCCCCATTGGAGGCAGTCTGCCTGTATGGACATTTCATCTCTGCGTCGCTGGTATGGCTTTATTTCTTCCTGCATCTCCAACGGGACACTAGACTAACTCCCGCGGAGCACACAGTTTTTTACTAAGGACAGTAAGGGGTCCTGGCTCGTCCAGGTTCTAATCTGTCGGGCGGTAACAGGTGATTGCTCACTCTCGAATGTTTCCATTACCATAACTAAGTTGCGGGCTATGCCATCTCCACCACTGTGAGGGGCAATGGCAGCCTACTGAGAGCATCGGCACAGTTTTCTGTGCCTGGCCTGTGGCGGATGGCGTAGTTGTATGCGGACAATGTGAGCGCCCATCTCTGGATGCGGGCCAATGCTTTCGTATTTATCCGGTTTCTTTCATAAAAGAGAGATATAAGTGGCTTATGGTCAGTTTCCAATTCAAATTTGAGCCCAAACAGATATTGATGCATTTTCTTTACACCATAAACACACGCGAATGCTTCTTTTTCGATCATGCTGTAGGCCCTCTCAGCCTTCGACAGACATCTGGATGCATAAGCAACCGGTTGCAATTTCCCAGATTCATTCGCTTGTTGCAATGCACACCCGACACCATCTGACAACGTATCACATGCTCATACCAAATGCTAACATGGATCATACAACACAAGCAATTTGTTCGAGCATAACAGTTTTCTAGCTTTCTCAAAGGCATTTTCTTGACTTTTACCCCATACCCATTCATCTCCTTTACGCAGTAAAGAGTGCATTGATTCTAACAGTGTGCTAAGACCTGGCAAGAAGTTACCAAAGTAGTTCAGGAGTCCTAGAAATGACCGCAGCTCCATCATGTTCTGTGGTCTCATTGCGTTCTTGATTGCCTCCGTCTTCAAATCGGTGGGCCTGATGCCATCCGCCGCGATTTTTCTCCCCAGGAATTCCACATCAGGCACCAGGAATTGAGCGTTTTAACCTGAGCCCCACACGATTAAGCCAACTAAGAACCTCCTCCAGGTTCTGCAGGTGCTCGACGGTGTCCCGACCTGTAACCAAGATGTCATCCTGGAAGAGCATGGTGCACGGGACTGACTTCAGCAAGCTTTCCATGTTCCTCTGGAACTTCGCCGTGGCTGATCGAATCCCAAACGGGCATCTGTGTAAATGAAGAGACCTTTGTGCATGTTGATGCAGGTGCGGCCCTTCGATGATTCCTCCAGCTCCTGCGTCATGTCGGCCGAAGTCAAATCCAGCTTCATGAACATTTTTCCTACCGCCAGCGTCGCAAATAGCTTGTCTGCCTTTGGTAGTGGGTATTGATACTGCAGGGAGAAACAATTGATCGTTACTTTGTAATCACCACAGATTCTGACAGTGCCATCTTCCTTGAGGACTGGAACAATCGGACTGGCCCATTCATTGAATTCGATCGGTGAAATGATGCCCTGTCATTGCAGCCAGTCCAGCTTGATCTCCACCCTCCCTCTCATCATGTACGGTACTACTCTCACCTTGTGGTGGATGGGTCGCGCCCCTCGGAATCAAGTGGATCTGCACTTTTGCTTCTTGGAACTTCCCGATGCCCGGTTCGAACAGCGAGGGGAACATGTTTAGGACCTGGGCACATGAAATGTCGTCGACGGACGAGAGTGCTCAGATGTCGTCCCACTTCCAGCGTATCTTTCCCAGCCAGCTCCTGCCGAACAGCGTGGGGCCATTGCCTGGTACCACCCAGAGAGGTAAATTGTGCACCGCTCCATCGTAGGAGACCTTTACAGTAGCACTGCCGATTATGGGAATCAGTTCCTTTGTGTACATTCTCAGTTTAGTACAGATGGGAGTCAGGACTGGCCTTGAGGCCTTGCTGCACCACAATTTAGTGAAAGTCTTTTTGCTCATTATGGACTGGCTCGCGCCCGTGTCCAGCACCATTGACACTGGGAGTCCATTTAATTCAACCTTCAGCTTTATCGGGGGACACCTTGTGTTAAATGTGTGCACCCAATATACCTCTTCCTCCTCAGTCTGAGGCTCTGGTTCATCGTGATCCACCGTGGATCTGTCCTCCTCTGCAACATGGTGGTTTTCAGGATTAGCAGAGTTTGCAGCTCGCCTGCACGTTGGAGGTGTCCCATTGTTCCACAGCCCTTTCAAATGTATCCTTTGGAGCGGCATGAATAGAAATGATGATCACCTGTGCAGCACCAACAAGGTGTTAATGGCCTTGCATTCAACACCCTTGATGGTGGACTCTGAGACATCTGCGGATATGCAGCTGCAGGCATGTGAGTCCTGCCCTGAACAATACGATTCGAAAACAACATTACTTTGTTCACAGTACTTACAGCAGCACTCGTGTGCTGAGAGATTTGTTTGGTATTGTCACTGGTGGCGCTGAATGCCTGGGCTATCGCTATGGCTTTACTCAAGGTTGGGATCTTTACCGTCAAAAGTTTGCGAAGTATTACTTCATGGCCAATTCCAAGTACAAAGAAGTCCCTGAGCATGTGCTCCAAGTGTCCTTCAAATTCGCAATGTCC
The DNA here is from genome assembly GCF_044704955.1 of Pristiophorus japonicus. NCBI lineage: Eukaryota > Metazoa > Chordata > Chondrichthyes > Pristiophoridae > Pristiophorus > Pristiophorus japonicus. The sequence continues at coordinate 133,456,158 of NC_091979.1, forward strand.
TGCAAGGCGCCTTAGCTCGGAGACGTAGCTCACCGCTTCCTGGCCTTCAGACCTCTTGTACGTGTAGAATCGGTACCTCGCCATCAGAACGCTTTCCTTCGGGTTTAGACTCCAAGACCAGTGTGCACAAATCATCATATGACTTCTCTGTGGGTTTCACTGGAGCAAGCAGGTTTTTTATGAGTCCATACGTTGGTGCCCCGCAAACGGTGAGGAGAATTGCCCTTCATTTGCCAGCGTTCGCTTCTCCTTCCAGCTCGTTGGCCACGAAGTATTGGTCGAGTTGCTCCACAAAGGTTTCCCAATCATCTCCCTCCAAAAATTTCTCCAGAATGCCCACGATTCTCTGCATTGTTGTGGTGGGGTTCGTCATCTGTATCTTGTCACCAGTTGTTATGTCTTGAATAAAGAATCTGACCAGATACTGTAAGCTTAAAGAAATGTGTCTCCGTAGTCCCTTATTACAGGTCTCCAGAGTACCTCTCCAGCCTGTGAGGCCGCCTTATGTATAGGTGCACTTCCCTGCCCGCTCTCCATAACCCCTTATTCCCTTATCGTTCAAGAAACTGTCTATTTCTGCCTTAAATTTATTCAATATCCCAGCTTCCAAAGCTCTCTGAGGCAGCAAATTCCACAGATCCACAACCAACTGAGAGAAGAAATTCCTCCTCATCTCAGTTTTAAATGGGCGACCTCTTATTCTAAGATTATGCCCTCTAGTTCTCGTCTCCCCTATCAGCGGAAACATTCTCTCTGCATCCACCTTGTCAAGCCCCCTCATAATCTTGTACATTTCGATAAGATCACCTCTGAATTCCAATGAGTAGAGGCCCAACCTATTCAACCTTTCCTCAGAAGTCAACCCCCTCATCTCTGGAATCAACCTTGTGAACCTTCTCTGAACTGCCTCCAAAGCAAGTATAAGAACATAAGAACACAAGAATTAGGAACAGGAGTAGGCCATCTAGCCCCTCGAGCCTGCTCCGCCATTCAACAAGAGCATGGCTGATCTGGCCGTGGACTCAGCTCCACTTACCCACCCGCTCCCCGTAACCCTTAATTCCCTTATTGGTTAAAAATCTATCTATCTGTGATTTGAATACATTCAATGAACTAGCCACAACTGAATCCTTGGGCAGAGAATTCCACAGATTCACAACCCTCTGGGAGAAGAAATTCCTTCTCAACTGGGTTTTAAATTGGATCTCCCGTATTTTGAGGCTGTGCCCCCTAGTTCTAGTCTCCCCGACCAGTGGAAACAACCTCTCTGCCTCTATCTTGTCTATCCCTTTCATTATCTTAAATGTTTCTATAAGATCACCCCTCATCCTTCTGAACTCCACCGAGTAAAGACCCAGTCTACTCAATCTATCATCATAAGGTAACCCGCTCATCTCCGGAATCAGCCGAGTGAATCATCTCTGTACCCCCTCCAAAGCTAGTATATCCTTCCTAAAGTAAGGTGACCAAAACTGCACGCAGTTCTCCAGGTGTGGCCTCACCAATACCCTATACAGTTGCAGAAGGACCTCCCTGCTTTTGTACTCCATCCCTCTCGCAATGAAGGCCAACATTCCATTCGCCTTCCTGATTACCTGCTGCTCCTGCAAACTAACTTTTTGGGATTCATGCACAAGGACCCCCAGGTCCCTCTGCACCACAGCATGTTGTAATTTTTCCCCATTCAAATAATATTCCCTTTTACTGTTTTTTTTCCCAAGGTGGATGATCTCACACTTTCCAACATTGTATTCCATCTGCCAAACCTTAGCCCATTCGCTTAACCTATCGAAATCTCTTTGCAGCCTTTCTGTGTCCTCCACACAACCTGCTTTCCCACTAATCTTTGTGTCATCTGCAAATTTTGTTGCACTACACTCTGTCCCCTCTTCCAGGTCATCGATGTATATTGTAAACAGTTGTGGTCCCAGCACCGATCCCTGTGGCACACCACTAACCACCGATTTCCAACCCGAAAAGGACCCATTTATCCCGACTCTCTGCTTTCTGTTAGCCATCCAATTCTCTATCCATGCTAATACATTTCCTCTGACTCCGCGCACCTTTATCTTCTGCAGTAACCTTTTGTGTGGCACCTTATCGAATGCCTTTTGAAAATCTAAATACACCACATCCATCGGTACACCTCTATCCACCATGCTCGTTATATCCTCAAAGAATTCCAGTAAATTAGTTAAACATGATTTCCCCTTCATGAATCCATGCTGCGTCTGCTTGATTGCACTATTCCTATCTAGATGTCCCACTATTTCTTCCTCAATGATAGTTTCAAGCATTTTCTTCACAACAGATGTTAAACTAACCAGCCTATAGTTACCTGCTTTTTGTCTGCCCCCTTTTTTAAACAGAGGCGTTACATTAGCTGCTTTCCAATCCGATGGTACCTCCCCAGAGTCCAGAGAATTTTGTAGATTATAACGAATGCATCTGCTATAACTTCCGCCATCTCTTTTAATACCCTGGGATGCATTTCATCAGGACCAGGGGATTTGTCTACCTTGAGTCCCATTAGCCTGTCCAGCACTACCCCCCTAGTGATAGTGATTGTCTCAAGGTCCTCCCTTCCCACATTCCCGTGACCAGCAATTTTTGGCTAAGTTTTTGTGTCTTCCACTGTGAAGACCGAAGCAAAATAATTGTTTAAGGTCACAGCCATTTCCACATTTCCCATTATTAAATCCCCCTTCTCATCTTCTAAGGGACCAACATTTACTTTAGTCACTCGTTTCCGTTTTATATATCTGTAAAAGCTTTTACTATCCGTTTTTATGTTTTGCGCAAGTTTACCTTCGTAATCTATCTATCCTTTCTTTACTGCTTTTTTAGTCATTCTTTGCTGTCGTTTAAAATTTTCCCAATCTTCTTGTTTCCCACTAACCTTGGCCACCTTATACACATTGGTTTTTAATTTGATACTCTCCTTTATTTCCTTGGTTATCCACGGCTGGTTATCCCTTCTCTTACTGCCCTTCTTTTTCACTGGAATATATTTTTGTTGAGCACTATGAAAGAGCTCCTTAAAAGTCCTCCACTGTTTCTCAATTGTGCCACCGTTTAATCTGTCTTCCCAGTCTACTTTAGCCAACTCTGCCCTCATCCCACTGTAGTCCCCTTTGTTTAAGCATAGTACGCTCGTTTGAGACACTACTTCCTCACCCTCAATCTGTATTACAAATTCAACCATACTGTGATCACTCATTCCGAGAGGATCTTTTACTCGGAGATCATTTATTATTCCTGTCTCATTACACAGGACCAGATCTAAGATAGCTTGCTCCCTTGTAGGTTCTGTAACATACTGTTCTAAGAAACAATCCCGTATGCATTCTATGAATTTCTCTTGCAGGCTACCCTGTGCGATTTGATTTGACCAATCGATATGTAGGTTAAAATCCCCCATGATTACTGCCGTTCCTTTTTCACATGTCTTCATTATTCCCTTGATTATTGCCCGCCCCACCATGAAGGTATTATTTTTGGGACCTATAAAGTACACCCACCAGTGACTTTTTCCCCTTACTATCTCTAATCTCCACCCACAATGATTCAACATTTTGTTCATTAGAGCCAATATCGTCTCTCACAACTGCCCTGATATCATCCTTTATTAACAGAGCTACCCCACCTCCTTTCCCTTCTTGTCTATCTTCCGAATCGTCAGATACCCCTGTATGTTTAATTCCCAGTTTTGGCCACCCTGCAACCACGTTTCTGTAATGGCCACTAAATCATACCCATTTGTAATGATTTGTGCCGTCAACTCATTTACTTTATTTTGAATGCTGCGTGCGTTTAGGTAGAGTGTTTTAATACTAGTTTTTAAACCATGATTTTTAGTTTTGACCCTTCCTGCACCCCTTTATATTCAGTGGCCCTTTTTGTTTTTTGCTTTGGGTTTCTCTGCCCTCCACTTTTACTCATCTCCTTTCTGTCTTTTGCTTTTGTCTCCTTTTTGTTTCCTTCTGTCTCCCTGCATTGGTTCCCATCCCCCTGCCATATTAGTTTAACTCCTCCCCAACAGCACGAGCAAACATTGGTTCCGGTCCTGCCCAGGTGCAGACCATCCGCTTTGTACTGGTCCCACCTCCCCCAGAACCAGTTCCAATGCCGCAGGAATTTGAATCCCTACCTGTTGCACCTTTCGTAAATATGGAAACCAAAACTGTATGCAGTATTCCAGGTGTGGCATCACCAATACCTGTACAACTGTAGCAAGACTTCCCTGCTTTTATACTCCATCCCCTTTGCAATAAAGGCTAAAATTCCATTGGCCTTCCTGATCACCTGCTATACCTGCATACTAAACTTTTGTGTTTCATGCACAAGTACCCCCAGGTCCCGCCATACTGCAGCATTTTTTTTTTAATCACACAAATAGCATCAAAAAATAACTACAAAATTGGCCCAACGCTTTTTCGCGATCGCTATAGTGGTTAAAGTGCACCTTTTTTTGCGCCGAAACTGTATTTCTCGGCGGTGAAAAAACACCAGTACTGTGCATATGCAAGAAAAAATGTTCACCTTTTTTTCTTCCGATCTTTCTGCCACCTTCCAGGTCATGTGCAGGGCACGCATGCGCAGTACACCCAGGGCTGAATCAGCCATTTTTGAGAGGGATTTAAAGATCTGCAGACTTCAGCACAGCTCAGAAACAGTTAATCAAAAATCAAAAATGCAGGGTGATTCAGCAAGGAAGAGGGCCAGGAAATTCACTGTAGAGGCAAATGAGGCCTTGATCACTGCTGTAGAAGGCAGATGAGGGGAGATCTCGAGGAAGGGTCATGGAAAACTATACCCATCTGCTATGGTGCGTGTGTGCAAAAGTGTGGCTGAGCAGGTTTCCTCAGTGGACTCTATCCAGAGGGACTATGTCCAGTACAGGAAGAGGTGGAATGACCATTGTAGGGTCATCAGAGTAAGTGATATTTTTATTTGTGCACTCCAATTATTTAAATTGTAAATGTGACACATATTGGTATCGGCTTAGTGTTACAACTTATTTGACATTATAAAGACTGCTTTTTGACATCTTAAAAGATTTTTCTGCACTTCGATGTTTTCCTGATGAACCACGAGTAACTACCAGTGCCAGTAAACAGAGCACTGTATTAAATGCACACAGTATGGTATAAGTGCTTTGACATTTTTGCAGGGAAAGTTGTCCCACAACTGCCGAGAGCAGCGGAAAACAGGCGGCGGTCCGGCAACACTGGTTCCACTCACCCACCTTCAAAGTCACATGGCAGTTCCGATGGGTGCCTCGCAGAGATCGACTACCCATGGAGGTGCTGACCCCATGTTGGAGAGTGAGTGTAAATGCTGCAAAATCCATGGTCTGGGTTGGCTCAATGTTATTTAGTGACTATGGGCTAGTCTTCGGTTTATGCGATTTCCTGTGGGCTAGGGTTCAATTAATGCAATGTACTGTCAGTCATCGACGTGTAATGTAGTAGTGGTGGTCCTTCAAATGAGCCTGCGCTATGTGAGCCTACTGATGTCACCCTGCTCCCTCCCCTGCTGCTAACCAGTCATCTGTTGTTTTCTGCAGTCAGAATCAGGGGAAGTCATAACTGGAAACAAAGAAATGGCAGACCAATTGAACAAGTACTTTGGTTCGGTATTCACTAAGGAGGCCACAAACAACCTTCAGGATATAAAAGGGGTCAGAGGGTCTAGTAAGGAGGAGGAACTGAGGGAAATCTTTATTAGTCGGGAAATTGTGTTGGGGAAATTGATGGGATTGAAGGCCGATAAATCCCCAGGGCCTGATGGACTGCATCCCAGAGTACTTAAGGAGGTGGCCTTGGAAATAGTGGATGCATTGACAGTCATTTTCCAACATTCCATTGACTCTGGATCAGTTCCTATCGAGTGGAGGGTAGCCAATGTAACCCCACGTTTTAAAAAAGGAGGGAGAGAGAAAACAGGGAATTATAGACCGGTCAGCCTGACCTCAGTAGTGGGTAAAATGATGGAATCAATTATTAAGGATGTCATAACAGCGCATTTGGAAAATGGTGACATGATAGGTCCAAGTCAGCATGGATTTGTGAAAGGGAAATCATGCTTGACAAATCTTCTGGAATTTTTTGAGGATGTTTCCAGTAAAGTGGACAAAGGAGAACCAGTTGATGTGGTATATTTGGACTTTCAGAAGGCTTTCGACAAGGTCCCACACAAGAGATTGATGTGCAAAGTTAAAGCACATGGAATTGGGGGTAGTGTGCTGACGTAGATTGAGAACTGGTTGTCAGACAGGAAGCAAAGAGTAGCAGTAAATGGGTACTTTTCAGAATGGCAGGCAGTGACTAGTGGGGTACCGCAAGGTTCTGTGCTGGGGCCCCAGCTGTTTACATTGTACATTAATGATTTAGACGAGGGGATTAAATGTAGTATCTCCAAATTTGCGGATGACACTAAGTTGGGTGGCAGTGTGAGCTGCGAGGAGGATGCTATGAGGCTGCAGAGTTACTTGGATAGGTTAGGTGAGTGGGCAAATGCATGGCAGATGAAGTATAATGTGGATAAATGTGAGGTTATCCACTTTGGTGGTAAAAACAGAGAGACAGACTATTATCTGAATGGTGACAGATTAGGAAAAGGGGAGGTGCAACGAGACCTGGGTGTCATGGTACATCAGTCATTGAAGGTTGGCATGCAGGTACAGCAGGCGGTTAAGAAAGTAAATGGCATGTTGGCCTTCATAGCGAGGGGATTTGAGTACAGGGGCAGGGAGGTGTTGCTACAGTTGTACAGGGCCTTGGTGAGGCCACACCTGGAGTATTGTGTACAGTTTTGGTCTCCTAACTTGAGGAAGGACATTCTTGCTATTGAGGGAGTGCAGCGAAGATTCACCAGACTGATTCCCGGGATGGTGGGACTGACCTATCAAGAAAGACTGGATCAACTGGGCTTGTATCCACTGGAGTTCAGAAGAATGAGAGGGGACCTCATAGAAACGTTTAAAATTCTGACGGGTTTAGACAGGTCAGATGCAGGAAGAATGTTCCCAATGTTGGGGAAGTCCAGAACCAGGGGTCACAGTCTAAGGATAAGGGGTAAGCCATTTAGGACCGAGATGAGGAGAAACTTCTTCACCCAGAGAGTGGTGAACCTGTGGAATTCTCTACCACAGAAAGTAGTTGAGGCCAATTCACTAGGTATATTCAAAAGGGAGTTAGATGAAGTCCTTACTACTCGGGGGATCAAGGGGTATGGCGAGAAAGCAGGAAGAGGGTACTGAAGTTGCATGTTCAGCCATGAACTCATTGAATGGCGGTGCAGGCTAGAAGGGCTGAATGGCCTACTCCTGCACCTATTTTCTATGTTCTATGTTTCTATGTTTCTATTTTGCAGTTGTAGATTCCGAGTCATCCAATGCACCAGGTGAAGCTGCCAGCTCAACGGATGCCATGGTCGAGGACACCGACCTCAGCCCTACTGAGGAACCTCCACAGGAGGAGACGCAGGAGGAGGAACAAAGTGTCGTGGGGGGGGGTGGGGGCTGGGGGTGGGTGTGGGGGAGCCCACGCAGGAGACTAACCACTTCAGGTGCAGCCACCAGTTCATCTGATAAGGACACCACATTCCATGATTATCCTACAACCGAGGCCCCGGGTCCAAGTGGGTTGCAGCAAAGCAGACCCAGGGCAGAAGCCCGTATGCCATCTGTATGGAGGCTAAGTCGCCAAAGCTGTTCTGCCGAAAGGCAGGCAAACAAGCAAATGGATTTGGTGGGAGTGTCTGGGGAGAGCATCCAGCTCAGCCGACAGCTCCTCGAGGTCCTGGGTGGCATCTTCGCAAACATTGCTGCACTATCTGCGGACATAAGGGAGGGCATGTCACAGCTTGTAGTTGCAACAAGGGAGACACCAAGGCTGTCAATGCCCAGTGGCAATTGATGGTCTCGACTCGTGGCACTCCAGGCCCCAGTGTCATGACACCCAGCCTGACAGCACCAGTGAATGGTGAGGCTTGCAACAGCCTCGCCACTCAGAGGCCGGGCCTTCCACAGCCCCAGCTGTTCCAGGGGGTCAAATGGCATCTCCTACGTCTCTCCCCCAACAACAGCAGCGCCTTGTGTGCATTGCTGCAAAACATCTTGGACCAAACGTGGGTAGGGGCAGGAGCAAGGTCAACAATCGACATGTTGTGTCCTTACACTCTACTGTAAATCAACACGAGGCACACACTGGAGACAAGGTCACTCTGTGACCTGTACCTTTATTCACAGGGCCAAGGAGTGATGATCCTGCGTGGGAGCTCCTTTTATATACCTGGATGACCAGGTGAGGAGTGTCTCCCACAAGTTCACCCCCTGTGGTCAAGGTGTGCATTTCTTAGGTGTATACAATATACAGTGTTGTTGCATGAAGGTTACAGTTATATGAAGGTTACATACATGACACGACGGGGACAGAGGGTTTCAAATTAGATGCGTACAGGTGGCTGCAGCTGAAGGATTTTTGGTGCAGGGGTTGTTGTTTTGCTGTTATTTAAGCAAAGTTTACATTTCAAACGTTTTCACATTCAAAAATTTATTGAAGTTACTAAATTAATGTTTACAAAGGTTTATTAATGTACAACTGTACAAATGTTTAATAAATTTCAATTAATAATTTCACCTATACCAAACTTGTGCAGTGTCGCATAAGTCTGCGAGCTCTTTGGTTATGCTGATAATGCTGTTGAATAAACCTTCTTCCAGGTCTCTGCTGCATAGAAAAAGCAGCCAGCAATAATGGCAGAGATAGCATGGGCCCAATTCTTTTTAATCTCCTTAAATATCCTTAAAAATGAAGTATAAACTCACATAAGAACATAAGAACATAAGAAATAGGAGCAGGAGTAGGCTATAAGGTCCCTCGAGCCTGCTCCGCCATATAATAAGATCATGGCTGATCTGATCATGGACTCAGCTCCACTTCCCCGCCGACTCCCCATAACCCCTTATCCCCTTATTGTTTAAGAAACTGTCTATTTCTGTCTTAAATTTATTCAATGTCCCAGCTTCCACAGCTCTCTGTGGCAGTGAATTCCACAGATTAACAACCCTCTGAGAGAAGAAATTTCTCCTCATCTCTGTTTTAAATGGGTGGCCCCTTATTCTAAGATCATGCCCTCTAGTTCTAGTCTCCCCCATCAATGGAAATATTCTCTCTGCATCCACCTTGTCAAGCCCCCTCATAATCTTATACATTTCGATAAGATCACCTCTCATTCTTCTGAATTCCAATGAGTAGAGGCCCAACCTACTCAATCTTTCCTCATAAGTCAACCCCCTTATCCCCAGAATCAACCTAGTGAACCTTCTCTGAACTGCCTCCAAAGCAAATATATCCTTTCGTAAATACGGAAACCAAAACTGCACACAGTATTCCAGGTGTGGCCTCACCAATACCTTATATAGTTGTAGCAAGACGTCCTTACTTTTAGACTCCATCCCCTTTGCAATAAAGGCCAAGATACCATTGGCCTTCCTGATCTGTACCTGCATACTAAACTTTTGTGTTTCATGCACAAGTACCCCCAGGTCCCGCTGTACCGCAGCACTTTGCAATCTTTCTCCATTTAAATAATAACTTGCTCTTTGATTTTTTTTCTGCCAAAGTGCATGACCTCACACTTTCCAACATTATACTCCATCTGTCACATTTTTGCTCACTCACTTAGCCTGTCTATGTCCTTTTGCAGATTTTTTGTGTCCTCCTCACACATTGCTTTTCCTCCCATCTTTGTGTCGTCAGCAAACTTGGCTATGGTACACTCAGTCCCTTCTTCCAAGTCGTTAATATAGATTGTAAATAATTGGGGTCTCAGCACTGATCCCTGCGACACCCCACTAGTTACTGCTTGCCAACCAGAGAATGAACCATTTATCCCGACTCTCTGTTTCCTGTTCGTTAGCCAATCCTCTATCAATGCTAATATATTGACCCCAACCTCGTGAACTTTTATCTTGTGCAATAACCTCACAAAACACTAAAGTGCAAAATGTATCCTTCCCTGCAAATGCTTTCATTCATGAACTATAGCTCCGTTTTCAAGATGTCGCCATTAGCGATGGTTTTGTCATGAATCCGACCTGGTAAGACTTGCATTTTTTCAGCAGTTTTTTTTCGGGATATTTAAAAATGTCAGTATTGGTCAATTTTGCAAAAACGGCGGTGTCAGAGCATTTGAGGCACAGTGGCATCACAAAAATAATCCAAAAAGAGGGAGGAGGGTATTTTTTTACCCCTGGCAGTAAACCGCTGGCCAATTTTGAAAAATAATGGTACATTTTTTTAGCGCCAAAAAACACACTTTTACCTCAAAAAAATGGCGGTAAAGCGGGTGCAAGGCTGCCAATTTCTAGTCCTTGCTATTTGAAATTTGTAGGAAAAAGTCCTACACCTCCCCAATCGATGCCCATCTTTCCCGCAACTCCATGCTTGAATCCTCCAATCGGGTTTCTGCCCCTGCCACAGCGCTGTCACAAAGTCACAAATGACATTTGTTTAACTGTGACTGTGACCATGGAAAACTATATCTGATTTGTCAAACTGCTTGATCGACTTCTAGTACTAGACAAGCAGAAATGTACTCTAGCGTAATATTGGGAAGTCCAACCATTGTCTTCGGTACCCGCCACAAATTTGGTTCCCTAGCCAGCGACTCCATCCCTCTCCCTGACAACTGCCTGAGGCTGAACCAGACCGGTTGCAACCTTGGTGTTATATTTGACACAGAGATGAGTTTCTGAGCACATATCCGCACCATCACTGAGAGCACCTAGTTCCACCTCCATAATATTGCCCTACTCCATCCCTGCCTCAGCTCATCTGTTGCTTAAACCCCCATCTATGCCTTTGTTACCTTGAGACTTGACTATTTCAATGCACTCCTGGCTGACCTCCCATCTTCCACGCATCATAGAATCATAGAAATTTACGGCACAGAAGGAGGCCATTCGGCCCATCCTGTCTGTTGGACGAAAAAGAGCTATCCAGCTAATCCCGTTTTCCAGCTCTTGTTCCATAGCCCTTTCGAATACAGCGCTTCAAATGCATGTCCAAATGCTTTTTAAATACAATAAGAGTTTCTGCCCTTACCACCCTTTCAGGCAAAGAGTTCCTGACCCCCACCACCCTCTGGGTGAAAAATGTTCTCATCAACTCCCCTCTAATCCTTCTAATTACTTTAAATCTATGTCCCCTGGTAATTGACCTCTCTGTTAAGGGAGGTCACCAGCACCAAGTCACATTCACCCATCACCCCTGTGCCCACTGACCTACATTAGCTCCTGGTCCAGCAAAACCTCAATTTTAAAATTCTCATCCTTGTTTTCAAATCCCTCCATGACCTCGCCCCTCCCTATCTCTATAGCCTCCTCCAGCCCTACAAGCCTTTGAGATCTCTGTGCTCCTCCAATTCTGGCCTCTTGTGCACCCCCAATTTTAATTGCTCCACCACTGGCGGACGTGCCTTCAGCTGCCTAGGCCCTAAGCTTTGGAATTCCCTCCCTAAACCTCCCCCCGGCTCCACCAGATTCAATAGTAACTTTCAAAGGGGATTGGATATATACTTGAAAAATATATATTTGCAGGGCTACCGGGAAAGAATAGTGGGTGGAACTAATTGGATAGCTCTTTCATTGTGGGCCGAATGGCCTCCTTCTGTGCTGCAAGCTTCCATTGCCGCGAAATTGGAGCCTTTAGCTTGGCCGTTAAGACCAATTTGGGAAAAAAAATGCCAGCCACCTCGCTTCCGCCCACTTATGGAGAGTCCCATGGCAGCTGCCATTTTGGGCAGGTAGGTGGCGTTGCCATTGCCAGCGCTCACTGCAGAAAAATAAATGAGGCAGTTCGTGAGGTCACAATAAGTGTGAAATGTTGATTTGACGCACCATCTGATAAGTCCTTACTATACAATATAAATGCACACGAGGTCCATACTTGAGAGAAGGTCACTCTGTGACCAGTTACCTTTATTACCAAGACCTCAAGTGATGAAGGTGGGTGGAGCTTCTCCTTTTATACCTGAAAGTCCAGGTTAGGAGTGTCTCCCACAAGTTCGCCCCTTGTGGTCAATGTTCTCAAGTTGTACAACTTAGGTCAGCTTATACATGGGTTACAATGATAGTTGAATACATGATATCACCTCCCCCCAAAATCTTATTGGGATCATAGGTTAAGTCTCTCTGGTGGTTTATACTCCCTTGTAGAGCGCCTGAGTTGGGGCTCCGGTTGTTGGGCGCTGGCCTGAGTGTCTGCTGTTTGCGGTGCCTCAGGCTTGTCTGGACTGCCCACAGTAGCTGGGCTCCCCTCAACTTGGTTCCGTATTCGGTTGCCTGTGGTGGAGTAAACTCTACGTCGTGTTCTTCCTCTGCTTCTTCTATGGGGTTGCCGAACCTCCTTTTAGTTTGATCCACGTGTTTGCGGCAGATTTGTCCATTGGTAAGTTTAACTATCAAAACCCTATTCCCCTCTTTGGCAATCACAATGCCTGCAAGCCATTTGGGCCCTGCAGCGTAATTAAGGACAAAAACAGGGTCATTGACATCAGTACATCACGCCCTCGCATTCCTGTCATGGTAGTCACATTGTGACTGACGCCTGCTCTCAACAATTTCTTTTATAGTAGGGTGTATAAGGGATAACCTGGTTTTGAGCGTCCTTTTCATTAGCAGCTCTGCGGGTGGAACCCCTGTGAGCGAGTGTGGTTGGGATCTATTGGCCAACAGCAGGTGTGATAAGCGGCTTTGTAGGGAACCCCCTTGGATTCTGAGCATCCCCTGTTTGATTATTTGCACTGCTCGTTCCGCCTGGCCGTTTGAGGCTGGCTTGAACGGTGCCGTTCTGACATGGTTGATACCATTGCCTGCCATGACGTCCTGGAATTCAGTGCTTGTTGCTCAGGGCCATTGTCGCTGACCAAGACATCCGATAGACCATGGGCGGCGAACATTGCCCGTAGACTTTCTACCGTGGCAAATTTATACTTGAATTTAAAATGGCACACTCAATCAATTTGGAGCAGGCATCTACTACAACAAAAAACATTTTTCCTATGAAAGGACCTGCGTAGTCCACATGGATGCGTGACCATGGCTTGAAGGGCCAGGGCCAGGGGCTAAGGGGGGCTTGCCTGGGTGCGTTGCCCAGCTGAGCACACGTGTTGCACCTGCGAACACAAAGTTCCAGGTCTGCATCTATCCCTGGCCACCAAACGTGTGACCTGGCTATTGCCTTTATCATGATAATGCCCGGGTGCTCATTGTGAAGTTCTCTGATAAACACCTCTCTGCCCATCTGGGGCATGACTATTCGGTTTCCCCACAGTAGGCAATTGGCCTGAATCGAGAGTTCATCCTTGCACCTATGAAACGGTTTAAATTACTCACGGCATGCCCCGTACGTGGCTGCCCAGTCCCCATTCAGGACACATTTCTTAACTAAAGACAGTAGCGGGTCTTTATCTGTCCATATTTTGATCTGACAGGCTGTCACAGGTGAGCCTTCACTTTCGAAAGCTTCAACAGCCATGACCATCTCAGCAACATGCTCAGTTGCCCCCTCAGTGGTGGCTAGTGGGAGCCTGCTGAGTGCATCAGCGCAGTTTTCAGTGCCCGGTCTGTGCCAAATTGTGTAGTCATAGGCGGCTAACGTGAGTGCCCACCTCTGTATGCGGGCCGATGCATTCGCATTTATGGCCTTGTTGTCGGCCAAAAGGGACGTTAGGGGTTTGTGATCTATCTCCAGCTCTAATTTCCTGCCAAACAGGTACTGGTGCATTTTTTTTACTGCATATACACATGCTAGCGCTTTCTTTTCTACCATCCCGTAGCCCCTTTCTGCCTGGGACAGACTTCTGGAGGCATAAGCTACCGGCTGTAATTGACCATTGGCATTCACATGCTGCAACACATACCTGACCCCATAGGACGATGCATCACACCTTAAAACAAGTTTCTTACACGGATCATATAACGTTAACAGTTTGTTGGAGCATAACAAATTGCGTGCTCTATCAAAAGCCCATTCCTGGCTGTCCCCCCAGACCCAATCGTGACCTTTGCGTAGGAGCACGTATAGCGGCTCTAATAGCGTGCTCAATTTGGGAAGAAAGTTACCAAAATAGTTCAGCAGCCCCAGGAACGAACGCAGCTCTGTCGTGTTACGGGGTCTGGGTGCTCTCTGGATCGCTTCCGATTTGGACGCAGTAGGTCTGGTCCCGTCTGCTGCTACCCTCCTCCCCAGGAATTCTACCTCTGGAGCTAAGAAGACGCACTTCGCCTTTTTCAGTCGCAGCCCTACCCGGTCCAGTCTGCGTAGCACCTCCTCCAGGTTGTGGAGGTGTTCTTCAGTATCGTGACCCGTGATCAGGATGTTGTCTTGAAAAACCACCGTCCTTGGAATCGACTTGAGGAGGCTTTCCATATTTCGCTGAAAGATCGCGGCGGCCAAACGAATCCCGAAAGGACATCTGTTATCCTCAAACAACCCCTTGTGGGTCGTGATGGTGATCAGCTTCTTCGACTCACTCGCCAGCTCCTGGATCATGTAAGCTGAGGTCAGATCCAATTTTGAAAAAAGTTTGCCACCAGATAGTGTCGCAAAGAGGTCCTCCACTCTCGGTAGCAGGTACTGGTCTTGGAGTGACACCCGATTGACGGTGGCCTTGTAATCACCACATATCCTGACCGACCCATCCGCCTTCAGCACCGGCACGATCGGGCTCGCCCAGTCACTGAATTCGAATGGCGAGATGATGCCTTCCCTCAGCAGGCGGTCCAATTCGCATTCTATCTTTTCCTGCATCACATACGGCACTGCTCTGACCTTGTGGTGTACTGGCCTGGTGTCCAGGTTTATGTGAATCACTACCTTGGCCCCCATGAAGGTGCCGATGCCGGGTTGAAATAATGAGTCAAATTTTTCCAGGATCTGTGAGCATGATATTCACTCCACAGAAGAAATTGCATTGACATCGCCCCATTTCGAGTTCATGACAGCAAGCCAACTCCTCCCCAGTACTGCGGGACCATCCCCCGGGACAATCCAGAGTGGCAACCTGTTCTCCGAATCTTTGTGAGTCACGATTACCGTGGCGCTGCCTAGCACCGGAATGATCTCCTTTGTATATGTCTGTAGCTGTGCGGCAATCGGCAATAATTTTGGCCTCCTGGCCTTGGACACCCACAACCTTTCGAACTGTTTGATACTCATCAGGGACTGGCTGGCCCCCGTGTCTAGCTCCATTAATACTGGGATGCCATTGAGGAGCACTTTCATCATTATCGGTGACGTCCTAGTGTATGAACTGTATATGTGCTCCACGTGAACTCGCTGAACTTCAGCTTGCAGCGATTTCCC
Source organism: Pristiophorus japonicus (assembly GCF_044704955.1). Taxonomy (NCBI): domain Eukaryota; kingdom Metazoa; phylum Chordata; class Chondrichthyes; family Pristiophoridae; genus Pristiophorus; species Pristiophorus japonicus. Next base: position 133,471,535 of record NC_091979.1, read on the forward strand.
CCAGTATTCATTTGGCCTCGTAGGGCTTACATCGGGCCCGTCCTCCTCGTATATCAACCTGGCTGCAGGCTTCCTGCACATACGCGCCAAGTGACCGCTGACGTTGCAGTTTCTGCAGGTATATTGCTGATACCTATAAGCTCTGGCTGGGTGTTTGCCTCCACACCTCTAGCATGAGCTGGAGGCCCCGTTGTTGGAAACAAAAGATCCATTACCAGTCGATCATCTCTGACTGTCTCTGTAACTGTCCTTATCATTGGCGATGAGAAACTGGGATTTAAACCACGCGAGCATGGGTAAATCGCTGGAAGCTGAAGTTCAGTGAGTTCATGTGGAGCACATATACAGGTGTTGATGGCCCCATTACTGGACGCATTATCCATTGCAATGGTATGAATCGCCGTTCAGCTCGCCATTGTCTCTGTTGAATTCCCCCTTTGGGTTCGACTACACGCTGGGGCATTTCCGATTGCCCTTGTCTGCCTAGAGAACTGTGTGCCGTGTTAACAATGTTGACTCCCTGGTCGTTTGCAGCATTTGAGCCAAGATTTTTGTCATACATCATTCTGGTCTCTTCCTCCCCTGAGATAAATGTCTGGGCTATTAGAACTGCCGCTTCCAAGTTCAAGTCTTTGGTCTCAATCAGTTTCCTGAAAACCCCAGCATGCCCGATGCCCTCAATAAAAAAAGTCTCGCATCATCTCCGCTCTGCATACATCTGGCAACTTACATAGGCTCGCCAGTCGCCGGAGATCTGCCACGAAGTCTGGAAGGCTTTGCCCTTCTTGCCGCCGGTGCGTGTAAAACCGGTGTCTCGCCATGTGCATGCTGCTCGCCGGTTTAAGGTGTTCCCCGATCAACTTACTGAGCTCTTCGAACGTCTTGTCCGCCGGCTTCTCTGACGCTAGAAGGTCCTTCATCAGGGAGTACGTTCTGGATCCACAAACCGTCAAGAGATGAGCCCTGCGTTTGTTGGCCAAATCCTGTCCCAACCATTCCTTAGCGACAAAACTTTGCTGTTGTCTCTCAATAAAGTCGTCCCAATCATCACCAACACAATACCTCTCTTCTGTGCTGCTAGTGGCCATGCTCGCGTGGTTTAAATCCCAGTTTCTCGTCACCAGTGATAAGTCCTTACTATACAGTATAAATGCACACGAGGCCCATACTTGAGAGAAGGTCACTCTGTGACCAGTTACCTTTATTACCAAGACCTCAAGTGATGAAGGTGGGTGGAGCTTCTCCTTTTATACCTGAAAGTCCAGGTTAGGAGTGTCTTCCACAAGTTCGCCCCTTGTGGTCAATGTTCTTAAGGTGTACAACTTAGGTCAGCTTATACATGGGTTACAATGATAGTTGAATACATGACACCATCTGCCATTTTGGTCGTCGTTGCTCCTTTTAACATCCTCTCCTAATCATGACTAGCTGACCATGCGTCCAGCAGCAGGAAGGACCCCCCACCAATTCTTTTTAAAGGGATCATCAACAACTTGCAGCTGACTTGCTTTTTCATTTCCACTGCTCTGTATAAGTTTGTGCAAAAGTCTGGAGCTTTCTAAACTTGTTTAAAGTAGGTGAGATGACAGGGAGTGTTGCTGCAAATGGAGAATGCCTTGCTTCCCATTTAGCTAGTTCTGCTCACACCACTTGGTCCCAGTCATGGGGGCTCTACTTACAGTCCCCCTCAAGCTTGAGTATGACAGGATGATGGAGCAGAGGCAGCGAAGAAGAGGACAGGTTGCTCGCAGAGGGAGGAGGAGAAGGGTCAGGAGGGCGCTCAGCCTATCTGCACCTAAGCCAGGAGCAGTGTATCCGGAGGCTCTGCTTCACCAGGGACATGGTCACAGAACTCTGCTACCTTCTGCAACCAAACCTGCAGCCTCAGAACAGGGTGACCACGGCTCTCCGCCTGTGCTGTAATGGAAGCTGCAACATCGCCCATCACACGCAGCATCATGGCCGGGTCCACAATGTCTCTCATAGAGTTGCCCATCATTTCCATCCTGGAAATCATGGGCTCCAAGCTCTGTGCAAGGTTGGAGCCGGACTCCTCCATGCTCCTTGACAGTGACAAGAGGCTCTCTGGCAGGTTTGCCATTGCACTGAGCATTTCTGTGTGCATGCCCATCACCCTGCTTCTGAATGCTGCCCCTAGGTCATCATCTGAGTCCTGTACTCACCCTTGGGAGTACTGGTACCTGAGCCACCCTTTCCACCTGGCCTGGCTGCAGCTCACTTCTGCCCGGTGACTCACCACATGCAGATCCCACCTCTATGCTATACTCTAAAGTTTGTGCAGTGCCAGTTTCTGAGCTGGTGCCTGCGAGTGTCAAATCAAGTGACGGTGTCCCTTCTTCTCCTCTCTTACTGTCCTCCTCCTTCACTTCAGAGACTGGCTGGCCAGGTTGGAGTTCTTGGGTAACTGAAAGGAGAAAGGCACAAGAGTTGGGTTTTGGTAAGGGGAGGGAGGGATAGCAAGATATCTATGCATACTCCATCAGCAACTTGTAAGTGAGAAGAGATTGTGGGATAGGGGGAAATGGGATGTTAAGAAAATGATTAGGTATGAGTATACCATATCATCAACAATGCTTTCAACTTCTCCACATGCCATGTACTCTTTGACTGCCCCTCCAATGATGTCCAGAAATGCTTCCTCCAGCTCCATCAGGTTCTGAAGACAGGCTTCCCCTCCACCCGTCTGCTGCTGCTCCCAACAATTATGAATGACCCTTGCCTGCAAGAGAAAAGGAAGTGTGTGAGTGAATGTGGTGCAATGTGTTTGGGTGATGTGCCTGTCATGGTTGAATAGCTGGCGGTGAGATGTGGGTGTGAGTCTTGCAACAGTGGTAAGTGTGTAAGGGTGAAGTGAAGCCATGATCATGAGGTATGAGTGGTGATTGATAGAGATTGTTGGTTGGTGAGTGATGGGGGTTTGGTGCACTGAGCCATGTGTGATGCAGATGGTGGGATATGGCATTTGCTGATGCATTCACTGACCTTGACCACTCATGTGAGGTCATTAAACTTTTTGCAGTACTGAATCCAGGTCCTGGGAACAATACTCATCACAATGACGGCTTGAACAATCTCCTCCCATAGCCTTCTGCTGCTCTGCCTTGAAAGCCTTTTGCCTCCTCTGCGAATAGATGATGTTTTTGAACCACTAGGACCAAGGCCTCCAGGGCCACATCAGAAAATCTCCTCAACCTTTCTCTTGGCAGTTGGGCCATAGGTCTCTCCACAATGACAATGAGGTGCTTCTGCAACAAAGCATCTCCTCTATAAGTAGTGCAGAGAGCCTAGGCCAAACTTTATTGGCCAATAGAATGCACTCGATATTGACCCCCCTGTTCAGCACTAAGCCAATCAACAATGCGTTTAGTGCTGAGATCAGTGCTGCAATCATTAAATGCCTGCGCCATTTTGAATGGGCACATAGCGCCTTGTGGTGTCCGCACCTGTTTTCGGTCCTTATCCAATTTCTAGGTCAGTGATTCTGTGAAAAATACAATGAAAAATGGGACAAGATATAAATTGAAACAAATTATAATACTGATTTAAAAAATATGCTCTATAAATTTGTCCACTGACTTAAAATTATTATTGCAACCAACATTTTAATGTTTCAATAGTAATACTCTTATCGCATAAGAGTATTTTGGAAAATTTATTGTTGCGTAGGAACTGTAAAACAATCTAAATTCAGAACTTGAAGTAACTTGAATTATGTAACATGTCAGATTAATTTACTCGGAGCCAAATTTTTCCCAATTAGAATCAATTTATGTGTGCCTGTGCCTTAAAAATGACAACATTAATGTAGATCGGCACAGAATGTTTTTTTGCATATACACAATTTCATGTTCTCTATCCTGTCATATAGTTCTCCCTGTCATTATTTATTGTGGATTGCCAATGAGTAGCCCAGAATCAAGGATAATGGCTTGTCTAAAATTAAAAATCAAAGTACTATAATAAAAAAGGGAGTTCCAGTGGATCAGAATTTCTGCCCACGCCTCTGATTTCACCCCAACTCCAACGCATTTCTTTGGGTCGAGAATCATCAAATATACATATCGAGCTTCTGGTGGGAATCTCGCCACCACAATGGAGTCTGGAAGGGAATTGCTGCTGGGAGTGCAGTGGAATCATCACTGCAGCACTCAAAAAGGAGGTAGACCTCACCACCAACATTTTTTGTCATTTTCTGCCACCATCCCACATGATTTCGGACAGGATCACCAATGTGAAACCCAACCAATGGCATTTGCATTTTTCAACTTCTGAATTCTATTTGTTTGCAGGACAGCTGGCAAATAATTCTTAATAAGTGCTAAATAGTGTCATCAAGATCCTACGCATGATTCGGGTCAGGATAATCTCACTAAATTGGGATGTACAAGATATTTCCTTTTCCAATTAAATCCATCCTGTTTAGTGAAATGGTGCATCATGGGCTGTAATTTGCGACCCCTACGGGCATGTGCGAGATGCGCATGCGCCCGTAGGGGGCCACGCAAGTTCCAGGTTTAGGCATGCGCGAAAACCCGGATCTTGCGATCTGTCAAGAATTCTTTTGACAGATCCACCGCATCTCTGGGAAAAGGGCTTCCGTGGGCAGAGAGTTGGGCTATTTGCCCAACTTCTGCCCAGCAAATGCCCATGAAATTCTTAAGCCAGGTAAAAACAGGCGTCAGGCCTGCCTTTACTAGCATGAGTTTTTAAAAACAGAAAAATAACATTTTACTAATAATTTATACATTTAAAAACCTGTGACGTTTACTTTTAGCCCCTTTAAAACATGTACATTTATTTTTCAGACAATTGAGTTTTTGTTTTAAATATTTAAATATAAATGTGATGAGTTTTTAAAATTTGAAGTGTAGACTTTTTTGGGGGGTATTGGCATTCATACTTATAGGCAGTGGCATAACTACGCCAATGCAGCCAATGCAGTGGCATTGGGGCCCTCGCCTGAAGGGGGGGCCCACCACCTGCTTCCTCGCAAACTCGGTGGTGTGGCTCAGCTGGAAAACGCTCTCGTCCATCCTCTTGGTGAAAGTTTTGAACCTGTCGACCCTGCTCTCCACCTCCTGCAGGTCGAGGGGGCTCTGCGTCAGGAAGAAGTTACCCCCCACCATGTCGTCATCCTCAGCTTTCCTCTTGCCCTGTTTCCAAGCCTTCTCGTCATTGCAGTGAGGAAGTGCTGGAAGGTGTCGCAGCAGGCCAGCACCGGGTGGCTCCTCATGTGGTTCATCCAAAGGGTCAGCTCTTTCTTTAGTTTGGAGATGAAGTCCTCCTCGAAGCAGCCGATGGCTTGTTTCTCGGGGATGTGGGGCACCGAGATGACAGGGAACTTCTCCACCAGCCAGTCGAAGGGCTTGTAGTACCGATTGACTGGGCACTGGGTGTGGCTGGGCACGAGATGTAGCTCTTGATGCCCTTGAACTTGGTCTGCTTGGTGGGCTGGTCGATGGAGCAGGTGAACGGGTAAGGGTTCTCCTGCCACTCGGGGCCGTGCGGGCCAGCCACCACGCAGATCTTGTCACCGTCCTTGACAAAACTGGCCGCCTCGCCCAGGATCATCGCCTCGCCGCCCGACTTGACGAAGTTGGAGAAGCGGTTGAGGTCCTCCTGACCGTGGCCATGCTCTTGGAGGAGGAGGCGGCGGCCGAGGAGGAGAAAGACACCTACCCGCCCCCCCGCTCCAGACATTCCGGCCGCCGGCCCCCGTGCTCATTCGATAACGGCCCGTCCCGTGGAAATCCGAGAACCCACTGCCGCCACCGTCTCCCCCACTCCCGCCGCCCCCGGGCAACGGCTCATTCGCCACTGTTGAGTTATCATCCCAGTCGTCATCTCAGTCATCATCCCAGTCATCAGCGTCGCCACTACCCGATGCCTGGTGCTACAGCCCCGCCAGGACCAGCCCCCCGAGGCCATCGCCGCCCGTTTGGGTGAGAGGCGGGGGACGAAAGGTGTTGTCGGCGGGACAGGCCGGCAGGGGGAAGCCGCTGGGGGGCAGAGGCTGAGGCGGCGCTGGGCTGTCGTAGCCGCCGGTCGGCACGTTGGCATAGCGGGAGGCCGGGGCGGGGGTGGGCTCGGTGGCACCAGTAGCGACACTGGGCGCTGCATCGCCCCCATTCCCGGCCCACAGGATCTGCACAGACAAGGCCGGGAAGATGCCCCTCTGGCCGCGGCTGTTGGCCCCCTCCAGCCAGCCCTTGATGTCGTGCTCGCTGTACACGGTCAGCAGCTCGTCCTCCCTCACCGAAATCTCGCCCACATTCTCGCTCTGGAAATCGTACAGAGCCTGAGCCTGAAGGACCATCGTCCCACCATCCACACCTGGCTCAGCTCTGCTCCCGGACCCCGCGGTAACCCCTCACCCCGTAAACCCTCCCTCACACCGGTCCCAGCTCCCCCTCACACCGGCTCCCCCAGACCCCGAACTCCCTCTTCGGCCCCCTCGGACCCCCTCACTCAAGGGTCGGCTGCACGGGGCCTTCCCTGGCCGGCTGCACTTTTCCCTGTCATTCTGTGATTTTTTTAATCTATGGGCTAGACTTTCCACTTGGTGGCTAAGGCACAAAAAAATGGACCTTGTTGCAGCGATCTAGGACGCATCGCCTGTGCTGATCGCCGGCACAAGGCCCATTTTTTTTTGTAGCGATTTTCCACTCGGCCTTACCCCGGCAATGTCAAATGGGCGATGTGATTTCTCGGCGATCTCACGATCGCCCAAAGAAAACAAAAGTGAATGAAAAAAAAAGCTTCCCTAGCAACGCTATACTGCGCATGTGTAGCTTGATTTTTATTTCAGGTTGATGCTCCTTCCCACGTTTTTGGAGGTCAGGGGTCATCACACATACTGAGAAGCTCTGTGAGGGTCGGGGAGAGATAGAGAGAGAGAAAGGAGAAAGCATTTTGTGGTCTGATGTATCTGATATTAATTGACATGGAGGGATCAGTTGGGAGGCGTAGGAACAAGCCCTTCAGCGAGGAGGCCAATGAGGCCCTCATGATTGCTGTCAGTACCAGATGGGAGGATCTGACATGGGGTGGGCAGAGGAGACCTTCACCCCGTGCATATCGGAGGATTTGGTCTGACATTGCCAACGTGGTCACGTCGGCCTCGAATGAAACACGCACACCGGACCAGTGCCGCAAACGGTGGAACTGCCTACTGGCAGCTGCGAAAGTAAGTTGAAATTTTTATTTATGTATTATTTAATGATCTAAATAGTAACTAGAATCTGCAATGTTATTTGGTTACATTTAAACATAACTAAATTATGAATAAATTTATGCAACCCAGCATAAAGTTAAATGTTGTAGTGTGAAATATGCAACGTAATGCTAATTTGTAACAGAACATTTAAATCTGTCAGTCTTAAATGACTTCAATATCTTAAATGGCCTGATCCATTTGCTTATGCCGTGCAATGTTATCGTATCATTTACAGAAGAAGATCTCGATCAATAATCGTGAGCAACGCAGGACGGGCGGGGGCTCTGCCATGATGCACAGTTTAAGTGCTTACGAGGAGCTCGCGGTGGCCTTGGTGGGGCAAGAAAGCCATTCGGTCACATCCCGTGGTGTGGCCAAACCCACCCTTGAGACATGTGAGTAATGAGAAATGTGCATTGTGCAATGTGTGAATCATTAGTAAATACTGAAAATATCGTAGTTACGCATGTAATGTTATGCAATTAAAATGTAATTTGATGTTATGCAATTTTATGCAATTTACAATGTACTGTTATGCAATTATATTATAATCTGATATATAATTGTGATGTACAATAGATCTTCGAATGAGGTCATGTTAGGTCATGTTAAACCTTGTGATCACTTGTGCATATGGGGCAATGGAAAGCATTGCAATGCGTTGAGTTCGAGAAAAATTGTAATGCAATGATTTGAATTGTTAAACGCTGTTTATCAAATGAAAGGTCAAGTGGTCATCGAATCAGTGGAGTCCACGGAACCGTCTCCAACATCACAAGAGGATGAAGAAGAAGAGGAGCCACTGCAGACTCCTGCTGCTGTATTCAGCAGGAGGAAGAGGAGGATGAGACAGAAGAAGAAGAGATTTTTTTGGCGGGTGGGGGGAACAACCTGCAGCCATCTCGGTTGAGATGGAAGAAGCACCGGGACCAGGTGGCGACGTCAAGGCGCGTCATATTGCAAACGCCGACTCCACGGAGGTCCGGTCAGTGTGGCAAGCAATCGCCTGTTTTGGAGGGCCAGACAGAGAGCTTGATTTCCCTGTGCAGGGAGACGGTCGCGATTGGTCATGACCTTATCCATGGATTCGAGGGATTCTCTGCGAACTGGAGCCAGTTTCCATCATCCTGGAGCAAGTTCTGCCAGAACTTCTCCAACTGGTCTTCTGAGCAGTCACAGACTGCAAGGGAGACCTTGGAGGCTATTCGACAGCAGACAGCCGCAACCAATGCCCTACGGCATGCATTGCTGGCTGGACGCGGCGCTGCACCCCAAGGTGTCATGTCTGCTCACAGCGAGACCCCAAGCACGCAAGCGAGTACGGAGGGCACAGTTCCTCTGGACTCAGAAGTAGAGCCTCAGGCTTCCACTTCCTCTCCGTCACCTCCACCACGGCAAGAGGTCTTGACATCCCACTCTGCGCGACATCTTGGTGTCAGTCTGCGTAGACCAAAACGGTTGGGTGGGGTGCGAACACGGGATGGGACAGGATCTGGAGGGAAAGGTGGCCGCAGGTAGGGAGCGGGGAGTGCTTCTCAATAGTTCACTTGTTTTAAAATGTTCACTTGTTATTATCACTTTATTATTCTCTTGTTATTGTTACTAAATTGGACAATTGTATTCAATAGTTAAATGTTCACTTGTTATCATTACTTAACTGTTCACTTTCCATTCTTTCTGAAATGGTCACTTGTTATCGTTACTGAAATGGTCACTTGTTAGCATGACTTAAATGGTCACTTGTTATCATGACTGAGATGGTCATTTGTTATCATGACTGAAATGGTCACTTGTTATCGTGACTGAAATGGTCACTTGTTATCTTTACTGAAATGGTCACTTGTTAGCATGACTGAAATGGTCACTTGTTATCATGACTGAGATGGTCATTTGTTATCATGACTGAAATGGTCACTTGTTATCCTTACTGAAATGGTCACTTGTTAGCATGACTGAAATGGTCACTTGTTATCATTACTTAAATGGCCACTTGTTCTTTAAAATATTCAATTTCTTCTTCTTCTATCGTTTTGGGGATTTTGAGGGAAGGGTGGGTTGGTGCGAGGGATGGGGGGTTACATAAGAACATAAGAACATAAGAGCATAAGAATTAGGAACAGGAGCAGGTTATCTAGCCCCTCGAGCCTGCTCCACCATTCAACAAGATCATTGCTGATCTGGCCGTGGACTCAGCTCCACTGATCCGCCCGCTCCCCGTAACCCTTAATTCCCTTATTGGTTAAAAATCTATCTATCTGTGATTTGAATACATTCAATGAGCTAGCCTCAACTGCTTCCTTGGGCAGAGAATTCCACAGATTCACAACCCTCTGGGAAAAGAAATTCCTTCTCAACTCGGTTTTAAATTGGCTCCCCCGTATTTTGAGGCTGTGCCCCCTAGTTCTAATCTCCCCGACCAGTGGAAACAACCTCTCTGCCTCTATCTTGTCTTTCCTTTTCATGATTTTAAATGTTTCTATAAGATCACCCCTCATCCTTCTGAACTCCACCGAGTAAAGACCCAGTCTACTCAATCTATCATCATACGGTAACCCCCTCATCTCCGGAATCAGTCTAGTGAATCGCCTCTGTACCCCCTCCAAAGCCAGTATATTCTTCCTTAAGTAAGGTGACCAAAACTGCACACAGTACTCCAGGTGCGGCCTCACCAATACCCTATACAGTTGCAGCAGGACCTCCCTGCTTTTGTACTCCATCCCTCTCGCAATGAAGGCCAACATTCCATTCGCCTTCCTGATTACCTGCTGCACCTGCAAACTAACTTTTTGGGACTCATGCACAAGGACCCCCAGGTCTCTCTGCACCGCAGCATGTTGTAATTTCTCCCCATTCAAATAATATTCCCTTTTACTGTTTTTTTTTCCAAGGTGGATGACCTCACACTTTCCGACATTGTATTCCATCTGCCAAACCTTAGCCCATTCGCTAAACCTATCTAAATCTCTTTGCAGCCTCTCTGTGTCCTCTACACAACCCGCTTTCCCACTAATCTTTGTGTCATCTGCAAATTTTGTTACACTACACTCTGTCCCCTCTTCCAGGTCATCTATGTATATTGTAAACAGTTGTGGTCCCAGCACCAATCCCTGTGGCACACCACTAACCACCGATTTCCAACCTGCAAAGGACCCATTTATTCCGACTCTCTGCTTTCTGTTCACCAGCCAATTCTCTATCCATGCTAATACATTTCCTCTGACTCCGTGTACCTTTATCTTCTGCAGTAACCTTTTGTGTGGCACCTTATCGAATGCCTTTTGGAAATCTAAATACACCACATCCATCGGTACACCTCTATCCACCATGCTCATTATATCCTCAAAGAATTCCAGTAAATTAGTTAAACATGATTTCCCCTTCATGAATCCATGTTGTGTCTGCTAGATTGCACTATTTCTATCTAGATGTCCCGCTATTTCTTCCTTAATGATAGCTTCAAGCATTTTCCCCACTACAGATGTTAAACTAACTGGCCTATAGTTACCTGCCTTTTGTCTGCCCCCTTTTTTAAACAGAGGCGTTACATTAGCTGCTTTCCAATCCGATGGTACCTCCCCAGAGTCCAGAGAATTTTGTAGATTATAACGAATGCATCTGCTATAACTTCCGCCATCTCTTTTAATACCCTGGGATGCATTTCATCAGGACCAGGGGACTTGTCTACCTTCAGTCCCATTAGCCTGTCCAGCATTACCCCCCTAGTGATAGTGATTATCTCAAGGTCCTCCCTTCCCACATTCCCGTGACCAGCAATTTTTGGCATGGTTTTTGTGTCTGCCACTGTGAAGACCGAAGCAAAATAATTGTTTAAGATCTCAGCCATTTCCACATTTCCCATTATTAAATCTCCCTTCTCATCTTCTAAGGGACCAACATTTACTTTAGTCACTCTTTTCCGTTTTATATATCGGTAAAAGCTTTTACTATCTGTTTTTATGTTTTGCGCAAGTTTACTTTTGTAAACTATCTTTCCTTTCTTTATTGCTTTCTTAGTCATTCTTTTCTGTCGTTTAAAATTTTTCCAATCTTCTAGTTTCCCACTAACCTTGGCCACCTTATACGCATTGTTTTTAATTTGATACTCTCCTTTATTTCCTTGGTTATCCACGGCTGGTTATCCCTTCTCTTACCGCCCTTCTTTTTCACTGGAATATATTTTTGTTGAGCACTATGAAAGAGCTCCTTGAAAGTCCTCCACTGTTCCTCAGTTGTGCCACCGTTTAATCTGTGTTTCCAGTCTACTTTAGCCAACTCTGCCCTCGTCCCAAAGTAGTCCCCTTTGTTTAAGCATAGTACGCTCGTTTGAGACACTACTTCCTCACCCTCAAACTCTATTACAGGGTTGGAGGGAGTGTGTTGTTAAAAAAAAAATTGTTTCTTAATAAAAAAAATGTTTTCTACAACTTTTGTACCTTCTCTCTTAATTACATAAGTTTTACAACGTACAGTTCTTCATACAGATTTGTTTGTTTATTCTGTTTCCCCACGGAATATCATTAAATAACTTCACTACGTAAAAGCTATTTACTAAATAATTCCAATATATGAGATCTATTTAGCATAAATAAGGTGATAATACCTATTTATATTCCCTGTCCCAAATTTCTGATTACAATTTGCTTCAATTTTACTCTCTAAATAACTCAGAACAATTCTCCACCCTTCCTCAGAAGCTAAAAATGGCATCCGTAGTGCCCATTTGCCTCTCTAAGGCCCTGAAAAAGCAACTATTTTTGAACACACTTTTGGGCCTTGCATCGGCCCAGCGAAGTGCATGTTAGGTGCCGGAAGTTGGGATGGGCCTTGTGTGGGCGATCATCTCGGCGATCATCTCGGCGATCAAAGTGGAAACTTGGGGGCCTATTTTTCCGGCGATGTTTCGGGCCTAGTTTCCACTTTTTGCTTAAAATGGGCGATGGAGGTCTGTTTTGGGTGATAGATGGGCCTTAGATGGGCAATGTGAAGTGGAAAGTCTAGCCCTATGTTTGCATTGGGGCCCACATCCTCTAGTTACGACACTGCTTATAGGGTATCCGTACATACGGAATCCCCATAAGCATGAATGGGGATTCTCTTCTGTCAGTCTTTGGGCCGGCCCACGTGATCCCAGGGACGCTTGCGAACCACTTGCGACTTGGGATACGTGGGCCTCCTCGCGCACGTATCCGGAGAGCACCAGGATTACAAATCTCCGAAGCACCAGGTATACATGCATTTTATTTGCGGATTGGAGGTATTTCCCCGCAGGAAGCCTCCAACCGCAAATTCGGGGCCCATGGGCTGGAAATTCATCACCTTTCCACCCATTTACTGCCGGAAAACAGTTTAGTCCTGAAATACCGCCCAAGCTAGAAATTAATGCCCATTTACCGCCCAAATATCGCCGGCGATAAATTCATCAGCCATTTGCTGCCGGCGATAAACAATACCGCCCGCCCATTTTTTTAATCGTTATTTTGACATCATTCACCATGCAACGCCCAAATACTGCCCATAAATAGCACCAGCGGTAAATACATCAAATCCACCATTTTTACCGCTGTACTAAAATACTGCCCAGAAAACTCCGGTCTTACCTGATCGTAATCCAGCAGTAGGGACACCATTTTGAAAATCGGAGGATCTTGAAGGGAGGCTGTTTGAAGTTAGTGAGAACTAAAAGTTATTTGTCAGTAGGATTTAAAGGGTGTTTGAAGATATTTAAGAGAATCTAAGCACATTGTAGTTAATTTAAAGGACATTTGTGGTTATTTAAGGACATTTGGGGATACTTGAGGACACTTGAGGACATTAAAAGGAATGGGGCCTATAATTTATCTGCCAATATTGCTGACTACTTAAATAATGTGGAATAGAACTGGAAAAAGGTTTATTGAAGAGTATTATGAGCCCAATAAAAGAGGTCGTAGACTTATGGGTGAGGAGGAGGCCTTACCCCCAATGAATTTTCAGAGAGAAGCATTCATACCTGCACCTGTCCGATACACAGTGTGTTAGAAGGCTGCACTTCCAAAAAGAGGTGATCAATGAGATATGCCAGCTCATAAAGGCACACCTGCAGCATCCCAGCACCAACAGGACCGCACTGCCCGTCGAGGTGAAGGTGACTGTGGCACTTGCCTTCTATGTCTCCGGTTCCTCTCAGATATCAGCTGACGACAAATGCTGCATCTCTCAGCATGCTACACATCGTTGCATTCGCCAGGTTACTGATGCGCTTTACACACGCAGAATGGATTTATAAAATTCCCAATGATCAGGGAGGCACAGAGTGAGAGTGTTATGTATGTAAACCTGTAAATACCATGTCTAACCACCAGGGGCTTATTCCCTGGAGTCCCAAGGGATCCCACAATCCCTTGGGAGCACCTGTATATAAGGAGGCCTCATAGGCTGGAGAGGCACTCTGAGATCTGTAATAAAGGACTACGGACACACCTTACTTTGAGCTTGCAGTATCTATTCTGACTCTTTATTCAAGACATAACAACTTGCGATAAGATACAAATGATGAACCCCACCGCAACAATGCAGAGAACCATGGGCATCCTGGAGAAATTTTCGGAGGGAGATGATTGGGAAACCTTTGTGGAGCGACACGACCAATACTTCGTGGCCAACGAGCTGGAAGGAGAAGTGAACGCTGTCAAACAAAGAGCGATCCTCCTCATCGTTCGCATGGGACCAACATATGGCCTCATGAAAAATCTGTTTGCTCCAGCAAAACCCACAGACAAGTTGTACGATGAGTTGTGCACACTGGTCCGGGACCATCTAAACTCTAAGGAAAGCGATCTGATGGCGAGGTATCGGTTCTACAAGTACAAGAGGTCTGAAGGCCAGAAAGTGGCGAGCTATGTCGCCGGGCTAAGGCGCCTTGCAGGACATTGCGAATTTGAAGGACACTTGGAGCACATGCTCAGGGACTTCTTTGTACTTGGCATTGGCCATGAAGTAATACTTCACAAACTTTTGAGTGTAGAGACCCCAACCTTGAGTAAAGCCATAGCGATAGCCCAGGCGTTTATCGCCACCAGTGACAATACCAAACAAATTTCTCAGCACACGTGTGCTGCTGCAAGTACTGTGAGCAAAGTAACGTTGTTTTCGAATTGACATGTACAGGGCAGGAATTACACTCCTGCAGCTGCACGTCCGCAGATGACTCAGAGTCCACCATCAAGGGTGGTGAATACAAGGCCGTTAACACTTTGTTGGCGCTGCGGGAGTGATCCTCATTTCCATTCATGCCGCTTCAAAGGATATGTTTGCAAGGGCTGTGAACAATGGGACACCTCCAACGTATGTGCAGGCGAGCTGCAAACCCTGCTAATCCTGCAAACCACCATGTTGCAGACGAGGACAGATCCACGGTGGATCACGACGAACCAGAGCCTCAGACTGAGGAGGAAGAGGTATATGGGATGTACACATTTACCACAAAGTGTCCCCCGATAATGCTGAAGGTTGAATTAAATGGACTCTCAGTGTCCATGGAGCTGGACATAGGTGCAAGCTAGTCCATAATGAGCAAAAGGACCTTCGATAAATTGTGGTGCAGAAAGGCCTCAAGGCCAGTCCTGACTCCCATTTGTACTAAACTGAGAATGTACACAAAGGAACTGATTCCCGTAATCGGCAGTGCTACCGTAAAGGTCTCCTACGATGGAGCGGTGCACGAGTTACCACTCTGGGTGGTACTGGGCGATGGCTCCACACTGTTCGGCAGGAGCTGGCTGCAAAAGATACGCTGGAACTGGGACAACATCCGAGCACTTTCGGCAATCGACGACACCTCATGTGCCCACGTCCTAAACAAGTTCTCCTCGCTGTTCGAACCAGGCATCGGGAAGTTCCAAGGAGCAAAATTGCAGATCCATTTGATTCCGGGGGCGCGACCCATCCATCACAAGGCGAGAGCAGTACCTTACATGATGAGAGAGAGGGTGGAGATCGAACTGGACAGGCTGCAACGAGAAGGTATAATTTCGCCGATTGAATTCAATGAGTGGGCCAGTCCGATTGTTCCAGTCCTCACAGGAGACGGCACCATCAGAATCTGTGGTGATTATAAAGTAACTATCAATCGTTCTGCACTGCAGGATCAATACCTGCTACTGAAGGCAGACAACCTATTTGCGACACTGGTGGGAGGGAATAAGTTCACGAAGCTGGACTCGACCTCGACCTACATGATGCAGGAGCTGGAGGAATCATCGAAAGGCCTCACCTGCATCAACATGCACAAAGGTCTCTTCATTTACAACAGATACCCGTTTGGGATTTGATCGGTCACGGCGATATTCCAGAGGAACATGGAAAGCTTGCTGAAGTCGGTCCCGCACACCGTGGTCTTCCAGGATGACATCTTGGTTACAGGTCGGGACACCGTCGAGCACCTGCAGAACCTGGAGGAAGTTCTTAGTCGGCTTAATCGTGTGGGGCTCAGGCTAAACCACTCGAAGTGCATTTTCCTGGCTCCTGAAGTGGAGTTCCTGGGGAGAAGAATCACGGTGGATGGCATCAGTCCCACCGATTCGAAGACGGAGGCGATCAAGAAAGCCCCGAGACCACAGAATGTGATGGTGCTGCAGTCGTTTCTAAGACTCCTGGACTATTTTCGTAACTTCTTACCGGGTCTTAGCACATTGTTAGAACCCGTACACTCGTTACTGCATAAACAAGATGAATGGGTATGGGGTAAAAGCCAAGAAAATGCCTTTGAGAAAGCTAGGAAGCTGTTATGTTCAAACAAACTGCTTGTGTTGTATGATCCATGTAAATGTTTGGTACAGCATGTGTTGCGTCATCATATGGGGTCGGGTGTGTATTGCAACAAGCTAATGAATTTGGGAAATTGCAACCGGTTGCTTATGCATCCAGAAGTCTGTCTAAGGCCGAGAGGGCCTACAGTATGATCGAGAAAGAAGTGTTAGTGTGTGTCTACGTGGTAAAGAAAATGCATCAATATCTGTTCGGGCTCAAATTTTAATTGGAAACTGACTATAAGCCGCTTATATCCCTCTTTTCTGAAAGCAAGGGGATAAATACGAATGCATCGGCCCGCATCCAGAGATGGGCGCTCATGCTGTCCGCATACAACTACGCCATCCGCCACAGGCCAGGCACAGAAAACTGTGCCGATGCTCTCAGTAGGCTGCCATTGCCCACCACAGGGGTGGAGATGGCACAGCCCACAGATTTAGTCATGATAATGGAATCATTCAAGAGTGAGCAACCACCTGTTACTGCCCGACAGATTAGAACCTGGATGAGCCAGGACTCCTTACTGTCCTTAGTAAAAAAAACTGTGTGCCCTGCGGGAGTTGGCCTAGTGTCCCGTTAGAGATGCAGGAGGAAATAAAGCTGTTCCAGCGGCGCAAAGATTAAAATGTCTATACAGGCAGACTGCCTCCTATGGGGTAATTGAGTAGTGGTGCCAAAAAAGGGCAGGGATACTTTCATCAATGATCTCCACAGCACCCACCCAGGCATCATAATGATGAAAGCGATAGCCAGATCCCACGTGTTGTGGCCCGGTATTGATGCAGACTTAGAGTCCTGCGTGCACAAATGTAATACATGTTCACAGTTAAGCAATGCACCCAGGGAGGCGCCACTAAGTTTATGGTCCTGGCCCTCCAAACTGTGGTCCAGGGTCCATGTCGACTATGCAGGCCCATTCTTGGGAAAAAATGTTCCTTGTGGTTGTAGATGCGTACTCCAAATGGATTGAATGCATGATAATGTCGGCAAGCACATCCACTGCCACCACTGAAAGCCTATGGGCCATGTTTGCCACGCACGGCCTGCCTGATGTTCTTGTAAGTGACAATGGGCCGTGCTTTACCAGTGCCGAGTTCAAGGAGTTCATGACCCGCAATAGGATCAAACATGTCACATCTGCCCTGTTTAAACCAGCGTCCAATGGTCAGGCAGAATGAGCAGTTCAAACAATCAAGCAGAGCTTAAAAAGGGTAACTGAAGGCTCACTGCAGACTCGCTTATCCCGAGTCCTGCTTTGTTACCGCACAAGACCCCACTCGTTCACTGGGGTCCCTTCTGCTGAACTGCTCATGAAAAGGGCACTTAAGACAAGGCTCTCGTTAGTACACCCTGATCTACACGAACAGATAGAGAGCAGGCAGCTTCAACAGAATACATATCATGATCGCGCAAATATGTCACGCGAAATTGAGATAAATGATCCTGTATTTGTATTGAACTATGGACAAGGTCCCAAGTGGCTTCCTGGCACTGTTTTGGCCAAAGAGGGGAGTAGGGCGTTTGTGGTCAAACTCTCAAATGGACTCACCTGCAGGAAACACTTGGACCAAACAAAACTCAGATTTACGGACTATCCAGAACAACCCACAATAGATTCCATCTTTTTTGACCCTCCAACACACACACAAGTGGCAACCGACCCATCGGTTGACCATGAAGCAGAACCCATCACCCGCAGCAGCCCAGCAGGACTCACCACCCCCAGCAGCCCAGCAAGACCAGCTGCACAGCAGCCTAGCGAGGGCCCAACAAACGACTCACCAAAACCAGCATATGCACCGAGACGATCAACCAGGGAAAGAAAAGCCCCAGATCGACTCACATTGTAAATAGTTACACTATTGACTTTGCGGTGGATTGTTGTTATGTATGTAAACCTGTAAATACCATGTCTAACCACCAAAGGGCTTATCCCCTGGAGTCCCAAGGGATCCCACAATCCCTTGGGAGCACCTGTATATAAGGAGGCCTCACAGGCTGGAGAGGCACTCTGAGATCTGTAATAAAGGGCTACGGTCACACCTTACTTTGAGCTTGCAGTATCTAGTCTGACTCTTTATTCAAGACATAACGGAGAGGCTTTGGGCTTTGCAAGACTTGCTGACTTCCGCAAAGTTCAGGGTGCCAAAGACTGTATGCATGTTGCCCTGCGAGCACCCTTACAGGAGGCAGAGATATACCGAAACCATAAGGGATTCCACTCCCTGAACGTGTAGCTCGTCGTCGACCAAACGCAGCGCATCATGGCAGTAAATATCAATTTTCCAGAGAGCATCCATGATGCGTACATCTCGGGTGAGAGCACTGCCTCTGACCTGTTTAAGACTCAGCCACAAAGTCACAGCTGGATGCTGGGGGACAAAGATTACGGCCTCGCCGCCTGGCTCATGACCCCGCTCCGGAACCCTCAGACAGATGCCGAGCATCACATTAACAGCCATATAGCCACATGCAACATCATCAAAAAGACAATTGCAGTGGTCAAACAGCGCTTCCGATGATGCCTAGACCACTCTGGAGGTAGCCTGCAATACCACCCTTAGCAGGTTGCTGAGTTCATTGTGGTGTGATACATGTTGCCACCATGAGGAGACAGGAATTGCCACAGGGGACTGCAGGGCCACCTCAGGAGAGAGAAGAGGAAGGGGAGGAGGAGAAGGAGGAGGAGGTCAAGGAGGACTAGGAGCCTGGCGATTAACCCATGCCACCACCCCCTCCCACCCCCCACAACACCACAGGGGAAGCCTCGTGGAGCTTTCGCGACTGCAAAACTGCTACGTCGGTAGCTCATAAATGAACGCTTTGCTTGAACGGTGAAAGTTACGTTTTACCTTTGCCTGGCCATTATATGCAACCCTTATAATGATTGTTACGCCTCATTTTCTAAAAGTGAGTGAGATACTGCAGAAGAATGGTTTTGTTTGAAATATTTTGTTCATAAAATTTGAAATTTTGTAAAACTTTGTAAAACTTTGTAAAATTAAATAATAAATAATTGTTTTAATTTTTTTAAATAAGATGTGTACAATAACATTTTTGATAGTAATAAAACAAAACAAAACAAACAGTAACAACAACAACTAACATCATCATCATAGGCAGTCCCTCGAAACGACTTGCTTCCACGCCAAAAAAGGATGAGTTCATAGGTGTTTCAATGAAAGACCGAATATTCCAGACCCCGAACTACATCCTGAAGGGTGGAAGATGCCTGTGCTTGGATTTTTTTAACGTGTGGTGACCGTTGCACACCAACCACCACACGGGCTTGACAGAGCTAGGTCTTGGTCCAGTGGCAAGGGTTGACCAAGACGACTGGAGACCTGCTCTGCTGCACGGGCCTAGTGCGCACACATCGCAGTGTGGGCTGGCCCATGCTGCCCCTGGACCCCTGGCCCTGAACTCACGTCTCTCCTGGCCCCGATCACATCCCTCCACAGTCTCTCACCGCTCCTTCGCCTCGATATCGCCGCTCCTGCTGTATCTGCCCACGCTCCAACCACCGACCTGGACTTTGATGACGTCACTCTTCACTGCCGTCACCATCCTACACCAGCTCGCGCTGCACCCTGAAGTAGCATGCATCCACGCTGCTCCCGAGGCTGCTGGCCGCTCCTTTTTAACAACTAACACCCCCCCATCCAGTAACAATTTTTGATAGAAATAGAAATATAACAACAGCCAACACCCACAACAGCCCCCCATCCGGCACCAATTTTAACTGCGGCCACCACTTCCACTGCCTTTTCTCCCCTGGTCTTTACCCCCACTTTCTTCTTCCTGTTACCCCTACCCATGTTGGGACCAAGACGTTGTACAGAAGGGTATCTTGAGCGCTGCTGTTGTTGGGGGATAGACAATGGCAGCACCATGTGTGGGGGTACTGGAGAAGCTCAGATTGTGGAAGACCCGGCTTCAGAGTCAGAAGTTTGTAATACCTCCCGACGTTCAGGTGCTGTCTACCTGAGTGATCTGGCACTGTGGGGTGCAGTGCCAAATGCCGAGACCATCAGTTGCCACATGGCATCGACGGACTTGGTGTTTTGACGCAACGCTGCAATCAGCTCCGCCATCTCTTCCGATTGACATGCGGATTATGCGCCGATGTTCCCCGCTATGCCACCCATGGCCTGGAGGAACTCTCGACCTACGTCGACACTAACCCTAGACAGTCCCACCATGTCCAGGTCGACGTCTGCCTGTCGTGGAGCGTACCTGCCCCTCCGGATCAACCTCCGCGGATTCGGCACAGAGGCTGGAACACTCGGGGTGCGCTGCTACATACCGCTTGGTCCCGCTACTTCCTCGGGAGGAACCCAACAAAAATGGATCCAGGCGAGGAAGAGGTGACTGCAGCTAAAATTTCAGACCCCAAAAAAAGATACTCCTCCTCCTCCACTACCTCCTGAACTTCTTCTGAAGACTCTTCCACCGCCACAACAGCTTGGATAGGGTCCTCTGGGAACCCCTCTTCTTCCTCAAGCTCCTGGTTCTCTTCTATCCAGCAGTGTCTGATGGAGGCAGAGGCTCCCATGGTGGGCTGGACTACATGTGACTCATGTGCAACTAGAAAACAAAATATGAGTGGTTAACAGCAGAGGAGGGGTCAGGGTGACATGAGTATGCTCACAGAGTACAGGCTTATTTATAGGACCACCACTGCTGCATTATATGTCGCCGAGAGACACTAAATTAACCGAACCCTAATGGACAGAAACTGCATGACATGACATTATATGACCCCAGCATTATCTTCCATTATATTAACATAACATTACATGACCGTAAAACAGCCTGGGGATTATGCAGGACTTACCCTCCGCTGTCACCGGATCAGCACCACCATGGGTAGCCGTCCGAGTGTGGGGACCCACGCTCCTCCAGGTCCATCAACTCTAGGAGGTTTGGTGGACCTCCACCCGTGAGCCGCCGCTCTGCTCTGTTGTTCAATATCTTCTTCTGCAATGATGACAATAGCAATGTTTGACCCAATTGCCCATCTGCTGTTATGGCACACACAGATAGACATCCCCAATTCGCCATCCCCAATCCTTTCTTCAATATCCCACTAATGTACCATCACGTGGTCCATGATGAACACATATAAGTACAAGATCTCAGAAAGCCATAATCATAAGATCATTCATGCAAATAAGGCATGACATTAAGCTTACCTACATCAACATGTGTCACATTAAAATTTTAATTAATAATGGAGTGCATGATAAAAAATATTACTTACTCTCGTGGCCGAAACTATGTCGTTCCATCGTTTCCGGCACTGGTTGGCCCCCGATGGACCTGTGCTACTGAGGACATCGTCTCCGAAATTTCTTTCCATATCCTCTGATAAATGGCCGGGGCGGGGGGGGGGTTTTCCCACACCCACCCCTGGTCAATTGACCCCATCTGGCCTCCACTTCATGCATCAGTACCTCTTGGGCATCCAGGGTAAATCTCCTGGCCCTCCTCCTCCCACCTACCTCTCGTTCCACCTCTACTTCTCTCTGCATCATTTTTTTCTTTTTTCTTAATTCAAAAAAGAAATTATACAGTAATGCAAATGTCAATAAATCTTTCTCCAAATTCTGCAACTTTAATCTATTATTCTTTATGTTGGTTTGTTTTAAATCTCCTCAAGCTCTTTCTCTCTCTCCTCCCTCTCTCTCGTTCCCTCTCTCTCAATGTCTCGATGAAAACAGACCCTCTGCACATGTGCCCAAATCGTGGGAAAAAATAGCTTTGAGAAAAAAAAAATCGCGAATGCACAGAAGGCCCATTTTCCCGGACTCCAGTCTTCCACAACTAAAAATATCACCACCGCTGGACACATACCGCTACCATCACTGCAGGCCAACTTTTGATGAAACTAACAGCTTTCGTTCTTAGCGGTATTCCGGCAGTACTAAAAACGCGATCCGCGTTTACCGCCGGAATACCTCCGAGAAATGGGCGGTGACGGTAATCCATGAATTTCCAGCCTCTTGTCTTTTGCTGAATTCAAATGTGAACTTTTCATCTGAACATATATCAAGCAACAGAACATCAAAAATGCATTCAATTGAAGATGTTTATCTTACTACTTCACAGAATGAACAATTTTTAGCTTAACTAATGTAGTAATAAAATAAAACTTTGTTTCACATTTTAGTAATGAACTGAAAAAAGGTTTCATAAAGATATTAAACCTCAATGCCACAGCTCTCCACTTGTTCCCGGCAGTATATTTCACATCTGACTCCTTGCTATAAGTGAGAAAAATATGGAAAATTGCTTTTGAATGATTCTTGTCTTTGCTCCACAGGATATGACAGGCTGGAAGAATAGCTTCTTTCCACATACCCGCCTTTGTTGCACTTGAGACAAGTGAGAACAGCGATAAGTGACAGGAAAGAAAAATGCCCACTGCTATTGGGCTGTGAGAATTTGACGGGTTTACGGTTTTGACAGTGTGTATAGGCAGGCAAGGAGAATTACAGGTGCAGTATGATAAGCATCCATAAATTTCCAGCTCCTTGTCTTTTGCTGAATTCAAATGTGAACTTTTCATCTGAATATGAGGAGGAAAAAAACAAGATACTGAGAGTCTGAAATTATGATGTAAAACAAAATACTTTACTGGAGACAATGCAACAAATAGCACTTCAGAGAATAATTCAATAAATCAACTGAGATATCATTGATCATTTCAGCTGGCATGCCCATCTTTCATTCCTACTTCGATATTTTCGTGAAGACCCAAAAAATATTATTGTATCTATGCCTACTTTTATCATGAATATAGGCAAAAGTTTGTTTGGAATTGAGTCAATTCTATACTGGAACAGTGAATAATTCATTTTGCAAAGTAAACAGAGAATGTGGAAACCTAAATAATTAGGTGTAGAATGGGCAACTTCTGAGGATTGTTGACCACAGCAAAGTTTTATTTATTTTTTAAGGATCCTGCTTTGCAGTCAAATATATGTGGAAATAATTTAGAAATATTTGCCAGGCAAAAAAATCTTCTTCATCCTATCTTTATCCACAAGGCATATTTGGGGAAGGCAAAATAGTAATTAAAATTTAATATTCTTGAAACAAAACCATAAGTAAAGTCGCCAGCTGGGAGTGTTTTTAAGAATGATTAATTCTTTCAGGGCTGTCCAAAGAAGCAATTCAATTGAAAGCTACTAATGTTTTATATTTTGATTTGTGTTGTATGAATAAAAACTTATCTTGCAGAGATACTGCTGAGCAAGGTGCTTTGAACCAACTCAATTTGAGTGGAAATAGATTAGTGCCAGCGGTAATGCAAAAGGATACCTTTATTGCCTATCAATTCCTGACCAAACAGGCAAGTAGGCCCTATGACAAGGGGTCTGTTAGTGGCTGGGGAGGATATGCATGAGAGCAGTTCACATTGATTTACCCTTCAGTTTTCTTTCTCTTTCTTCCAAAAAACTGATTGCACATTTCCATGCAATGCATTTCTAGAAAAAGATTGGGGTGAGATGAATAACTTGTGTGGGACAAGAGGAAGAAGATACCTGCTCCCATTCCATTGCACATTGCTTCACAAGGAATGTCGCGCTGCCCTTTTTGAAGGATTGTAACAATGTTTCTGCACCAGTTCCTAAAAAGGCAAAAAATATTTCTCCTCTTTTGTAAAAGGAACTATATTTAAAGAGCTATTTCTGCATTCTCTTCTGAAACTGTTCTGATTTTACACAATGACTTGTTAGAAAAAATATATTGAAAGAAGGTAATTCTGGAAAAAAAGTATTGAAATTCTCAGAGTATTGGATCCTGTTAAAACAATATAACAAAAAAGCCATTCTTGGAATTTGCAATATGCTTCTTTGAAAACTCAAGGGGCTGGAAATTCAATTGAAGGTTTTTTAAGGAGCTAATGTTCAGTGGTCGTTAAATTTAGCGCGGAAAATGGTTTGCGTCAGCAGCCAAAAAATTCATTGGCTGCGCCCTGACAGTGGAGTGGAGAGCTAATGGAAGCATTCCACACTTCTGTTAGGGCGCTAGGCTGGGTGAGCAACTGAATATCCCATGCTAAAGAGCTGGCTTCATAACACCCTAAAAGATGCCTCCCTGCAACAAAAAAATTTGTAACAAAAAACATTCCCTATACATTACTCACCCCAAATAAAGTTAAATCGCAAAAAATAAAAAGCACTCACACTTACCTCATTCAGTCATTCCTTCCCTTAGCACCCCGGGATGCCTCTGAAGGCCAGCTTTCTCTGGCAGTATCACTAGGGGGCACTACGGGTGCAGCGTAAACCAAATATTCCATCCGCATAGATACCGTGGGCATTGCACACTGGCGCTACGCTCCTGGACAATACTCCTTAGCATCACCAGTACCGGAACTCTGAATTTGCCTACAGCAATTTGCTCATGGCAGCAAACCCTTTTGTGCCCATGTTCCAACTCTCGCGAGGGGCGCTATCCAAATGAATTTTTAGCCCATGGACTTTTAACTACTTTGTGTCACTGTGATTTATGGGATCCATTTATATTATGCACACACATAAAAATACCTTTTTTGTAGAATTTGAGCGGAGTTTTACCTAAGGAATAAAACATGGATTGCTGTTACTATTGACGTGGGCCGAAAGCTTGTCTATTATAAACATGTTTATAATAGACAAGCTTCTACCAGGTGGTAGACATCTAAACATGTTCTAAACATCCGTAAGACAAAGGTCCTCCACCAGCCTGTCCTCGCCGCACAGAACTGCCCCCCAGTCATCAAGATCCACGGTGTGGCCTTGGACATCGTGGACCACTTCCCATATCTCGGGAGTCACCTAACAACAAGAGTAGGCATTGACGACGAGATCCAACACCGCCTCCAGTGCGCCAGTGCAGCCTTCAGCCACTTGAGGAAAAGACTGTTTGAAGACCAAGCCCTCAAAACTGCCATCAAGCTCATGGTCTACAGGGCTATAGTAATACCTCCCCTCCTGTATGGCTCAGAGACATGGGCCATGTACAGTAGACATCGCTGGAAAAATATCACCAATGATGTCTCCGCAAGATTCTACAAATCCCCCGGGAGGACAGACACACCAACATCAGCGTCCTCGTCCAGGCTAACATCCCCATCATTGAAGCACTGATCACACTCGATCAGCTCTGCTGGGCAGACCACATAGTTCACATGCAAGACACGAGACTCCCAAAGCAAGTGCTCTACTCAGAACGCCTTCATGGCAAACGAGCTAAAGGTCAGCAGAGGAAACATTGCAAGGACACCCTCAAAGCCCCCCTGATAAAGTGCAACCTCCCCACTGACACCTGGGAGTCCCTGGCCAAAGACCGCCCTAAGTGGAGGAAGTGCGTCCGGGAGGGCGCTGAGCACCTTGAGTCTCATTGCCGAGAGCATGTAGAAATCAAGCGCAGGCAGCGGAAAGAGCGTGCGGCAAACCAGTCCCACCCACCCCCCTTCCCTCAACGTCTATTGGTCCCTCTTGTGACAAAGTCTGTGGCTCTCTTTTTGGACTGTTCAGCCACCAAAGAACTCACTTCAGGAGTGGAAACAAGTCTTCCTCGATTCCGGTGATGATGATGGACCAGGTGGAGCTAAGTCGAGCTCGAGACCATTAATAATGTAACAGTGCCCTCTTGTGGTTGCCTTTATACCTTTTTCTTTAGTTATATTTTCATGATGAATACATGGTGGGTCTTTTCTTTCTTTCCCCAAGTTTTCACTTCCAATCATCTCTCCTCCTCTCCTGAAGGCATTTTCTTTCCTTTCTTTTAGGACCGTACACCATTCAATGGTTGGAGGGACAGGCAGGTGACAGACTTCCAATTGTCTGTTAGTGCTACCCTTCTACAATAGGATGGCAGATACAGACAAGTGGCTGCACATGACTCGTCCTCAACCCACCATGTGGGGAAATGCTTAGTCTTTTCCATGTGGTTTTTCATGCTGCCATGCAGGATGATTAAAAACTCTCTGTTTGAGGAATTAAAGAAACAAGCCTGCATCCTAACAGGCTCTGACTGTTTAGAACAGTGTTAAAATGTATTCAAATATAGTTCACAGAGTCGTTCATTAGTTACTGCAAGAGTTTATAGTAATATGTGAAAATGCATTGACTGGAAACATCAGTGGGCAGTAGGTGCCAGCGGAAGGAGGTACAGTCAGCGAGGGAGGGGGCAATGGTAGTTTTCCATTCAGTGGGGGTTTGGAGTCAGTGTATAATTTGCCTTCAGCAAGTGGGAAGGGGGTGGTGGTGGTTGTGATTGCAATCTCAGAAAGGGGCGGGTTTGTGAGGGGGTGTGCGGTTACAGTCAGCAGGAGAGGGGTCTTTGCGGTGAATTTTCCAATCAGCGTGGGAGAGGTTAATTCTTCAGGTATCAGTTTCCAATAAGACATTTTTAATTCAATGGATGTGTTTTGGGTGGCAGTGCAAACTTCCATTTTCTCGTCCAAGCACTGTAATTCATCCTGTTTACAAGTTTGAATTGCGAGTTTTATTCTGGTTCCCAATAATTTTTTTCATAATATCTAGTTTGAGCTTCCTTTGGCATTTCGCATTCAGCCGTGGTTGTGCGTGAGTGCCATTTAAGCTGATATGTTAACTAATATTATTAATAATTTTCATGATCAAGCATTTGTTTTCTTTATATATATAATATATATTGCATATGTCCTTACATTTACAATCAATTGGAGCTTTTTTTTTAAGTACATTTTCTTCAAAAAAAATTCCCTCTTGCACAGTTCGAAGAATTGGGTCCTTAATTTTGCTCCAGATTGCCCCGTCACGTAACTTTGTGTCATGTAACATTATGCTCACTGTACCAATCAACACATCCAACATATTTGGAAGGCCATGACCATGCACCATTTTTAATACTGTGCTCATTACATTCAGTATTTGTTAGAATATTATATCAACATTATATCAATGT
Source organism: Pristiophorus japonicus (assembly GCF_044704955.1). Lineage (NCBI taxonomy): Eukaryota > Metazoa > Chordata > Chondrichthyes > Pristiophoridae > Pristiophorus > Pristiophorus japonicus. The sequence goes on from NC_091979.1 coordinate 133,498,503, forward strand.
GGCTTACTAATGTAGTTAACTGCACATTTTATTTTAATGTTATCACCTGCTGAAAGGTACTCTGTGTCCTACACTTTCAGCTTCTGGAGTATGTTGGCACACCTGGTATCCTTTTATCCTCAACTCTTTATTTGTTAATGTGTTTGTAAAGAAGGTCCTTTGACTTGTGCCAATTATTAATTTATTTAAATTGTCATGAACAGGTACAGAAAATAATCAAAACGGCTAATGGAATGCTGGCCTTTTATATATAAAGGACTAAAGTACAAGGGGGTAGGAGTTATGCTGCAGCTGTACAAAACCCTAGTTAGACCACACCTGGAGTACTGTGAGCAGTTCTAGGCACCAGGGGCCCAAGTTTTGGATCCCCGGTAGAACGGCGCACCTCGGAGAGGCCCACCTAATTTCTAAAGCTGGAAAAGCGGCAAGTACTTACCTCGCGATTCTCCGATATCTGTCGGACCGTTTGCAGCTCAGCACTGCGCAGCAGGAGCTGCTAGGGGCGGAGCTACAGCCCTGCGCCGAAAACAGTGCCAGCAGCTACGCGCGTGTGCAGTAGCTCCTGGCCCTCCCAGCGCGTCCTGTCTCCGGGCAACCCTATCCCTGACTGAAGGGACGTCGTTCTTATCCGGGCCGAGTGGCCTGCCTGCCCTTACCTCCTCGCCGGCGGGGCCCGCCCGAGCAGCATCTCGTCTGTGGCGGCCCCTGCCCGAACTCCTCCTCAGTGGTTGGGCCCGCCCGAGCATCTCGGCGTCGATGGGCCCCGCCCAAGCAGCTCTTCAGCAGGCTGTTGGAGGGCTCCCGGTGCTGCAGTAGGTGAGTGGAAACTTTTAATTTTTTATTTATTGATTGATTTTTTTATTATTTTTTCAATTTTTTTTGATTGATTGATTTATTGGTTGATTTATTGATTTATTTATCATTTATTATGGATGATGGCTCTTTATTGGTAAAAGTGAAGTGTTTAATGCTTTGTAAAATCCCCTAACTTCCCTTCACCCCCATCCCCCCATCTCTCGCTACCTGCGCCTAATTTATAGTGTAGGCAAGGTTTTTCTGAGCGTACAAAAACCGACACTTACTCCGTTCTAAGTTAGATTGGAGTAACCTTTCACTACCTAAACTTGCAAAACAGGTGTAAGTGGCTGGTAACGCCCCCTTTTGAAAAGGAAATTACTAAAACAAAACTATTCTAACTAACTAGAACTGGAGCAAACTAAATGCCGAGAATTGCGATTTCTAAGATACTCCATACTAAACTAGTTGCTCCAAAAAAATACGAGCAACTCGAGCTGAAACTTGAGCCCCACACCTTAGGAAGGATATATTGGCCTTGGAGGGAGTGCAGCGAAGGTTTACCAGAATGATACACAGACTGCAAGGGGTAGGTTACGAGGTGAGATTACACAAATTAGGGTTGCGTTCCCTAGAATTTAAAAGGTTGAGTGGTGATCTGATTGAAGTTTTCGGGATGTTAGGGGAAACAGATAGGGTAAATAGAGAGAAACTATTTCCGCTAGTTGGGGATTCTGGGACTGGGGGCATCGTCTAAAAAATAGAACCAGACCTTTCAGGAGTGAAATTATGAAACACTTCTACACACAAAGGGTGGTAGAAGTGGAACTCTCGTCTGCAAATGGCATTTGTTGCTATATCAATTGTTAATTTTAAATCAGAGATTGATAGCTTTTTGTTAACCAAAGGTATTAAGGGATATGGGCCAAAGGTGGGTATGGAGTTAGATCACAGAACAGGCTCGAGGGGCTCAATGGCCTACTCCTGTTCCGATGTTCAAATTGTTGTACAAGAATATAATTTCAATTTATGTTAGCCCTTTACAGCAAGTGTTTACACAGTCATAGTTGGTTGTTTGAAGTAATCAAAGTTGGTCATTTTAAAATACCACATATTGCTTAGACTAACTAAAATGCAATGTGAATTGCATCAAAATTACTGTTAACCACATCCATTAGTTGTATAAGGTAGTTTAAGTTATCCGAAGTAAGTAGGAGAATATAGCTGGCAAGGTGTAAAAAGTGTTTCGCACTCAAGGGGCCGAAATTGCCCTCCGACTGAAATGGGGAGCACCTACCGATTTTTTATTGTTCCATCCGCCCCATTCCGACGATTTTCAGCACTTTATTTCTTGTTTCCGATTGGAGCAGTGTTGGTGACGGGAGAGGGTCGGAAGTGCAGGTGGGTCGGAACAGCTGTCACTCCAAGTCATCAGCGCTGTGGACGTACTGTGTTGCGGCTGACGCGTCACAACATCCCTCCTCTTCAGTTAAAGGGGAGAGCCCCTGCGAACACTGCAGCCACATTAGTGGCATACACTGGGCCACCAGGGTGGGTTCAGAGAGGGGGTGCCAGGCTGCCTATTGGCAGCCCGGCCAAACCCATGGGCATAATTGTTGGTCCGGCCAGTCAGTCAGCCAACAAAAATAAATAAAATGGAGTCACCGGCAGCGCGACCTCCCCTTTAAGTGTGGACGCGCTGCCCAGCCACAGACAGCTTCCTGACAGGGAAAGCTGACAGTGGTACCGACTGGCGGTGCCACCGCTCCCGCAGGGCAATTCCATACGGGGGTCGGCATCAGTCGATAAGGGGTCGGCGCGTGCCTGACGCAGCGGGATGATGGGCAGAGCGGAAACCTGTTCCTGCCACTTCCGGCCCGAGAGCAATTTCAGTCAGGTCAGCCCATCCAGCTGACCCCGGTTGGCAAGGCCTCTCCATTCCATTCCCGCCTCTTAGAGGAGGAAATGGAGCTTATGGAGGGGATGCAATTTCGGCCCCAAGATTTTTTTTTATTCGTTCACAGGCTGTGGGCGACATTGGAAAGGCCAGCACTTATTGCCCATCCCTAATTGCCCTTGAGAAGGTGGTGGTGAGCTGCCTTCTTGAATCGCTGCGGTCCTAATGGTGAAGGTACTCCCACAGTGCTGTTAGGGAGGGAGTTCCAGGATTTTGACCCAGCGACGATGAAGGAACGGCGATATACTTCCAAATCAGGATGGTATATAACTTGGAGGGGAACTTGCAGGGGATGGTGTTCCCATGCATCTGCTACCCTTGTCCTTCTAGGTGGTAGAGGTGCTGCCAAAGAAGCGCACAGCACACTGCAGCCACTTGGCACTGGTGGTGGAGAAGGTGGATGTTTAAGGTGCTGGGTGGGGTGCCTATCAAGCAGGCTGCTTTGTCCTGGAAGGTATCAAGCTTCTTGAGTGTTGTTGGAGTTGAACTCATCCAGGCAAGTGGACAGTATTCCATCACACTCCTGACTTGTGCCTTGTAGATGGTGGCAAAGCTCTGGGGAGTCAGGAGGTGAGACACTCGCCGCAGAATACCCAGCCTCTGACCTGCTCTTGTTGCCACAGTATTTATGTGGCTGGTACAGTTAAGTTTCTGGTCAATGGTGACCCCAGGATGTGGAGGATTCGGTGATGGTAATGCTGTTGAATGTCAAGGAGCAGTGATTAGACTCTCGCTTGTTGGAGATAGTCGTTCCCTGGCACTTGTGTGGTGTGAATGTTACTTGCCACTTATCAGCCCAAGCCTGAATGTCGTCCAAGTCTTGCTGCCTGTGGGCATGGACTGCTCCATTATCTGAGGAGTTGTGAATGGAACTGAACGCTGTGCAATCATCAGCGAACATCCCCACTTCTGACCTTATGATGGTGGGAAGGTCATTGATGAAGCAGCTAAAGCATCAGCCAGAAGTGCCAAGTGGATGATCCATATCAGCTTCCTCCTGAGGTCCCCAGCTGCAAAATTGCCCCCTTCATAAGCTCCATTACCGCCTCTAAAATGCAGGCATGGAGCCGAGACACTTTACCGGCCAGGGGCAGACGGATGGGCCGACCCGACCAAAACTGCCCCTGGGCTAGAAGCGGCAGGGCCTAGGACACTGCCCTGATAAACTCCTGCAGCGCTGTCCTGGGGCTGTGATGATTGACCTCCAACCATCACAACCATCTTCCTTGGAGCCAGTTATGACTCCAGCCAGTGGAGAGTTTTCTGCTTAATTCCCACTGACTTCAGTTTTACTAGGGCTCCTTGATGCCACTCTACATTCTCACTTCACCTCTGGAAGTCAGCTCTTTTGTCCATGTTTGGACCAAGGCTGTAATGAGGTCTGGAGCTGAATGAGTAGGTTATTGGTGAGCAATTGCTGCTTGATAGCACTGTCAACAACACTTCCATCACTTTGCTGATGATTGAGAGCAGACTGATGGGGTGGTAATTGGCTGGATTAGATTTGTCCTGCTTTTTGTGGACAGCCCATACCTGGGCAGTTTTCCACATTGTCGGATAGATGCCAGTGTTGTAGCTGTACTGGAACAGTTTGGCTAGAGGCCTGGCTAGTTCTGAAGCACAAGTCTTTAACATGACAGCTGGGATATTTTCGGGGCCCATTGCTTTTGCTGTGTCTAGTGCGCTCAGCCGTTTCTTGATATCTTGAAATCGAATTGGCTGAAGACTGGTTTCTGTGATGGTGGGACCTCAGGAGGGAGTCAATATGGATCATCCACTCAACACTTCTGGCTGACACTTCAGCGTTGTCTTTTGCACTCACGTGCTGGGCTCCGCCATCATTGAGGATGGGGATATTCATGGAGCCTCCTCCTCCCATTAGTTGTTTAAAGGTCCGCCACCAATCACGACAGGAAGTGGTAGGACTTCGGAGCTTTGATCTGATCGTTGATTGTGGGATCACTTAGGTCTATCTATAGCACGCTGCTTCCGTTTTATAGCATGCATGTAGTCTCCTGTGTTGCAGCTTTCCCAGGTGAACAGCTCATTTTTAGTTCCGCCTGGTGCTGCTCATGGCATGCTCTTCTACACTCCTTGTTGAACCAGGGTTGGATGATGTGGAATCTATATGGGTAGAGCTGCAGAACACCAAAGGGCAAAGAACATTAGTGGGAGTTGTGTACAGACCTCCAAACAGTAGTAGTGATGTTGGGGAGGGCATCAAACAGGAAATTAGGGGTGCATGCAATAAAGGTGCAGCAGTTATCATGGGTGACTTTAATATGCACATAGATTGGGCTAACCAAACTGGAAGCAATATGGTGGAGGAGGATTTCCTGGAGTGCATAAGGGATGGTTTTCTAGACCAATATGTCGAGGAACCAACTAGGGGGGAGGCCATCTTAGACTGGGTGTTGTGTAATGAGAGAGGATTAATTAGCAATCTCATTGTGCGAGGCCCCTTGGGAAAGAGTGACCATAATATGGTGGAATTCTACATTCGGATGGAGAATGAAACAGTTAATTCAGAGACCATGGTCCAGAACTTAAAGAAGGGTAATTTTGAAGGTATGAGGCATGAATTGGCTAGGATAGATTGGAGAATGATACTTAAGGGGTTGACTGTGGATGGGCAATGGCAGACATTTAGAAACCGCATGGATGAACTACAACAATTGTACATCCCATCCCAAAATAGGGAAGGTGGCTCAACCGTGGCTATTAAGGGAAATCAGGAATAGTATTAAAGCCAAGGAAGTGGCATACAAATTGGCCAGAAATAGCAGTGAACCCGGGGACTGGGAGAAATTTAGAACTCAGCAGAGGAGGACAAAAGGTTTGATTAGGGCAGGGAAAATAGAGTACAAGAGGAAGCTTGCAGGGAACATTAAGACGGACTGCAAAAGTTTCTATAGATATGTAAAGAGAAAAAGGTTAGTAAAGACAAACGTAGGTCCCCTGCAGTCAAAATCAGGGGAAGTCATAACGGGGAACAAAGAAATGGCAGAACAATTGAACAAGTACCTTGGTTCGGTATTCACTATGGAGGACACAAACAACCTTCTGTATATAAAAGGGGTCTGAGCGAAATCCTTATTAGTCGGGAAATTGCGTTGGGGAAATTGAAGGCTGATAAATCCCCAGGGCCTGATGGACTGCATCCCAGAGTACTTAAGGAGGTGACCTTGGAAATAGTGGATGCATTGACAGTCATTTTCCAACATTCCATTGACTCTGGATCAGTTCCGATGGAGTGGAGGGTAGCCAATGTAACCCCACTTTTTAAAAAAAGGAGGGAGAGAGAAAACAGGGAATTATAGACCGGTCAGCCTGACATCAGTAGTGGGTAAAATGATGGAATCAATTATTAAGGATGTCATAGCAGCGCATTTGTAAAGAGGTGACATGATAAGTCCAAGTCAGTGTGGATTTGTGAAAGGGAAATCATACTTGACAAATCTTCTGGAATTTTTGAGGATGTTTCCAGTAGAGTGGACAAGGAAGAACCAGTTGATATGGTGTATTTGGACTTTCAGAAGGCTTTTGACAAGGTCCCACACAAGAGATTAATGTGCAAAGTTAAAGCACATGGGATTGGGGGTAGTGTGCTGACATGGATTGAGAACTGGTTGGCAGACAGGAAGCAAAGAATAGGAGTAAATGGGTACTTTTCAAAATGGCAGGCAGTGACTAGTGGGGTATCGCAAGGTTCTGTGCTGAGGCCCCAGCTGTTTACATTGTACTTTAATGATTTAGATGAAGGGATTAAATGTAGTATCTCCAAATTTGCGGATGACACTAAGTTGGGTGGCAGTGTGAGCTGCGAGGAGGATACTATGAGGCTGCAGAGTGACTTGGATAAGTTAGGTGAGTGGGCAAATGCATGGCAGATGAAGTATAATGTGGATAAATGTGAGGTTGTCCACTTTGGTGGTAAAAACAGAGAGACAGACTATTATCTGAATGGTGACAGATTAGGAAAAGGGGAGGTGCAACGAAACCTGGGTGTCATGGTACATCAGTCATTGAAGGTTGGCATGCAGGTACAGCAGGCGGTTAAGAAAGCAAATGGCATGTTGGCCTTCATAGCGAGGGGATTTGAGTACAGGGTCAGGGAGGTGTTACTACAGTTGTACAGGGCCTTGGTGAGGCCACACCTGGAGTATTGTGTACAGTTTTGGTCTCCTAACTTGAGGAAGGACATTCTTGCTATTGAGGGAGTGCAGCGAAGGTTCACCAGACTGATTCCCGGGATAGCGGGACTGACATATCAAGAAAGACTGGATCAACTGGGCTTGTATCCACTGGAGTTCAGAAGAATGAGAGGGGGTCTCATAGAAATGTTTAAAATTCTGATGGGTTTAGACAGGTTAGATGCAGGAAGAATGTTCCCAATGTTGGGAAAGTCCAGAACCTGGTGTCACAGTCAAAGGATAAGGGGTAAGCCATTTAGGACCGAGATGAGGAGAAACTTCTTCACCCAGAGAGTGGTGAACCTGTGGAATTCTCTATCACAGAAAGTTGTTGAGGCCAATTCACTAAATATATTCAAAAAGGAGTTAGATGTAGTCCTTACTACTAGGGGGATCAAGGGGTATGGCGAGAAAGTAGGAATGGGGTATTGAAGTTGCATGTTCAGCCATGAACTCATTGAATGGCGGTGCAGGCTCGAAGGGGCGAATGGCCTACTCCTGCACCTATTTTCTATTTTTTATGTTTCTGGTTTAATGGTAATGGTAGAGTGAGGGATATGCCAGGCCATGAGGCTATAGATTGTGGTGGAATACAATCCTGCTGCTACTGATGGCCCACAGTGGCTCATGGATACCCAGCTTTGAGCTGCTAGATCTGTTCTGAATCTATCCATTTAGCATGGTGGTAGTGCCAGAGAACAGGATGGAGCGTGTCCTCAATGTGAAGACAATGACTGTGTGGTGATCAGTGCTCTCATGGACAGGTGCATCTACGGCAGATAGATTGGTGTGGATGATGTCAAGTAGGGTTTTCCCTCGTGTTGGTTCTCTCACCACCTGCTGCAGGTCCAGTCTGGCCGCTATATCCTTCAGGACTCTGCCAGCTCAGTCTGTAGTAGTGCTACCTGTAATGTCCTTACTCTACAGCATGAATCCACACGAGGCACATTCCAGGGACAAGGCCACTCTGTGACCTTAACTCTTTATTACAGGACACCAGAGTGATGACCCTGCGTGGGACCTCCCTTTATATACCTGTGTGATCAGGTAAGGAGTGTCTCCCACAAGATCACGCCCTGTGGTCAAGGTGTGCATCTAAATTGAATGTGTACAGTAATACAGTGGTGTTACATTGTAGTTACAAACATGACATCACCTTCCCCTCCCCAAAGTCTTGGTGGGATCATAGGTTTAGTCTTTCAGGTGGTCTACGCTCCCTCGTGGAGCGCCGCAGTTGGAGCTTTGGTTGTTGGACACTGACGTGAGTGTCTGTCACCTGTGGTGATTCCGGCCTTTCCGGGCTGACCTCAGGGACTGTGCATTCTTCTGATTGCTCTTGTTGCACGTTCGCTGGTGGCAGTGTGAGCTCCATCTCATGGTCTTCTTCAGGTTCCTTCGTGTCCATGCTGAGCCTTTTTTTTACTTGGTCCAGATGCTTACGGCATATCTGGCCATTGTTGAGTTTTACCACGATGACCTTATTCCCCTCTTTGCCAATTACAGTACCCTCAAGCCATTTGGGCCCCATGGCGTGATTGAGGATGAATACAGGATCATTTACTTCTACACATCTCCCCCTTGAAGTACGGTCATGGTACTCGTTTTGTGACTTGCGCTTGCCCTCAACTATGTCGGCCAGGACTGGGTGGATGAGGGACAACCGAGTTTTGAGTGTCCGTTTCATTAGTAGCTCTGCAGGTGGGACCCCCGTGAGCAAGTGCAGGCAGGATCTATAGGCCAGCAGGAGGCGCGATAGGCGGCATTGTAGGGAGGGTCCTTGAATCCTGAGCATACCTTGCTTAATGATTTGGACTACCCGTTCCGCCTGGCCATTGGAGGCCGGCTTGAACGGCGCAGTCCTGACGTGGTTGATGCCGTTGCCCGATATAAACTCCCGGAATTCATAGCTCATGAAACATGGGCCATTATCACTAACCAGGATGTCCGGCAAGCCATGGGTTGCAAAGATCGCACGGTGGTGGATGACGTGCATGGCTTTCCACGGTGGTGGATGACGTGCATGAATTCAGGATGATGCATTCGATCCATTTCGAGTACGCATCTACTTCAATGAGGAACATCTTCCCCATGAATGGGTCCGTGTAGTCAACGTGAATGCGTGACCATGGCTTGGTGGGCCAGGGCCACGGGCTGAGCAGGGCCTCCCTGGGGGCATTACCCAGCTGGGCACAGGTCGTGCGCCTGCGAACACAGTGTTCCAGGTCTGAATCAATTATAGGCCACCAAATATGTGATCGGGCAATGGCCTTCATCATCACTGTGGTGCTCGGTGTGGAGTTCGCTGATGAATGCCTCCCTGCCCTTCTGGGGCATGACTACCCGGCTGCCCCATAGTAGGCAGTCGGCTTGGATGGAGAACTCATCCATCCGCCTGTGGAAAGGTCGGACCTCCTCAGGGCATGCTCCCTATGCGGGCGCCCAATCCCCAGTCAGGACACATTTCTTAATCAAGGATAGGAGGGGATCTCTGTTGATCTGGTGGGCTATGATGGGGGAGCCTGCACTGTCAAAGGCATCGACAGCCATGACCATCTCAGCGCTTTGCTCAGTTGGGGCCTGCTGAGCGCGTCAGCGCAATTTTCAGTGCCGGGCCAATGCCGGATGGAGTAGTCATAAGCAGCTAGCGTGAGAGCCCACCGCTGCATGCGAGCTGATGCGTTGGCATTGACAGCCTTGCTGTCTGACAACAGGGATGTGAGTGGCTTGTGGTCCGTCTCTAATTCGAACTTCCTACCGAAGAGGTACTGATGCATTTTTTTTACACCATAGACACATGCAAGCGCTTCCTTCTCGACCCTCCCATATCCCCGTTCTGCTTGAGAGAGCGACCTGGAGGCATAAGCCACAGGTTGCAGCTGACCCTCAGCATTACCCTGCTGCAACACGCACCAAACCCCATAGGACGATGCATCACATGTCAGAACTAAACGTTTACAGGGGTCGTACAGGATCAACAACTTGTTTGAACAAAGTAGGTTTCGCGCCCGATTAAAAGCCCGTTCCTGACAGTCCCCCCAAAACCAATCGCAACAGCTCCAACAACGTGCAGCAGCTCCAACAACGTGCTCAAGTTCAGCAGAAAGTTACCAAAATAGTTCAATCGTCCCAGGAATGAACGCAGCTTCGATGTGTTGCAGGGCCTGGGTGCTCGTCGAATCGCCTGTTTTGGATTCAGTGGGCCGAATCCAATCTGCAGCAAGCCTCCTGCCCAGAAACTCAACCTCAGGAGCTAAGAACATGCATTTAGACTTCTTGAGTCGCAGGCCTACCCGGTCCAGTCGGCGAAGCACCTCCTCCTGGTTGTGGAGGTGTTCCTCGGTGTCTCGACTTGTGATGAGGATGTCGTCCTGGAATACGCTCGTTCCCGGAATGGATTTAGGCAGGCTTTCCATGTTACATTGAAAAATCGCCGTCGCTGATTGAATGCCAAACAGGCACCTGTTATACGCAAACAGTCCCTTATGCGTGGTGATGGTGGTCAGTAATTTGGATTCGTCGGCCAGTTCCTGGGTCATAGGCTGAAGTGAGGTCCAACTTGGTGAACAGCTTGCCGCCTGCCAGCGTGGCGAAGAGGTCCTCCACTCTTGGAAGCGGGTATTGGTCTTGTAGGGACACCCGATTGATGGTGGCCTTGTAGTCGCCACAGATCCTGACAGAGCTATCCGCTTTTAGGACGGGAACGATGGGGCTCGTCCAGTCTCTGAATTCAACAGGCGAGATGATGCCCTCTGGGGTGATGTGTATCACTACTTTAGTGCCTTTGAAAGTCCCGACGCCCGGTTGGAATAGTGACTCGAATTGTTGTAGGACTTGTGAGCACGAACTTCACTCCACCGAGGACATTGCGTGAACATCCCCCCATTTCCAGTTCATCTCGGCTAACCAGCTCCTCCCCAACAATGCGGGACCATTGCCCGAGACAATCCAGAGTGGCAGCCGCTTCACTAACCCATTGTATGTGACAGCCATCATTGCACTGCCTAGCACCGGAATGGTTTCTTTGGTGTAGGTCCGTAATTGTGTCTCAATACTTGCTAATTTGGGTCTACTGGCTTTGCGTGGCCATAGCTTTTCAAATTGCTGAACGCCCAGGAGTGACTGGCTGGCCCCAGTGTCCAGCTCCATGCGTACTGGGATACCGTTCAACAAAACCCTCATCATCATTAGTGGCGTTTTGGTGTATGAACTGTGAATATTCACCGCATGGACCCGCTGAACCTCGGCATCCATCGATTTGCCCCAAAAGTCATCCTGCCTCACAGAACCCTCTTCTGGTCCATCTGCCTCATGTATCAGTCTGGTTGCAGGTTTTCTGCACATTTGAGCTAAATGGCCAATGTGATTGCAGTTTCTGCAGACAAACTGTTGGAATCTGCAAGATCTGGCTGAGTGTTTTCCCCCACACCTCCAGCAGGAGTTAAAGTTTCCATTGTTGGGGGACTATGGCCAGGAATTCCTCACTGACTGTCCCTTTGACTGCTCTTAAGTACCCTATTAGTGGGTGTCAATGGCCCCATCCCGGGCCGCAGTGTCCACTCTGTGATGGCGTAAACGTCCGTTCAGCCTGCCATTGTCTCTGTTGAGGTCTTGCTCTGGGGTCTATTGCTGCCTGGTAAATGTCGGACTGCCCCTGCCTGCCTGCGGGGCTCTGAGTAGCGTTGATGATGTTGACTCCCTGATCCATCGCCGCATTAGAGGCAGAATTGCGCGCGTAAATCATTTCCATCTCTTCCTCCCCCGCCATGAAAGTTTGAGCTAACGACGCTGCCGCTTCCAAGGTCAAGTCCTTGGTCTCAATTAACTTGGGAAAAATTCCCACATGACCGATACCCTTAATAAAGAAGTCTCTTAGCATCTCCCCCCTGCAGGCACCTGTGAACTTACAGAAGCTGGCCAAACACCGGAGGTCCGCTACAAAGTCCGGTATGCTCTGTCCTTCACGACGTCGGTGGGTGTAGAATCTGTGTAGAGCCATGTGAATGCTGCTCGCCAGTTTGAGGTGCTCCCCGATTAATTTGCTTAGCTCTTCAAAAGTTTTGTCCAACGGTTTTTCGGGTGCCAGTAAGTCCTTCATGAGCGCGTAAGTCTTTGGCCCGCAGCTGGTCAGGAGATGAGCCCTTCGCTTGTCAGCCACTACATCCCCCAGTCAGTCTTTAGTAATGAAGCTTTGCTGAAGCCTCTCGACAAAATTGTCCCAGTCTTCCCCAACACAGTACTGTTCCTCTGTGCTACCGGTGGCCATTCTTATGGGTCATGAATTTCTGTTTCTCGTCGCCAATGTAATGTCCTTACTCTGCAGCATGAAACCACTTGAGGCACATTCCAGGGACAAGGCCACTCTGTCACCTTAACTCTTTATTATAGGATTCCAGAAGTGATGACCCTGCATGGGACCTCCCTTTATATACCTGTGTGATCAGGTAAGGAGTGTCTCCCACAAAATCACTCCCTGTGATCAAGGTGTGCATCTAAGTTGAGTGTATACAGTAATACAGTGGTGTTACATTGTAGTTACAAACATGACACTACCGAGCCACTCTTGTTGATGGACATTGAAGTCCCCCACCCAGACTATATTCTGTGCTCTTGCTACTTTCAGTGCTTCTTCCAAGTGGTGTTCAACATGGATTCATCAGCTGAGAAGGGCAATAGGTGGTAATCAGCAGGAGGTTTTCTTGCTCATGCTTGACCTAAAGCCATGAGACTTCATGGGATCCGGAATCAATGTTGAGGACTCCCAGGTCCCCTTCTCTGACTGTATACCACTGTGCTGCTACCCCTGGTAGGTCTGTCCTACCAGTGGGACAGGACATACCCAGGGAGGTGATGGAGGATTTGGGGACATTGGCTGAAAGGTATGATTCTGTGAGTATGACTATGTTGCTTAACTAATCTGCGGGACAGCTCTCCCAATTTTGGCACAAGTCCCCAAATGCAGAGTTTTGTTTATTTTGGCCCTTTAATAATTTGCTTAGTTGGTTACTTACTCATTGTCCAATGAAACATTACAACTCAGGTCAGTTTAACCTCGGTAGTGGGGAAGTTTTTAGAAACAATAATCAAGGACAAAATTAACAGTCATTTGGACAAGCGTGGATTAATTAAGGAAAGCCAGCATGGATTTGTTAAAGTCAAATCGTGTTTAATCAACTTGCTCGAGTTTTTTGATGAGGTAACTGAGAGGGTTGATGAGGGCAATGCGGTTGACGTGGTATTCTTGGATTTCCAAAAGGCTTTTGACAAAGTGCCACATAATAGGCTTGCCATGGAATAAAAGGGAAAGAAATAGAGAGTAGTGGTGAACGGTTGTTTTTCAAACTGGAGGAAGGTACACAGTGGTGTTCCCCAGGGATCGGCTCTAGGACCACTGCTTTTCTTGATATATATTAATGACTTGGATGTGGGTGTGCAGAGCAGAATTTCAAAATTTTCAAATGACACAAATCTTGGAAGTATAGTAAACAGCGAGGAGAGTACTAGACTTCAAGAGGGCATAGACAGGCTGGTGGAATGGGCAGACACATGGCAGATGAAATTCTTTTGATCAAAATGTATCAATTCGCACTTTTCTGCAGAAAAGTGTGAATTGATACATTTTGGTCAAAAGAATGAGGAGATGAAATATAAACTATGGGTACAGTCTGAAAGGGGATTTATGAACAAAGAGACCTGGGGTATATGTGCACAATTCGTTGAAGGTGGCAGGGCAGATTGAGAAAGCGCTTAAAAGAGCTTACGGGATCCTGGACTTCATGAATTGAGGTATAGAGTACAAAAGTGTAGAAATTATGATGAATCTGTATAAAACACTGGTTCGGCCTCAAATGGAGTATTATGCCCAATTCTGTGCACCGGCCTTTAGGAAGGATGTGAAGGCCTTAGAGAGGGTGCAGAAAATATTTACAAGAATGGTTCCAGGGATGAGGGACTCAGTTACGTGGACAGACTGGAGAAGCTGGGGATGTTCTCCTTCGAGCAGAGAAGATTGAAAGGAAATTTGATAGAGGTGTTCAAAATCATGAGGGGTCTGGACAGAGTAAATAGAGAGAAACTGTTCTTATTGGTGGAAGGGTTGAGAACCAGAGGACACAGATTTAAGGTGATTGGCAAAAGAACCAAAGGCGACTTAAGAAAAAAAAAATGTATGCAGCCTGAAAGGGTGGTGGAGGCAGACTCAATCATGGCTTTCAAAAGGGAGTTGGATAAGTACCTGAAAGAAAAGAATTTTCAAGGCTATAAGGAAAGGGCAGGGGAGTTGGACTAGCTGAAGGGCTCTTGCAGAGAGCCAACATGGGTTCGACGGGCTGAATGGCCTTCTTCCATGTTTTAACCATTCTATGATTCCATAATTCCATGAGTAAGGTTGTGTATTTGCAATAATTACAGTGAGTGCCACATTGTCCCAGTGGTAACACACCTCTATATGTGGTAATACAGGTATTATAAGACACAGAAAAATTCTGCCAATAAATATTACATTTAATCTAAAAACTGTACTTTTGCATACAGGAATAAGAATGTAGCAAGAAAACCATAGAAACAGTTCCATTGTCTCCAAGCTTCCTTTGATATGTCTGCTTTAATGCAGAAAAATCTACAGAAAAAATGGATTGAAAATACAAGGAAAATATCATAGCATACAGGAAAAATGAGGCCACAGCATGGGAGAATTGACAAAGACTGAGCTATCAAATAAAATGATCAAAGGGTCTTGATAATATTGCCATTGGATGGACAGTTATGGCTAGAATTTGATTAAAATCCGCCACCGCCGGATTGCCGCCCCCAAAAAATCGCTAAGATTATTAAATTAAGGTTGGTGAAAAATTGATCAAAAAAATGGAAAAAATTTCACCCGGCGGGAAAAATTGGTCTGACACATGGATTCTCGGCGGAAAACGCGATCCTGGTCAAATTGGGTGGTACTTATTCAAAATTTAGTCCGAGGCTGCGAGTTGGGCCTCGGGAGGGGGGAAAACACAAAAAATATTTTTCCAAAAAACAAAAATCGAAAAGATTCACAGGACTGTTCTGCACTAAATCGCTACAAAATATATATTTTTTTAACTTTCACTTACTTTTTTTGCAGGGGTTCTTAACTACCGCTGATCAAAGGGTTGCTCTAGCTGGTTTCACATGGGCGTGATTTTTTCCCCCTCAGCTACGGAACCCTGCGACCACCAAACTCAGGCAGTGGTGGTTTTTTCAGTCTTCTATGCCAGCGGTCCGCTCCCTAGCGGTATTTCGAAACTGCCAGCGGAATACTTTGATGAAAGTTGCATCGGGCAGTTTCCAAGCAAAAAACAGAAATACCGCCGAGAAAGTGGGCGGAAACAGTGATCAAATTCCAGCCCTTGGTGTTTTGTCTGTGCTGACAGATATAATAGTACAATCAAATCCAGTTGCAGTCTGAGGTAACTA
Source organism: Pristiophorus japonicus (assembly GCF_044704955.1). Taxonomy (NCBI): domain Eukaryota; kingdom Metazoa; phylum Chordata; class Chondrichthyes; family Pristiophoridae; genus Pristiophorus; species Pristiophorus japonicus. Next base: position 133,513,890 of record NC_091979.1, read on the forward strand.
TTCAAAAGCAGTTAGATTTTCCAGTCATATTTAGATTTTATTGAATTTGTTTGACAAATTCAAATAGCAAAATGATTTCAAGACAAACTGATTATACATCAATATTGTTCTTTAATGAAAATAAATATTAATTTTGAGAGTTGATGAAGTTTGAGCAAATAACTCTCTGGCCTTAGCAATGCATGACCTATGATTCAAAACAGATATTTAATGGACCAGAATGCTGAATCATACAGGTAAGAGAGTTGCTATATCTATTCCCAAAGATAACATTTATATTGTAGAAAAAAGCTATAGGCCTAAATGTAACAGCTCACTAAATCACAATCAATTTAAAAGACTTGATTGCTTTTACATCTGAAACATAGAAAAATAGAAACATAGAAAATAGGTGCAGGAGTGGGCTATTCGACCCTTCGAGCCTGCACCACCATTTAATAAGATCATGGCTGATCATTCACCTCAGTACCCCTTTCCTGCTTTCTCTCCATACCCCTTGATCCCTTTAGCCATAAGGGCCATATCTAACTCCCTCTTGAATATATCCAATGAACTGGCATCAACAACTCTCTGCGGTAGAGAATTCCACAGGTTAACAACTCTCTGAGTGAAGAAGTTTCTCCTTATCTCAGTCCTAAATGACTTACCCCTTATCCTTAGACTGTGTCCCCTGGTTCTGGACTTCACCAACATCGGGAACATTCTTCTTGCATCTAACCTGTCCAGTCCCGTCAGAATTTTATATGTTTCTATGAGAACCCCTCTCATCCTGCTAAACTCCAGTGAATACTGGCCCAGTCGTTCCAGTCTCTCCTCATAGGTCAGTCCCGCCATCCCGGGAATCAGTCTGGTGAACCTTCACTGAACTCCCTCAACAGTAAGAACGTCCTTCCTCAGATTAGAAGACCAAAACTGAACACAATATTCCAGGTGAGGCCTCACCAAGGCCCTGTACAACTGCAGTAAGACCTCCCTGCTCCTATACTCAAATCCCCTAGCTATGAAGGCCAACATACCATGTGCCGTCTTCACCACCTGCTGTACCTGCATGCCAACTTTCAATGACTGATGAACCATGACACCCAGGTCTCATTGCACCTCCACTTTTCCTAATCTGCCGCTATTCAAATAATAATCTGCCTTCGTGTTGTTGCCACCAAAGTAGATAATCTCACATTTATCCATATTATACTGCATCTGCCATGCATTTGCCCACTCACCTAACTTGTCTAAGTCAGCCTGCAGCCTCTTAGCGTCCTTCTCACAGCTCACACCACCACCCAGCTAAGTGTCATCTGCAAACTTGGAGATATTACACACAATTCCTTCATCCAAATCATTAATGTATATTGTAAATAGCTGGGGTCCCAGCATTGAGCCCTGCGGCACCCCACTAGTCATTGCCTGCCATTCTGAAAAGGACCCGTTTATCCCGACTCTCTGCTTCCTGTCTGCCAACCAGTTCTCTATCCACGTTAGTACATTAACCCCTTTCATGTATTTAACTGTCATTGTAACCAATGTATAAACTGACTAGTTGTGCACTGTGAGAACATTGACCATTAGGTGGTGAACTTGTGGGAGACACTCCTAACCTGGTCTTTCAGGTATATCCACCTACCTTCATCACTTCAGTGCTGGCTAATAAAGGTTACAGATCACAGAGTGACCTTCTCTCAAGTATGGGCCTCGTGTGCATTTGTACTGTATAGTAAGGACATATTATTGGCGACGAGAAACTGGGATTTAAACCACGCGAGCATGGCCACTAGCAGCACAGACAACAGGTACTGTGTTTGTGATGATTAGGATGATTTTATTGAGAGACGACAGCAAAGCTTCGTCACTCAGGAATGACTGGGACAGGATTCGACCGACAAACACAGGGCTCATCTCCTGACGGTTTGTGGATCCAGGATGTACTCCCTGATGAAGGACCTTCTAGCGCCAGAAAAGCCGGCGGACAAGACTTTTGAAGAGCTCAGTAAGTTGATCGGGGAACACTTTAAACCGGTGAGCAGCATGCACCGGCGGCAAGAAGGGCAAAGCGTTCCAGACTTCGTGGCAGACCTCCGGCGACTGGCGAGCCTATGTCAGTTTCCAGATGCATGCAGAGCGGAGATGCTGCAAGACTTTTTTATTGAGGGCATCGGGCACACTGGGGTTTTCAGGAAACTGATTGAGACCAAAGACTTGACGCTGGAAATGGCGGCTTTGATGACCCAGACATTTATCTCAAAAATCTCAAAAATCTTGGTTTAAATGCAGCAAATGGACAGGGAGTCAACATTGTTAACGCGGCACACAGTTCCCCAGGCAGACAGTGGCAATCGGACATGCCCGAGCATGTAGTCGAACCCAAAGGGGGAATTCAACAGAGACAATGGCTAGATTAACGGCGATTCACGCCATCGCAAGGAACAATGCGGCCAGTAGTGGGGCCATCAACACCTGTTAATGGTGCGATTAAAAACAGTTACGCAGACAGTCAGAGACAATCAACTGGTAATAGACCTTATGTTTCAAGCAATGGCTCATGTTGGAGGTGTGGAGGCAAACACACAGCCAGAGCTTGCAGGTATCAGCAATATATCTGCAGAAACTGCAATGTCAGCAGTCACTTGGGGCATATGTGCAGGAAGCCTGCGGCCAGGTTGATGTATGAGGAGGATGGGGACGATGTAAATCCTACGAGACCAAATGGACACTGGGGGAACACGCGGGAAGCTGAAGTTCAGCGAGTTCATGTGGAGTACATATACAGTTCATACACCAGAACGCCATCGATAATGATGAAAGTGCTCCTAAATGGCATCCCAGTATCAATGCAGCTAGACACAGGGGCCAGCCAGTCCCCGATGAGTATCAAACAGTTCAACAAGTTGTGGGCGTCCAAGGCCAGGAGGCCAAAATTATTGCCAATTGACGCACAGCTATGGACATACACAAAGGAGATCATTCCGGTGCTAGGCAGCGCCATGGTAGTCATGACCCACAAAGACTCGGAGAACAGGTTGCCACTCTGGATTGTCCCGGGGACAGTCCCGCACTGCTGGGGAGGAGTTGGCTTGCTGTCATGAACTGGAAATGGGGCGATGTCAATGCAATTTCTTCTGTGGAGCGAATATCATGCTCACAGGTCCTGGACAAATTTGACTCACTATTTCAGCCCGGCATCGGCACTTTCATGGGGACCAAGGTAGTGATTCACATAAACCCGGACGCCAGACCAGTGCACCACAAGGCCAGAGCGGTGTCATACGTGATGCGGGAAAGGATAGAAGGCGAATTGGACCGCCTGCTGAGGGAAGGCATCATCTCGCCAGTCGAATTCAGTGACTGGGCGAGCCCGATTGTGCCGCTGCTCAAGGCGGATGGGTCGGTCAGGATATGTGGCGATTACAAGGCCACCATCAATCGTGCGTCACTCCAAGACCAGTACCCGCTACCAAGAGCGGAGGACCTCTTTGCGACGCTATCCGGTGGCAAAATTTTTTCAAAATTGGACCTAACCTCAGCTTACATGACCCAGGAGCTGGCGAGTGAGTCAAAGAAGCTGACCACCATCACGACATACAAGGGGTTGCTTGAGTACAACAGATGTCCGTTCGGGATTCACTCGGCCGCCGCGATCTTTCAATGCAATATGGAAAGTCTCCTCAAGTTGATTCCAAGGACAGTGGTTTTTCAAGACGTCTTCCTCATCACAGGTTGTGATACTGAAGAACACCTCCGCAACCTGGAGGAGGTGCTACGCAGACTGGACTGGGTAGGGCTGCGACTGAAAAAGGCGAAGTGCGTCTTCCTAGCTCCGGAGGTAGAATTCCTGGGGATGAGGGTAGCAGCAGACGGAATCAGACCTTTCGCGTCCAAAACAGAAGCGATCCAGAGAGCACCCAGACCCCGTAACACGACGGAGCTGCGATCGTTCCTGGGGCTCCTGAACTATTTTGGTAACTTTCTTCCCAAATTGAGCACGCTGTTAGAGCCACTACATGTGCTCCTATGCAAAGGTCGCGATTGGGTCTGGGGGGAAAGCCAGGAAAGGGCTTTTGATAGAGCACGAAATTTGTCATGCTCCAACAAACTGTTAACGCTATATGAGCCATGTAAGAAACTTGTGTTAACGTGCGATATGTCGTCCTATGGGGCCGGGTGTGTGTTGCAGCATGTTAATGCCAAGGGTCAGTTACAGCCGGTAGCTTATGCCTCCAGAAGTCTGTCCCAGGCAGAACGGGGCTACGGGATGGTAGAAAAGGAAGCGCTTGCATGTGTATATGCTGTAAAAAAAATGCACCAGTACCTGTTTGGCAGAAAATTTGAGCTGGAGACAGATCACAAACCCCTAACGACCCTTTTGGCTGACAACAAGGCCATGAATGCTAATGCATCGGCCCACATACAGAGGCGGGCACTCACGTTAGCCGCCTATGACTACACAATTCGGCACAGACCGGGCACCGAAAACTGTGCCGATGCACTCAGCAGGCTCCCCCTAGCCACCACTGAGGGGGCTACCGATCATGCTGCTGAGATGGTCATGGCTGGTGAAGCTTTCGAAAGCAAAGGCTCACCCGTGACAGCCCGTCAGATTAAAGTTTGGACAAATAGAGACCCGCTGCTGTCCTTAGTCAATAAATGTGTCCTGAATGGGGACTGGGCAGCCACGTACGGGGTATGCCCTGAGGAATTCAAACCATTTCACAGGCGCAAGGATGAACTCCGATTCAGGCTGATTGCCTACTATGGGGAAACCGAGTAATCATGCCCCAGATGGGCAGAGCGATGTTCATCAGAGAACTCCACAATGAGCACCCGGGCATTGTCATGATGAAGGCAATTGCCAGATCAAACGTTTGGTGGCCAGGGATAGATGCAGACCTGGAACTTTGCGTTCGCAGGTGCAACACGTGCGCCCAGCTGGGCAATGCGCCCAGGGAAGCACCCCTTAGCCCCTGGTCCTGGCCCGCCAAGCCATGGTCACGCATTCATTTGGACTACGCAGGTCCTTTCATGGGAAAAATGTTTTTGGTTGTAGTCGACACCTACTCCAAATGGATTGAGTGCGCCATTTTAAATTCAAGCACATCCTCTGCCACGGTAGAAAGTCTACGGGCAATGTTCACCGCCCATGGTCTACCGGACGTCTTGGACAGCAACAAAGACCCATGCTTTACAAGCATTGAATTCCAGGACTTCATGGCAGGTAATGGTATCAACCATGTCAGGACGGCACTGTTCAAGCCGGCCTCAAACGGCCAGGCAGAATGAGTAGTGCAGATAATCAAACAGGGGATGCTCAGAATCCAAGGGTTTCCCTACAAAGTCGCTTATCACACCTCCTGTTGGCGAATAGATCCCGATCATACTCGCTCACAGGGGTCCCACTCACAGAGCTGCTAATGAAAACGACGCTCAAAATCAGGTTATCCCTTATACACCCCACCATGAAAGAAAGTGTTGAGAGCAGGCGTCAGTCACAATGTGACTACCACGACGGGAATGCGAGGGCGCGATGTATCGATGTCAATGACCCTGTCTTTGTTCTCAACTATGCTGCAGGGCCCAAATGACTTGCAGGCACTGTGATTGCCAAAGAGGGGAATAGGATTCTGGTAGTTAAACTTATCAGTGGACAAATCTGCTGCAAACACGTGGATCAAACAAAAAGGAGGTTCAGCCACCCCATAGAAGAAGCAGAGGAAGAACACGATGTAGAGTTCACTCCTCCACAGGTGGCCGAACACCGGAACGAAGTGGAGGAGAGCCCAGTCACTGTGGGCAGTCCAGACAGGCCTGAGGCACCGCAAACAGCAGACACTCAGGCCAGCGCCCAACAACCGGAGCCCCAACTCAGGCGCTCCACAAGGGAGCATAAAGCACCTTAACCTGTGATCCCAATAAGACTTTGGGGGAGGAGGTGATGTCATGTTTTTAACTGTCATTTTAACCCATGTATAAATTGACTAGTTGTAACTGTGAGAACATTGACCACTAGATGGTGAACTTGTGGGAGACACTCCTAACCTGGTCTTTCAGGTATAAAAGTGGAAGCTCCACTCATCTTCACCACTTCAGTGCTGGCTAATAAAGGTTACTGGTCACAGAGTGACCTTCTCTCAAGTATGGGCCTCATGTGCATTTGTACTGTATAGTAAGGACACATTACCCCCAATAACATGTGCTTTAATTTTGCACACCCATCTCTTGTGTGGGACCTTGTCAAAAGCCATTTGAAAGTCCAAATACACCACATCCACTGGTTCTCCCTTGTCCACTCTACTAGTTACATCCTCAAAAAATTCTCGAAGATTTATCAAGCATAATTTCCCTTTCATAAATCCATGCTGGCTTGGACTGCTTTCCAAATGCGCTGCTATTTCATCTTCAATAATTGATTCCAACATTTTCCCCACTACTGATGTCGTGCTAACCGGTCTATAATTACCCGTTTTCTGTCTCCCTCCTTTTTTAAAATGTGGTGTTACATTGGCTACTCTCCAGTCCATAGAAACTGATCCAGAATCGATAGACTGTTGGAAAATGATCACCAATGCATCCACTATTTCTAGGGCCACTTCCTTAATTACTCTGGGATGCAGACTATCAGGCCCCATGGATTTATCGGCCTTCAATCCCATCAATTTCCCTAACACAATATCCCGCCTAGTAAGGATTTCCTTCGGTTCCTCCTTTTCACTAGACCCTTCATCCCCTAGTATTTCTGGAAGGTTATTTGTGTCTTCCTTCATGAAGACAGAACCAAAGTATTTGTTCAACTGGTCTGCCATTTCTTTGTTCCGCATTATAAATTCACCTGAATCTGACTGCAACGTTTGTCTTCACTAATCTTTTTCTCTTCACATATCTATAGAAGGTTTAGCAGTCAGTTTTTATGTTCCCAGCAAGCTTCCTCTCATACTCTATTTTCCCTCCTCTGCTGAATTCTAAATTTCTCCCAGTCCTCAGATTTGCTGCTTTTTCTGGCCAATTTATATGCCTCTTCCTTGAATTTAACAGTATCCTTAATTCCCCTTGTTAGCCACAGTTGAGCCACCTTCCCCGTTTTATTTTTACTCCGGACAGGGATGTACAATTGTTGAAGTTCATCCATGTGTTCTTTAAATGTTTGTCATTGTTTATTCACTGTCAACCCTTTAAGTATCACTCGCCAGTCTATTCTAGCTAATTCACATCTCATACTATCGAAGTTACTTTTCCTTAAGTTCAGGACCCTAGTCTGTGAATTAACTGTGTCACTCTCCATCTTAATAAAGAATTCTACCATATTATGGTCACTTTTCCCCAAGGGGCCTCGCACAACAAGATTGCTCATTAGTCCTTTCTCATTACACATCACCCAGTCTAGGATGGCCAGCCCTCTGGTTGGTTCCTCAATATATTGGTCTAGAAAACCCAATACACTCCAGGAAATCCTCCTCCACCGTATTGCTACCAGTTTGGTTAGCCCAATCTAAATGTAGATTAAAGTCGCCCATGATAACTGCTGTACCTTTATTGCATTCATCCCTAATTTTTTGTTTGATGCTGTCCCCAACCACACTACTACTGTTTGGTGTTCTGTACACAACTCCCACTAACGTTTTCTGCCCTTTGGTATTCTGCAGCTCCACCCATACAGATTCCACATCACCCAAGCTAATGTCCTTCCTTATTATTGCGTTAATTTCCTCTTTAACCAGCAATGCTACCCCACCTCCTTTTCCTTTCTGTCCATACTCCTGAATGTTGAAAACCCCTGGATGTTGAGTTCCCAGCCTTGGTCACCCTGGAGCCATGTTTCCGTGATGCCAATTATATCATATTTGTTCATTGCTGCCTGCGCAGTTAATTCATCCACCTTATTACGAATATTCACATTGAAGCACAGAGCCTTCAGGCTTGTCTTTTTAACACACTTTGCCCCTTTAGAATTTTGCTGTAATGTGGCCCTTTTTGATTTTTTGCCTTGGGTTTCTCTGCCCTCTACTTTTACTTTTCTTCTTTCTATCTTTTGCTTCTGCCCCCATTCTACTTCCCTCTGTCTCCCTGCATAGATTCCCATCCCCTGCCATATTAGTTTAACCCCTCTCCATTGGACATTGGTTCCGGTTCTGCTCAGGTGCAGACTGTCTGGTTTATACTGGTCCCACCTCCCGCAGAACCGGTTCCAATATCCCAGGAATTTGAATCTTTCCCTTCTGCACCACTCCTCAAGCCACGTATTCATCTCAACTATCCTGTAATTCTTACTCTGACCAGCATGTGGCACTGGTAGCAAACCTGAGATTACTATCTTTGAGGTCCTACTTTTTAATTTAACTCCTAGCTCCCTAAATTCAGCTTGTAGGACCTCATCCCGCTTTTTACCTATATCGTTGGTACCTATATGCACCACGACAACTGGCTGTTCACCCTCCCCCTCCAAAATGTCCTGCAGCCGCTCCGAGACATCCTTGAACCTTGCACCAGTGAGGCAACATAACATCCTGGAGTCTCGATTGCCGCTGCAGAAACGCCTATCTATTCCCCTGAACAATAGAATCCCCTACCACTATCACTCTCCCACTTTTTCCTGCCCTCCTGTGCAGCAGAGCCACCCACGGTGCCATGAACTTGGCTGTTGCTGCCCTCCCCTGATGAGTCATCCCCCCAACAGTACCCAAATGGTGTATCTGTTTTGGAGGGGGATGACCGCAGGGGATTCCTGCACTCCCTTCCTTCCACTGCTCTTCCCTTTGGTCATGCATTCCCTATCTGTCTGTGTAACCTTTACCTGTGGTATGACCAACTCACTAAACGTGCTATTCACGGCATCCTCAGCATTGTGGATGCTCCAGAGTGAATCCACCCGCAGCTCCAGTGCTGCGATGCAGTTTATCAGGAGCTGGGGAGGTACCAGTGGATTGGAAAGCAGCTAATGTAACGCCTCTGTTTTAAAAAGGGGGCAGACAAAAGGCAGGTAACTATAAGCCGGTTAGTTTAACATCCGTAGTGGGGAAAATGCTTGAAACTATCATTAAGGAAGAAATAGCGGGACATCTAGATAGGAATAGTGCAATCAAGCAGAAGCAGCATGGATTCATGAAGGGGAAATCATGTTTAACTAATTTACTGGAATTCTTTGAGGATATAACAAGCATGGTGGATAGAGGTGTACCGATGGACGTGGTGTATTTAGATTTCCAAAAGGCATTCAATAAAGTGCCACACAAAAGGTTACTGCAGAAGATAGAGGTACGTGGAGTCAGAGGAAATGTATTAGCATGGATAGAGAATTGGCTGGCGAACAAAAAGCAGAGAGTCGGGATAAATGGGTCCTTTGCAGGTTGGAAATCGGTGGTTAGTGGTGTGCCACAGGGATCGGTGCTGGGACCACAACTGTTTACAATATACATAGATGACCTGGAAGAGGGGACAGAGTGTAGTGTAACAAAATTTGCAGATGACACAAAGATTAGTGGGAAAGCAGGTTGTGTAGAGGACACAGAGAGGCTGCAAAGAGATTTAGATAGGTTAAGCGAATGGGCTAAGGTTTGGCAGATGGAATACAATGTCGGAAAGTGTGAGGTCATCCATCTTGGGGGAAAAAACCAGTAAAAGGGAATATTATTTGAATGGGGAGAAATTACAACATGCTGAGGTGCAGAGGGACCTGAGGGTCCTTGTGCATGAATCCCAAAAAGTTAGTTTGCAGGTGCAGCAGGTAATCAGGAAGGCAAATGGAATGTTGGCCTTCATTGCGAGAGGGATGGAGTACAAAAGCAGGGAGGTCCTGCTGCAATTGTATAGGGTATTGGTAAGGCCGCACCTGGAGTACTGCATGCAGTTTTGGTCACCTTAAGGGAGGATATACTGGCTTTGGAGGGGGTACAGAGACGATTCACGAGGCTGATTCCGGAGATGAGGGGGCTACCTTATGATGATAGATTGAGTAGACTGGGTCTTTACTCGGTGGAGTTCAGAAGGATGAGGTGTGATCTTATAGAAACATTTAAAATAATGATAGACAAGATAGAGGCAGAGAGGTTGTTTCCACTGGTAGGGGAGACTAGAATTAGGGGGCACAGCCTCAAAATACGGGGGAGCCAATTTAAAACCGAGTTGAGAAGGAATTTTTTCTCCCAGAGGGTTGTGAATCTGTGGAATTCTCTGCCCAAAGAAGCAGTTGAGGCTAGCTCATTGAATGCATTCAAGTCACAGATAGATAGATTTTTAACCAATAAGGGAATTAAGGGTTACGGGGAGCGGGCGGGTAAGTGGAGTTGAGTCCACAGCCAGATCAGCCATGATCTTGTTGAATGGCGGAGCAGGCTCGAGGGGCTAGATGGCCTACTCCTGTTCCTAATTCTTATGTTCTTATGTTCTTATGTATGCAGCAGGATACACTTCCCGCACATGTAGTCGTCAGGGGCACTGGAAGCGTCCCTGAGTTCCCACATAGCACAGGAGGAGCTTGACACGTGTCTGAGCTCTCCTGCCATGACTTAACCCCTAGATTAACTTAATTTGGCAACAACAATGATAAAGGTTACCTACTGATAAAGGAAAAGAAAAAGAAAAACTACTCACCAATCACCAGCCAATCACATATCCCCTTGGCTGTGACCCTTCAATTTCTTTCTACTTCTTTTTTGCCTTCTCTCCCTGCTGCAGTTCCTTGACTGCTGCGCCACCTCCTCGATGTCCCATTGGCTGCTCCCCATCTGTTGGATCTTTTACAGGCCTCCTCGACGTCCCTCCGCACCTCCTCCTCGACGCTGCCGCTGGCTGCTCCCCACCTGTCGAGCCTTTTATAGGCCTCCTCGACACCCCACCGCACCTCCTCCTCGACGCTGCCCAGAAAGACCAGCATTCAGTTATCTACTATGAAAATGAAAACTTGAAACAGAGCCCAATATTAATATAATGCCAGATGAATCAAGTAATCCTTCTGGATTCTAATATTGCACATAAGGATTTAACAAAATGTAGAATTTGATTTCATTCTTTCTTTGAGTTAATAATCAATTGGGGATCCAATCAAAATGTACCTGTAACAATACTGTTGAATCACCAGAATCATCGAAATAGGCACATACATGCTATCAATCACGTAGAGTGGGTTAATCCAGCTGTGCAGTGTGTCAATTCTTATGGAAAGAACTCACATGTTGTGAAAACCCCACCTACTGAAGGAGCCCTGCTGGCTATTGTGAGCCTTCTGAGAGAATGGGAAATGTGGAAGAAAAACCCACTGAGAGCCAGGCAACCACGTGGAGAGTGAATGCACGTTTTCACATTTGTCGCATGGAAGGCTGTCTGATTGCTTACTCTGAGAGTTTTTTCCAAATGAGGATCACTGTAAGTGATCCTGCATTGCCCTACAAGGGATTATCTTATACTTAAATGCCAGCTTGCTCTGTTGATAGCACTCTTGTCTTTGAGCCAGAGGTCATAGGTTCAAATTCCACTCCAGGAATTGAACACATAATCTAAGCTGACACTCCGGGAATGCTGCAATATCAGAAGTGCCCTCTGATATATAAGAAATTAAGGGCCCATCTCTCTATTCTGATGAATAAGGTGGACATAAATGATTCCATGGCACAATTGGAAGAACTGCAGGTTGTTCCCCAGATGTCCTGGCCAACTAGTGCTATCAATAACAAATTAACTGGTCATTCATCTCATTCAGTGTTTCTTGGGCATTGCTGAATGCAAATTGGCTATTGCATTTACCGACATAATACTAGTGACGACGAGTGAAAACTAATGAATTGGTTGTGATGTGCTTTGGGATGTCCAGAGGATGTAATAAACTGCCATATAAATGCAGCTTCTGTCTTTCTATTGCCAAATATGGGAATCCAAGCAGGTTTTCAATGTCAGACATGTTTGCCTGAATAGTTTCACAAAACTATATTGTTAACTTAAATGTATCCATTAACTGAAACGAAAAGTGAAGTGTTAAGAATATTTCAGAAGTAGCAGAATGGGCTACAAAAGAAAGGCATGCAGGCTTGCAGGTGAGAAAGATTGATAACTAACTATTGTTATGCACAAAAAGAATAAACAGTATGAAAATAATTACTGTGCACTTTGAAGTTCAGCTCTCAAAACAATTGATCATTTACTGATTTATACTGAACAAGAGTTATTGAGGTAAAAATAATGGTGAAACTAACAGCGCTCACCGTTATTATGTGTAAATTGGACAGCAAATACTAGCGACCACACATGCACAGTTAAACGTGTAAATCAGGAAGTTGCTGTCCAGAATGTCCTGCTTCTCCAGAAGTTGCACGATAAATGTATCTCGTCAACTCATTATTGAAATACATGGAACAGTGTGAAGTTGCTGATATATACGCACTAAACACACCAGAAAAGGTATGGGCTTGTCCATTCCAATGTAAGTACCATTTTAACAGCGTGATAAGTCTCAATTACTGCCAAACAACCTATCTGGCACTGAAAATTAACTGTAACAAATATGGAGTCTCATTCCATCAGTTTTAATTATTGTTGGAGATTTTTTTTAATTAAATTTAAGTAAAACAATTTTTTTAACTTTTTCTTTCAGTCTCTTTTTTCTTTCTCACTCTTAATCCAGTCTTTCTTTCCTGCTCTTTACTTTGCTTTCTGCACCTGATTAGACAATGAATTAAATATTCTAACTGACACATTCCAGGTTCAGACTCTGCGTTGCTCATTTACACTTCTTCAATCTGATTGGTTAAAGAGATACACAGCTGCTTGCTCTGTTCACACAGGTCCCAAATGCACTGTAGAGGGTGCTGCACTGAAATGGTTCTTTAATTACAGTAAGTTCCAACACAAAATCTCGTAGAAAGTTTGTGGGCAAGTGCAAATGTAATGAACTGCAAAATCCAACCCATTATATGTAACTTCTTTCCTTCGGCCTTCCCTTTTCTCCCAACATTTTCTTTCATGCAACATGACAGTGGTGTGGGACTCCACAAGTAAAACCTCTTACCCATTATTGGAGGTTATTGAAGGCTGAGTGGGCACAAAAGTCAAAATCGATCCTAGGTGTCTCTTGGCAGAATGCGATAAAAAAAAACACTTCAAAAAGTGTTTATCTATTTTAGAAGCTTGTATTCAAAATCTACAGACATTTCTCTGTCAGGAGCTCATTATTTCTGCATTGATCAGCAAATGTTTGGATCACTCTTGGAATGTCTTACAATACAAGACAAAACAAGTTGAAAGAGTAATGATAATATTTTCCATAGCTTACAGCTGAAAGAGGAAAAGAGATGCATACAGCAGCAACAAATAAGGCCCAGGAAGAGTTGAGAAGCCAGTACACAAAGTAGGATATCTGGACCAGGCACTAACTGACAATTTTCTTTCAAGACATCTACCTACAGGCTTTACAACAATCATCATCATCATCATAGGCAGTCCCTCGGAATCAGGGAAGACTTGCTTCCACTATTAACATGAGTTCTTAGGTGGCTGACCAGTCCAATATGAGAACCACAGTCACAGGTGGGACAGATAATCGTTGAGGGAAGGGGTGGGTGGGATTGGTTTGCCGCATGCTCTTTCCGCTGCCTGCGCTTGGTTTCTGCATGCTCTCGGCGACGAGACTCGAGGTGCTCAGCGCTCTCCCGGATGCACTTCCTGCACTTATGGTGGTCTTTGGTCAGGGACTCCCAAGTGTCAGTGGGGATGTTGCACTTTATCAGGGAGGCTTTGAGGGTATCCTTGTAACGTTTCCGCTGCCCACCTTTGGCATGCTTGCCGTGAAGGAGTTCCGAGTAGAGCGCTTGCTTTGGGAGTCTCGTGTCTGGCATGCAAACAATGTGGCCTACCCAGCAGAGCTGATGAAGTGCGGTCAGTGCTTCAATGCTGGGGATGTTGGCCTGGTCGAGGACGCTAATGTTGGTGTGTCTGTCCTCCCAGGGGATTTGTAGGATCTTGCGGAGACATCACAATCATATCAGTACTCGTAACTTTGTAAATATATTTTACACAAATTTGTCCTACTAGTTTCTGTTAAATGATTTTTTTGGAATCTAACATTAAATACTATTTTTGCAGTTATTGTAAAAAGGGGGTGCTGTAATCTTTACCCAATAAAATTGATCTTTCTGATTACTATTCTTCAAAAATCCTTCAACTTTAGCTTGCAGCTGCCGCTGTCTGTGCAAGATCTATGGCCGCAATTTTACTAACCTCAGCGGCTCCATGGTGGGCAATGTCGGTGGCAGATCCCGACCTAGCTGTTGGCTCCAGCTGGTTCTGTAAAATTACTTTCCATTGATAGGGCTTGTTAAGCCCGTCCAATGCTTTTCCCAGCCAATTAGAGGAAGAGGTACTGGTGATGTCATTTGATGACACATCATCAGCCAGTTTCCTTAAAGGGACCATGTCCAAATTTATTTTCACATTTGTGCTGCAGTGTTCTACAACATTGATGTGCTGCAAACACTGACAAGCACTGCACAGAGGTACGCGGCTGCACCCAGGCTCTCCCATGACTTCCTCAAGATGCTAATGGAGGGAGTCACAGCACACAGGAGGTTATCTCTCCTTCCAATGGGTGGAAGAGACCCCCCCCCCAGGAGATCAACATAGCCTGGTTGCCCATTGCAAAGGAGGGCACAAGCAGGGATGTCATCAGGACAAAGCTTCAGTGTCGCAAACCTTTCAATTATCTCAGTAGATCTTAGTACAAAGCCACACTCAACCTCATTCTGCTATATCTCTCATCACATCCCTATCACACTGCCTTCCCTACCCTACTCCTGCACATCCACTCACACCAACTTACCTTGCACCTCCACCCAGTCCTCTCTCTGTCTACATTATCACATCCCCATCTCACTAGCTATTCTTCACACTCACCCACATCCTCGTCCAATCATACCAACTAATAACACACAAGGGTAGATACTTGAGTGTTTTATGCAATGTTCACGTAAAGTTTCTGTTAATGTGGTGTCAAACATCGAAACCTTTATTTTCAACACTTTGAGTTCTTGGACAGATTTGTGTGCACCTTTGGAAATGGCTTAGTGAGTTTCAGTGAATGGTGAGACATAACAATGCCCCCTGCAATGGTAGTGTGTGTGAAAGGAATGGCTTGGGCATTGTATGGATGCTTTATGGTATTGGTGTGGGATGGTGCCAACCTGACACACCATGTGGCAGCCAGGGTGTACAGCATCAAGTGAAGTAAATCTGGCCATGGTGAGGCCATCCCTGGCATCCCTGGCAGCAATGTAGTCGGGTGCTGATGCCCTGTGTCCTGTGCAGCATCAGTTGATTGCGGAGAAGGTTGGTGTTGTTGTTGGTACTGCTGGTGTGCCTGGTGCTGCTGGTGAGCCTGGTGCTGCTGGTGTTGGGGCTGATCATGGTGGGATTCTGAGGACCAAGGTGAGAGAGTTTCAAGTGCACCGATGCTGATAGAATAGATGGCAAGTGAAGTAGAGATGACAGAAGCGATCTGTCAGTGGTGGGAGAGGTAATGAGGTCAACTGGATGTGGCATTGTATTAAGACTTGCAGCTTCCTGAATCTGTCGTGGAAATGCAGTTTAGAGAAGCCAGTGATTAAGGGAACCTCAACTGAGAGCTTTGACTTGACATTTGAAACTGTCAACTCATCAGCTGATTCAAAATGCACTGACCTCCCACCTCAGCTTCACAGATGATGTCTAGGCACAGCGGGAAACTTTCAAATCCAAATAGCTGGGAATACACCATTGATCAGTGGCTGTAAACAAGCCACTAATGATATGAATTGCCTCCTCCTCCGCTGCCTGTTGTGTCTGCTCAGCGCTGACAGACAAGACATCAGGAAAATCCCGTGTGTGCTTTTTCACAGCGGGTTCCTAACCCATTGTCAATCATTTTAAATTTAACAGCTGACCCATCATCCATCCCGTTCACTGAGCACCAGCAAAATTTCGGCCATATGTGTGGGAATCAGTGGCAGATGAATAATGTAAAAGCAACTATTATGTACCTCAACTATGTAGAATTTACCAATATTTCGCAAAGATTCCTGGTACCTTTCCCCTGCAGAGGAGAAGAATCCCTTTCTGGACTTTTAAAATGGAAGAAAAAACTTCGGGACACAAATGAGTTTTAAAGGGCGAGACAAGCTTAAAGGGGACCCCACCCCCCAGTGTTTGGAGTTTTTGAAAAGATAATTCAAAATGGACCTAAATTACAGAAGCCTGAAATCACCTAAACATCTATGGGAAGGAGCATATCAATTTTAAGATTCTACAACATTTTGGCTGCAAAAAAGAGTTACCGAATACAGGAAGTGGGGCTAACCTCTGTGAAGCAAATTCGTGTATTAACGATCCCAGACGGTCTGGGGGAAACTATGCAACACCAATTCACCCCCTAAGAGATAATCAAATTACCCAATCAAGCACAATGGAAATCATGGCCCAACTAGATGGTCAGGAAACTGGACAATCCTAAAACAATGCAAAATCAGTGATCGCACATTATCACACCCTAATCAAGTTACTGCTGACTAGCCCACCAAAAATACTGACAAAGGAGACATTTGAAAATCAATGGACAGAACAGTTTAAACAAAGCCCAAGAACTGATTTGGCGCAAAGATAAGGAAGCCTGTTTTAGTATAATCGAAGGCCTGTTCTGGCAGTTAGGTGTGCTTCTGGAGACACTATTAAGTTAGCAGTCTCATTGCATAAGTTCTACACCAGCCTTGAAAAGTAGGACCCTGAAACATCGGCAAAAGGAATCTCTAAAACCCAGAAGGACAGCACCACGACAGCAAACAGGCTTTCAAAACGACTATCAGAAAGTTTCGGATCATCGCAACCAATGAAACAGTCAACCGGAACCAACCCGACAAAACCGAAGAAAAAACAAAGATTTTTCCACTTTACGGGCCCAAGTTTTGGCCTCAGTTGCTCCTGATTTTTTGGAACAACTGTTGTAGAACGGAGTATCTTAGACATTCAAATTCTCGGCATTTAGTTTGCTCCAGTTCTAGTCAGTTAGAACAGTTTCACTTTGGAACAGAATTTTTTTTTCATAAGGGGGCGTGTCCAGCCACTTACGCCTGTTTTCAAAGTTTCGGCAGTGAGAACTTACTCCAAACAAACTTAGAATGGAGTAAGTGAAGATTTTTGAACGCTCGAAAAAACCATGTCTACACTTTAGAAAATCAGGCGTAGGTTACAAATTAGGCGTAGGGAACGAGGTGGGGGGGGAGGGGGAGGAAGGGAAGTCATTAAATTCTACAATCAATCCTTAGTTATACTTATACAAATATTATACAAATAAATCCAACCTGAATAAAAATTTATAAGCAAAGAAAAGATTAAATAAACCATGTTCCTACCTGTGTGAAACAGCAGCAGCCTTCGAGCTGCTGTGCTTCAGGCAGGCCTTTCATGTTGGAGACAGGCAGGGGTGTGGCGTCAGTGTCTCGACGGCAGCCCCAACAGTGGCAGCAAGCAGCCTTCGAGCTGAGCTGCGGTGCTGCAGGCAGGCCTTCATTCTGTTAGTGGCTGGCCGGCAGCCGAAGAATCAACACCGGACACACGCAGCTTTTCAAGGGGGTTGAGGCCATTCGGCCATGGGATAGGAGTGGCGTCAGTGGCTGGCCGGCAGCCGAAGGATCAACACTGGACGCACGCAGCTTTTCAAGGGGGTTGAGGCTATTCGGCCACGCTTAAGGGGCGGCGTCAGTGGCTCGACGGCAGCCAAAGATACAGCATCGGACCGACGTGAGGCCATTCAGCCATGGGATGGCAGCGGAGGCAGTGGCTGGCCAGCAGCCGAAGAATCAACACAGGAGACACGCAGCTTTTCAAGGGGGTTGAGGCCATTCGGCCACGCTTTTTGGGTGGCGTCAGTGGCTCCAGTCCTTTTAAAAATGGCCGAGTGCCAATGTTTGTTTGACACTGCGCGTGCACGCACGCTCCAACGCACACACGCAAGGTTGCCGGCACCACGGTGGCTCATTTAAATTGGACCCGTCCCCCACTATTTACAGAATCGGCGCAAGTGTTTGGCTCCACCCCCCGCTGTGAAGAGCGCGCCGTGCCAAGCTGAGATCGAGCTCCGAGGAGCTGGAGAATATCAAAGTTTTTTTCTAGCGCACTTTTAGGCACGAAGAACAGGCGTCCAGCTCGGAGGTGCGCCGTTTTCGGTGCGGGCCGAAACTTGGGGCCTACAAGTTGGTCCTACGCTACCAAGGGGTACAGACTACAGACTAAAGTTGTTTTTAGTGGCTGTAGTAATTTAGTGGAATGTTCGCAAATGTAAACTGACAGAGCAAGGGTTAGTGGAATTAAATTTATCTAATGGTTGAACAATTGAAGGGAGATTGTTGTAAGGGGTTGTCAACTAAGGCGACCCCAGGGACAACTAAGGCGAACCCTGGAGTTGGAACTGTCAAAAGGGGATTGGTGAGCATAGCCCCTGAACCCCCCCAGAGCTATAACTTAGTTAGTTAGGGGAATTGGGAGGGGGGAGGCTGGGATAACTTGTGTAAATGTATCTGCATTCTCCTCTGTATCCCATTTAGAGTTTAAGCTGTATTCTTTTCCCCACAGGCTGTAATTTGACATTTTATTCAATGTATTGTACCCCTCAGGTGTATTGGTATTAATATTCTGTGTGTGTTATTAAAGGTGTGCCTTTTTACTTCTTTTTAAACACAATAAAGCCATACCTGCTTCCTACCTTGAAACCGATTGTCTGTCCAAGTCTGTCACAGTCCCTTCATAATTCCAGTGTCTAGAACCAAGGGTGTGGGAGCGATTCGGAACCGCTCATATGAGGGTCAGAAGGGAAAGCTGACCCCCTGAAAACAACCCCTTACAACAATCTCCCTTCAATTGTTCAACCATTAGATAAATTTTATTCCACTAACCCTTGCTCTGTCAGTTTACATTTGCGAACATTCCACTAAATTACTACAGCCACTAAAAACACCTTTATTTGCAACTTAATTAATCTAATTAGCATTTAGAATAAAGGCCCTATATCCTAATTAATTTACAGAACAAACAATCTGGCCTGCATCTCATTGTCTTTGGTCTTCATTTTGAAATTTGATCAGAAAGGACAGTGTCCATTTTAGCTTCCAAACACAGGATGAAAACTTTACTTTTGTTACAATGACAGCATGTTGAGATCATGCCAACATTTTTTATTTTTTCGGATGTAACAAGATGTCTCTAGACAAATACATTAAAAGAACCCCAAATCCCACTGGTCAAGCAGATTGCAAACACTATGCAGACCCTGTTGGCTCAGCTGACCCTGAATGTCATGTATCAGACATCCAAATTCTCATGCTCGCAGTCTTCCAGTCAGCACTACAGTCCTCAGAAATGCAGACTCCATTGTCGCTCTCTGGCTTTATAGGCTCTGAATCGTATGGTTACCAAGCCAGAACTGTCAGTTTGACACCAATAGAACACTCTGGCAAACAGCTGACTAAGAACTGGCAAGGTTATCACACACATCACTGAATATTTAACACAACAATAATGGGATTTGAACCTGCGACCACAGAGGAATGAGGCAGCTGTTGTTAACTAACACTCCACTGAGCCATGCTATCTGAAGTTTGTTTACTATAACAAAACATACTGCACTGTCTGCTAATAATGACAGAGAATGTGAACCATAGCACAATACTGGGAGATCCATCTGCAGCTTGCACAGGGATTACCTCTGGCTTTTGCATGCAACATCGATTGAAAACGTCATTAACACTTTATTGGAAGATGCCTTTTGTCAAATTATTTCTTTCATAAAATGTTACAATAGCCTCTCAAAGGCAACTCAGGATGAGCAATAAATGCCGGCTTTATCAGCAATGCCCATATCCCAAGTATGAATTAACAAAAAGTCTGTTGTTTATAAAACTATGTAAGAAATAAGTTATAAAAAGGGTATTTAAACATTTCATGGACTATTTTTAACTTTATTCTTTAAGTATTGCACCATTAGTATCTTGTTATATTCTGCTTCTGTGTATTATTCTACTTGTAAATAATATCTACGTTTTAGCCTATGTACTCTGGACTGTCAGTGTGGAATGTACCCTTCAGAGAAGAGAGGTAAATTTGGTGGGCAATTTACATTATCTCTAGTGGTTGATATCACAATAAAAAGGTAATTGTTAACCCTGGGCATGCTATGTCATACATGGAGGTATAAAAATGTAGGTTTTGCCTGTTGGAAAGGTTGGTTTGCTTATAGAAACTACTTTGGGTCCTAAAGTTGAGCGGCAGTTGGTGAGAGGCGGGAGCAGGGTCGGAGCGGCCTATAAAAGGCCCAGTGGGAGCTCAAGAGCCAGCGGCAGTTGGTGAGAGGCGAGAGCAGCGTCGGAGCGGCCTATAAAAGGCCCAGCGGGCTCGAGAGCCAGCGGCAGTTGGTGAGAGGCGGGAGCAGCGTCGGAGCGGCCTACAAAAGGCCCAGCGGGAGCTCGAGAGCCAGCGGCAGTTGGTGAGAGGCGAGAGCAGCGTCGGAGCGGCCTATAAAAGGCCCAGCGGGCTCGAGAGCCAGCGGCAGTTGGTGAGAGGCGGGAGCAGCGTCGGAGCGGCCTATAAAAGGCCCAGCGGGAGCTCGAGAGCCAGCGGCAGTTGGTGAGAGGCGAGAGCAGCGTCGGAGCGGCCTATAAAAGGCGTACTTGTGCAGCTACAGCGGGAGAGAAAGCAAAAAAGAAGTAGAAAGGAATCAAAAGGTGAGGTCACAGCCAATGGGGTAAGTGATTGGCTGGTGATTGGTGAGTAGCTTTTCTTTTTATTTTTGTATCAGTAAGTAAACTGTAACATTGTTATTACCAATTTAAGTGTATCTAAGGGTTAAGGCATGGCAGGAGAGCTCGGTCACGTGATATGCTCCTCCTGTACCTGTGGGAACTCAGGTACACTTCCGGTGTCCCTGACGACTACGTGTGTGAGAAGTGTATCCGCCTCAATCTCCTGACGGACCGTGTTACGGAATTGGAGCTGAGGGTGGATTTACTCTGGAGCATCCACGATGCTGAGAATGACATAAGTGGCATGTGTAGTGAGTTGGTCTTACCGCATGAGAAGGATCCACAGCCAGCTAGGGAATGGAAGACCAGCAGGAAGAGTAGTACAAAGAAGGTAGTGCAGGGGTCCCATCTGGTCATCCCCCTGCAAAACAGATACACTGCTTTGAGTGCTGTTGAGGGAGATGACTCATCAGGGGAGAGCAGCAGCAGCCAAGTTCATGGCACCATGGCTGGCTCTGTTGTACAGGAGGGTATAAAAAAGAGTGGGAGAGCGATAGTGATAGGGGATTCAATCATAAGGGAAATAGATAGGCGTTTCTGCGGCCGCAATCGAGACTCCAGGATGGTATGTTGCCTCCCTGGTGCAAGGGTCAAGGATGTCTCCGAGCGAGTGCAGGACATTCTAAAAAGGGAGGGAGAACAGCCAGTTGTCGTGGTGCACATTTGTACCAACGACATAGGTAAAAAAAAGGGATGAGGTCCTATGAGACGAATTTAAGGAGCTAGGAGCTAAATTAAAAAGTAGGACCTCAAAAGTAGTAATCTCGGGATTGCTACCAGTGCCACGTGCTAGTCAGAGTAGGAATCGCAGGATAGCACAGATGAATACGTGGCTTGAGCAGTGGTGCAGCAGGGAGGAATTCAAATTCGTGGGGCATTGGAACAGGTTCTGGGGGAGGTGGGACCAGTACAAACTGGACGGTCTGCACTTGGGCAGGAACGGAACCAATGTCCTCGGGGGAATGTTTGCTCGTGCTGTTGGTGAGGAGTTAAACTAATATGGCAGGGGGATGGGAACCAATACAGGGAGACAGAGGGAAACAAAAAGGAGACAAAAACAAAAGACAGAAAAGAGATGAGTAAAAGTGGAGGGCAGAGAAACCAAAGGCAAGAAACAAAAAGGGCCACTGAATATAAAAGGGCTGCAGGAGGGGTCAAAACTAAAAATCATGGTTTAAAAACTAGGATGAAAACACTCTACCTAAATGCACGCAGCATTCGAAATAAAGTAAATGAGTTGACGGCACAAATCATTACAAATGGGTATCATTTGGTGGCCATTACAGAAACATGTTTGCAAGGTGGCCAAGACTGGGAATTAAACATACAGGGGTATCTGACGATTCTGAAAGATAGGCAAGAAAGGAAAGGAGGTGGGGTAGCTCTGTTAATAAAAGATAATATCAGGGCAGTTGTGAGGGATGATATTGGCTCCAATGAACAAAATGTTGAATCATTGTGGGTGGAGATTAGAGACAGTAATGGGGAAAAAGTCACTGGTCGGCATAGTTTATAGGCCCCCAAATAATAACTTCAAGGTGGGGCGGGCAATAATCAAGGGAATAATGGAGGCATGTGAAAAAGGAACGGCAGTAGTCATGGGGGATTTTAACCTACATATCGATTGGTCAAATCAAATCGCACGGGGTAGCCTGGAGGAGGAATTCATAGAATGCATACGGGATTGTTTCTTAGAACAGTATGTAACAGAACCTACAAGGAAGCAAGCCATCTTAGATCTGGTCCTGTGTAATGAGACAGGAAAAATAAACAATCTCCTCGTAAAAGATCCTCTCGGAATGAGTGATCACAATATGGTTGAATTTGTAATACAGATTGAGGATGAGGAAGTTGTGTCAGAAACGAGCATACTATGCTTAAACAAAGGGGACTACACTGGGATGAGGGCAGAGTTGGCTGAAGTAGACTGGAAACAAGGACTAAACGGTGGCACAATTGAGGAACAGTGGAGGACTTTTAAGGAGCTCTTTCATAGTGCGCAACAAAAATATATTCCAGTGAAAAAGAAGGGCGGCAAGAGAAGGGATAACCAGCTGTGGATAACCAAGGAAATAAAGGAAAGTATCAAATCAAAGACCAATGCGTATAAGGTGGCCAAGGTTAGTGGGAAACTAGAGGATTGGGAAAATTTTAAAAAACAGCAAAGAATGACTAAAAAAGCAAGAAAGAAAGGGAAGATAGATTATGAAGGTAAACTTGCGCAAAACATAAAAACAGATAGTAAAAGCTTTTACTGATATATAAAACGGAAAAGAGTGACTAAAGTAAATGTTGGTCCCTTAGAAGATGAAAAGGGGGATTTAATAATGGGAAATGTGGAAATGGCTGAGACCTTAAACAATTATTTTGCTTCCGTCTTCACAGTGGAAGACACAAAAACCATGCCAAAATTTGCAGGCCACAGGAATGTGGGAAGAGAGGACCTTGAGACAATCACTATCACTAGGGGGGTAGTGCTGGACAGGCTAATGGGACTGAAGGTAGACAAGTCCCCTGTTCCTGATGAAATGCATCCCAGGGTATTAAAAGAGATGGCGGAAGTTATAGCAGATGCATTCGTTATAATCTACCAAAATTCTCTGGACTCTGGGGAGGTACCATCGGTTTGGAAAGCAGCTAATGTAACGCCTCTGTTTTAAAAAGGGGGCAGGCAAAAGGCAGGTAACTATAGGCCGGTTAGTTTAACATCTGTAGTGGGGAAAATGCTTGAAACTATCATTAAGGAAGAAATAGCGGGACATCTAGATAGGAATAGTGCAATCAAGCAGACGCAGCATGGATTCATGAAGGGGAAATCATGTTTAACTAACTTACTGGAATTCTTTGAGGATATAACGAGTATGGTGTATAGAGGTGTACCGATGGATGTGGTGTGTTTAGATTTCCAAAAGGCATTCAATAAGGTCCCACACAAAAGGTTACTGCAGAAGATAAAGGTATGCGGAGTCAGAGGAAATGTATTAGCATGGATAGAGAATTGGCTGGCGAACAGAAAGCAGAGAGTCGGGATAAATGGGTCCTTTTCGGGTTGGAAATCAGTGGTTAGTGGTGTGCCACAGGGATCGGTGCTGGGACCACAACTGTTTACAATATACATAGATGACCTAGAAGAGGGAACAGAGTGTAGTGCAACAAAATTTGCAGATGACACTAAGATTAGTGGGAAAGCGGGTTGTGCAGAGGACTCAGAGAGGCTGCAAGGAGATTTGGATAGGTTAAGCGAATGGGCTAAGGTTTGGCAGATGGAATACAATGTCAGAAAGTGTGAGGTCATCCACCTTGGGAAAAAAAACAGTAAAAGGGAATATTATTTGAATGGGGAGAAATTACAACATGCTGTGGTGCAGAGGGACCTGGGGGTCCTTGTGCATGAATCCCAAAAGGTTAGTTTGCAGGTGCAGCAGGTAATCAGGAAGGCAAATGGAATGTTGGCCTTCATTGTGAGAGGGATGGAGTACAAAAGCAGGGAGGTCTTGCTGCAACTGTATAAGGTATTGGTCAGGCCGCACCTGGAGTACTACGTGCAGTTTTGATCACCTTACTTAAGGAAGGATATACTAGCTTTGGAAGGGGTACAGAGATGATTCACTCGGCTGATTCCAGAAATGAGGGGGTTACCTTTTGATGATAGATTGAGTAGACTGGGTCTTTACTCCTTGGAGTTCAGAAGGATGAGGGGTGATCTTATAGAAACATTTAAAATCATGAAAGGGATAGACAAGATAGAGGCAGAGAGATTGTTTCCATTGGTAGGGGAGACTAGAACTAGGGGGCACAGCCTCAAAATACGGGGGAGCCAATTTAAAACCGAGTTGAGAAGAAATTTCTTCTCCCAGAGGGTTGTGAATCTGTGGAATTCTCTGCCCAAGGAAGCAGTTGAGGCTAGCTCATTGAATGTTTTCAAGTCAAAGATAGATAGATTTTTAACCAATAAGGGAATTTAGGGTTACGGGGAGAGGGCGGGTAAGTGGAGCTGAGTCCACGACCAGATCAGCCATTATCTTATTGAATGGCTCGAGGGGCTAGATGGCCTACTCTTGTTCCTAATTCTTATGTTCTTATGTTCTTTTGTTCTCACTCTGAAAAGCAAGCATTCAGCAGACTGACAGAGATGCTGTCAGCACTTCTTAAAGGGACATGCACATCTTTCAGGTAAGTTTGCCTTTAAGCTTTTGGGCTGGATTTTTTTCATTTCATTAAAGTTGTGGCTTGGTGCAATACATGTTATAAGTTTTTTAAGTGTGTAGGGAGTGCTGCTGGGCATTTGCAAGGCCTTGGATGGTAAAGAAACGCCATCGATTTTGGCGGCTGTTAACAGCGGCACCAGCTGCTTTTTAACTGATGTCAAATTTCTAGGCCTAGCTTTCCTGAGACTGGCTTAGCATATATCAGGAATTGGTAGATGTTAAAGATTCCACAGAACTTTTTTCAAAGAATTACAGCTTTCTCCTGAAGCCCTGGCCATCATTCGCCAGTATCAGTCAGAGATTGTTACTCCTGAATTTGCTTGAAAACTTTTTCATATTTAGATTTTTTTTACTTCATGTTGTAATAACTAGTATGAATGCTATTTTTGGTGTGCTTTTGGTAATACTTCCATACATTATTGTTGGTTGTTGCTACTATTCAAGTAATAGCATATCAAGTGGTGATGATTGGAATTCTATTGGGGCTCTGATAGTACTGCATGATTTAGATGAGGAAGAAGAATTCATGAGCATTCAACAAATGCAGGTGCGAGGTGTTATGTATGCATCCCACGGTACCCCAGGGCCCACTTTTACAGACTCTGGCACACCTACCTGGATATATAAGAGATTTGTCTTTACTACCTCAGGCTTCACAAGTGCGGCTGCAACAGAGTTATCTCCTGAGGCTGTTCCAGGCAGTAGAGTTTCTACTTTGGGTGAAATGTCACAAAATTGAGCTCGTTTTGAGAATTTATTTTTCTCTTTCTGCTCAAACCTATTTGCATAGCACCGAACGCAAAATCTGTCATGACCCAGCGCAATCACATAGTGTTTTAAAACGTAGGTTTCTTTAAAATTGTGCTTCAAAACAAATACCTTGATATATTTAAGAGTGGTAACTAGGTGCAGTTTGAGTAATGCAACTGAAAATGGGTTTATCACAAAAAATAAGTATTTTTAATCAGTATCAATTCACCGCCTGTGAGTAACCCAATTTTAACTGACTGAAAATGACTTTTAACAAGTATAAAGGCCCATTTCCGAGTTATATTGGCGTACAATAGTTAGTTTCTTAGTAAATTAAAAAAATGTCATTCAAAAACTTTTAAAACATTCCTATTAATGTCCTTGTGCCAAAAAGAACCAGCTTATTTTTTGAAGCAGCCTCAAAGATCTGCAATTGTGCGCAATTAGGGAAATGGTGATTAATTCTCTCTGACCTTCTGCCATAAAGTGTCGCCGTACTTAGCAACGGTATGGCAACGCTCGATTCCTGCGATTCAGGAGGTCAAGGGTCATCATGACATGCGCATAAGAGGAGACAGAGGGAGAGGGTGCTGAGAGGGAGTGAAGGCGTGTGTGGGTGTGGTGTGGCTGCTTTGGGAGGAAGGAGGGAGAGATTAGAGCTTCAGAGCAAATTGGGAAAAAAAATTAGCTGTTACCTGCCAGATATTTGCCCGAATTTGATGCCTATAATGGAGGGAGAGGAGGAGGCGACACAGCACGCTGTGGAGACTGATGCTGGCGAGAGCAGTGAGCTAGGAGAGGAGCACAAAAGAGGCGCAAAAGAGTGAGGAGGTTCTCGGACGAGGCAAATGTCTCCTTCCTGCAGGAGATCGAGTCACGCTGGGGTGATTTGACACAGGGAGGACGTGGGAAGCCCATCCCAAAGGCCTACCAGAAGATATGGGCCGAGATAGCAGAGGTGGTCTCATCAGCGACCAACGAGGAGCGTGAGGGCAACCAATGTCGCAAACGATGGAACATTTGTCGGATCCGCAAGAGTAAATATTACATTTATTTACATGTACATCTGTATTTATATAATTTAATTTGTAAGAGTCATGAGTGACTATCATCAGATGTGAGGTCTTTCACTTCTACCGGGAATGTTGTACTCAAAGCTGCATTCATGGTGTACGTCTTTAGGTATAGAATGATAATTATCATAATAATCATGATTACATCCATTGATTATGTGTTGTATCAGTCTCTGTAACAGTACCTAGCAATGATATCACGCAATGATCTCATGCCATGCTGTCCTGTTACATTTTAAAGAAGAAGCTATCGACGATGAGGTCCCTGCAAAGGAGAACGGGTGGGGGGCCACCAGTCACCAGCGACATCACTGAATTGGAGGAGCAGGTGCTCGCACTCGTGGGGAAACACACCCAGATGGCCAGGCAAGCAGCTGCAGACCCTGAAGTGATGCCATGTGAGTAAAGTTTACACCATTGCATGATGTAAAGTAAATATCCGAACAACAATGTATGATAGAAGATTTCTAAAATTGTCCTATAAATAACGCTGGCCTAATGAAAATCATCGCAATGCAGAATGTGTTGATGGTCATCAAATGTGATGTGTGTGATGATTTTGATGTTGGTGGTGCTTTTGTCGTGCATATGCTGTGTGTAGCGCTGGAATCACCTTGTGACCCTAGCACCCGCTTCTCCTCTAATAACCTCATTTGTGTTTTGCAGCTCAGCCAGCAGCATGACCCCAGGAAAGACCACAGAGGCCAGAAGGTGGGGGCACGGGTCCGGACTCGCCGGACAATCCTACATCTGGTGCTGAGGAGCTCCGATTCTCGCCCGTCAATCCGCTGGGTCTGTTCTCTATGGATGAAAGTGCGGACTTCGAGGAACCTGCATCGCCACACTCCAGAAGGGATTCCACCCCAAGGCCATCTCGTGCTCCTCCGGCCATTCCTGCTGTGATGTCTATAAGTGCTGTAAGCTTGTAATGCTTGTAGCTCCATACTGTGGATGTGGACGTATTGTGTACTGCAGCTGCAGTTATAATAAACAGACAGGCAGCTTCCGGTAGCTTCCAGACAGAGAGCCTGCCATCTTAAGAGCTGTGTGTGTGTGCTCTGTGAAGATATCACACCCGCCTCCACTCTGGAGGTACTGGGCCCAAGCATCTCGCCACAGGGCACCCCATTTGTCCCCAGGACGGCATCAACCCGTGGAGGTTTCGTGGATGCGGCAGGTCTGGTCCACGTGCGCCACATGAGAGCGGAGAGATGGTACAGTTGTCCAGGAGGACTGTAGACATTGGTGACCAGCTCATCGAAGCACTGGGGGGCATATCCCGACAGCTGGCCACCATGACTGAATACGTTCCTAGGATGGTGGAGGCCCGGAGGCGATAGCTAGGAACACTGCTGGCACAGGCCTCCCATGGTCCCGGAGCATGGCATTCCACCCCTAGGTCCCGCACCACCAGTGCCAATGACACATGAGAGGCAGGACCAAGATCCTGCTTCTGGATCCTAGAATGTTCCCACCTTGGCACCCCCCGTTCCCATACCCGTGCAACCACTGCCTCTGCCCTCATCCCTCCCAATGAGGCACCACCTGAGGAGCTCTTCAGCCAGGTGGCATGGAACGAGGAGGGGAAGGGGTAGAGGCGGGGAGAAGAAGGGGAGGGTGGAAGGCATGTCCACAGGTGATGGCTGTGTTATATCTCCATCTCGATGTATGCAATTTGTTGTAATGTATGGGGGGAGGGAGCCACCCTCCTGCTTTGCATTTGTATTCTGTGTTGCTGGACATGTTGACCATTTGATTGATGTCAATGGTCGAAAAAGTGGGGTGGGGTGGGGTGTTTTTGCCCATGATACTTATGATTTCAGACCAATGGTCATATAAAATGTTTTTTATTCAACATAACCTTGTTGCGCATTGTCTCAGATAGTTGGACCGTTACACATGGTGATTCCGTAACATGAAAGGGTTAAATAAAACTTAACTTGAATCAACTTAAACTTTAACTGGCACCAAGGTGATGCCCACCATTGATGTTTGAGCTGCACACACAGCAGTGTGTCAGCGTTATCACTCACAACAATGTTCTTTCAGGCAAATCGTTCAGTTATGAGCTCCTGACATAAGAGTCTTGCAGCTATGTAGTCACCACAGGCCCTGTTCTGTGGTCTGGAGGGGGGTGTGGGCATGGTTGCATAGTCAGCCTGATTGTCTGGCCCAGCGTCCATCCCCTCATCCTCCTCTTCCTCTCTCTCCTGAGGTTGACCATCAGTCCCTTCAGGCAATTCTTGTCCCCTCCTGATAGCCAGGTTGTGCAGCATGGAGCACACGACCACGAATTTAGCTACTTGCTCAGGGTTGTATTGTAGCTCCCCTCCTGTGTGGTCCAGACATCTAAAGCGCTGCTTAAGCACAGTTATTGTTTTCTGGACCAAATTGCATGTGTCTCTGTGGCTCTGGTTGTATCGCTTCTCGGCCTTGATGTGGGTGTCACGCAGGGGGGTCATCAGCCAGGTGGCTAGGCCATATCGGTTGTCGCCAAGCATCCAGCATTGTCCTTGTGGCTGACTCTTAAACATGTCAGAGAGAGCGCTCTCACGCAGGATGTGAGCCTCATCAAAGCTGCCCGGACATTTGGCATTCACTGCCATTATGATCTGGTTGTGGTGGACAACTAGTTGGACCTTCAGGAAGTGAAATCCTTTTCTGTTATTAAAAAGCTGTGAGAAGGTGCCCGTATGGCGATGTGAGTGCTCTGTATGGCTCCCTGCACCCTGGGTAATTTAGCAATGCAGTAGAATGCTCCAGCCCTGTCAGTCTGAGCCTCCGTGATCATGGGGAAGCTGATAAAGTACAGGGCCTCCGTGACCTGTCTAATGCAACGATGTGTGGCATGGTGAGACAGAGGGGAAATCTCGACCGCGGAGGGCCAAAAGGAGCGGGACGCGTAGAAAGACAGTGCCGCTGTGATCTTGACCTCGACCGATAGTGATGTCCTGATGGCAGGTAGCATATCTGGCCTGATGAGCTCACATATTTCAGTGATCACCGTATTGTGGAAGCGCAGTCTCTGAAGGCAGGTGTGCTCGAACACGTCAAGGTAAGACCTCTTCTCCCTGTAAGTGCGGGGTGTGTATGGTCTGAACCTCCTCCTCATTCTGGCACATCTTAGATTAGGCACATAATGATGTGCATCAGATGTTGTGCCATTTGCACTCTGCAGCATCTGCGTATTAATCGATGCTGGCTGAGAAGTGGCTGACCCCATTCCAATGAAAGTATAATAGCGATTGATCAGAAGCAATAATTTCCACACTAAAATACACCTACAGTAAAACCCAATCATCCAGAGTCTGAAAAGATGTCTGTTCAGATGGTCACTTCACCTGAGAAGAACTCCAGAGTCAATCCAAACTCCCCCAAAGTTGAAGCAGCCTTTTCAATGAAACGACCTGTGATTTGAAAAATGGCGCCCACACCGTTGTGATTAGTTCAGAACAGTTCCACTTTTTCAGAGCGGTGTTTTGGGCGAGCGATATTGTGGCCGATATGTGTGTGAGATGGTGAAAGTGACGGTGGGCGATCTCCTGGCCGTTAGTTTCGGCAAATGTGATCTTTACAACAAAAAAAAAGGGCGGTCGGTATTATTGGATCTTGGCGTTAATTATATGTGGAAAGTAACGCTGGCCGATATTATGGGCATTAGTTTCTGATTCTGATGATTCCGCCCAAAGAAAGTGGGCGGGCGGTAGTATTTTTTCCCGGCGTTACATATATGGCGAAAGTAACGCTCGGCGATAAGTGTCCGAAAAATGGGCATCAGTTTCCATTTTGTGCCTAAATGGGCGATATCTGGGCATTATACCTAATTTCAGCGGTAAAATGGACATTAAGTGGGCCTTATGCATGCAAAAATAATGGAAAATTTAGCCCATTGTCTTTTTTTTTATTCCGTTATTTTCCTTCCTTTGCTGAGTTCACAAATAGGTTCGTATTCAGATTAGATCTTTGTTTCTGTTTATCTCCCACTCTCTCTCCTGCTCCTTCTGCCTCTCAAGTCTACATGCTTCGCACAGAAGTGAGTTGTGTAAGCCAGTTTTTATCCGGCTTCTTTAAGTTTAGACTTTTTCATATTCACTTGGGATACTATTGCATCCAAACGCTTGAAGTAACTACTTCCGTCCTCTTGGATGATTCCTATAAACCTCCAAGAGGCTGCTCACGATTTTATCTCTAGATTGAGCACCCGCCATTTTGTTTTTGGTTTCAATGTTGAAACACACCCCCTTACGAGGTTTCCTGTCCAGACCTCCCGTCTGGTGCCTTATGATGACCAAGTTAATCTCTGACTCGTTTTTCCACAATAAACCTTTTTTGCCATGGAAGCCAATTTTGTGAGAAATATGGCGAGTTTAAGCCAATTTCTAGTCACTTAAATAATCAGGATCGACTGTAAACCAATCTGGTGGATATATTGTGTTTAATCAGTGTTTAAGATGGAATATAACACATTAGTTTATAGCAAAAAGATGCAACCATAACGGATAGTTAATACCCATCCCGATCGGACAAACGGCTGGTGCTTGTGAGCAATTCTCTGGCTTGCAGTCTCTTTCTCTTGTCTAGAGCTTCCTTCGGTAAAGCATGGGACCACTCAAAAAGTGTTCAACTGGCTCGACTTCAGTTCTGCTCTCCCCGAGTCTTAACATAAAAACAACAGATAATTGCTTAGCAACGGGGAGATTGTATATAATATATACCACCCATTTCTAAGCATTTCTCTGATTCGAATAGACTTTCCATCTGCAGTTCAAAACAACGATTTAAACACAGCATTCATAACAGTTTTCTACATTCGTAACAGTTTTATACATTTTTAGGCCTCCCTGATTTCTAACAGTGGTTCAGCGGAACTTTGTTATGTTTTACACCATTTCTGCTCATGAACTGTGTGAACTCTTCTGAACAAAATTGCGGCCCATTATCAGACACAATTTCTTCTGGGAGGCCATAGGAAGAAAGCAATCTTCGCAAATTGTCAAGTGTTTTGCTTGTTGTTATTATCTGCATCGGAAACACCTCCACCCACTTCGAGTGACTATCTATCACTATCAACAATTACTGTCATTCTAGCTCAGCAAAATCTACATATAACCTTTGCTACACCATTTCCATGGCTGTAATGATACTGATAGTGGTTTCTTGCTCACCGATTGACACTGACTAATGATGTAGATCTCTTTATCTAAACCTGGTCACCATAAGTAACTGCGAGCAAAACTCATGGTCAAGCACATTTCCAGGTGCTGGTCATGAAGATCTACTACCAATTTAGACCTGAACCTATTTGGGATAGCCATTTGTGTTCCACACAGGATACAATCTTTATCCACTGACAATTCATTAATTTGAACGAAGTATGGATGAATATCTTCCTGTGATAACTGGATTGGCCACCATTTGCTATGTAATCATACACCTTTGACATAAGAACATAAGAAAAAGGAGCAGGAGTAGACAATTTGGGCCCTCGAGCCTGCTCCACATTCAATGAGATTACGGCTGATCTTCTACCTCAACTCCACTTGCCTGCACTATCCACATATCCCTTGATTCTCTTAATATCCAAAAATCTATTGATCTCTTTCTTAAATATACTCAATGACTGAGCTTCCACAGCCCTCTGGTGTAGGGAATTCCAAAGATTCACAACCCTCTTGAGTGAAAAAATGTATCCTCATCTCAGTCCTAAATGGTCGACCCCTTATTGAGAAACTATGACCCCTGGTTCTAGACTCCCCAGCCAGGGTACACATTCTCCCTGCATCTACACTATCAAGCCCTATAATAATTTTGCATGTTTCAATGAGATCACCTCTCATTCTTCCAACTTCCAGAGAACATAGGCCTAGTTTACTCAATCTCTCCTCATAGCACAATCCCCCCTTCCCAGGAATCAGTCTGGTGAACCTTTGGTGCACTCCCTCTCTGGCAAGTATATCCTTCCTTAGGTAAGGAGACCAAAACTGTACACAGTACTCCAGGTGTGGTCTCACCAGGGCACTATACAATTACAGTAAGATGTCTTTACTCCTCTACTCAAATCTACTTGTAATAAAGGCCAACATACCATTTGCTTTCTTAAACAAAGCATTTACTTTCATGACTGGGTCACGTTGGGTTGCCCTATCAATCGCTTCAGCTGTGACTCACAGTTCATCAATGTATGAGAAATAGAACACATCTTCCCTATTTGGTGTTACTTGTGATGGGAATGGCAACCTGGACATAGCATCAGCATTACTGTGATCAGCTGATCGTCTGTACTCAATGTCAAACGTATATGCCGACAAAATCAAAGCACATAAAAACATAAGAACATAAGAAATAGGAACAGGAGTAGGCCATACGGCCCCTCAAGCCTGCTCCACCATTCAATAAGATCATGGTTGATCTGATCATGGACTCAGCTCCACTTCCCCGCCCGCTTCCCATAACCCCTTAACCCCTTATCATTGTCTATTTCTGTCTTAAATTTATTCAATGTCCCAGCTTCCACAGCTCTCTGAGGCAGCGAATTCCACATATTTACAACCCTCTGAGAGAAGAAATTTCAACTCATCTCTGTTTTAAATGATTGGCCCCTTATTCTAAGATCATGCCCTCTAATTCTAGTCTCCCCCATCATTGGAAACATCCTCTCTTGTCAAACCCCCTCATAATCTTATATATTTCGATAAGATCACCTCTCATTCTTCTGAATTCCAATGAGTAGAGGGCCAACCTACTCATTACAAGTCAACCCCCTCATCCCCGGAATCAACCTAGTGAACCTTCTCTGAACTGCCTCCAAAGCAAGTATATCCTTTCGTATATATGGAAACCAAAACTGCACGCAGTATTCCAGGTGTGGCCTCACCAGTACCATATATAGCTGTAGCAAGACTTCCCTGCTTTTGTACTCCATCCCCTTTGCAATAAAGGCCAAGATACTTTTGGCCGTCCTGATCACCTGCTGTACCTGCATAGTATCTGTCTTGTATCCTACATGGTTAATGCTTGTACTATTACAAGGTGTGCCACCAGAGGGCACCGCAGTGGGAGACTTGCAGGTTACCTGTACAGGTGTGCCTGGCCTAGTATAAAAGGCAGGCCACCAGGTGTGATCCTCACTCTGGAGTTATCAATAAAGGACTAAGGTCGCTACTGTTCAAGTACAACACATTGCCTCGTGGAATCATTATCAGAGCATCTAAAGAAATAACAATTGGTGACAAGATTACAGACCTTCACGCAAAAATGGCTACCCTTGGTACATTGCAGCAGTTTGCCGATGGTGATGAATGGGATGCCTTTGTGGAGAGGCTCGACCATTTATTCACAGCCAGACATTGGTTTTACACACACCGATGGCCCGAAGGCCAGGAAATCACGAAATATGCTGCAGATCTCAAGAGGCTGGCGGCACCTTGTGATTTCGGCGACCACCTCAATGAAGCGGGATATCTTTGTCATTGGAATCTGCCATGAGGGCCTTCTTCATAAGCTACTGTCTGCGGATACCACAGTCACACTGCAGAAGACTATCTCCGTGAGCCAGGCATTCATGACCTCGACCTGCAGCTCTAGGCAGATGACTCATCCTCAGGACTCAAACCCGGCAAGTACTGTGCACAGTGGCGCCTTTTAGAGGCTGGAGTGTAGAACGTGAACATTCTCAGGGAAGAGAGAATTGGCCCACGAGTCCCTTAAGTCAGAGTTCGCCAATGGGAGCTAATCGAGTAGCTCCATGCTGGCATTGCAGAGGGAAGCACAGGGCTCACCAGTGCCATTTTACAGACTATGGGCCCAAGTTTCCACATAATTTGTGCCTGATTTTTAGGAGCAACTGGTGGAGAACGGATTATCTTAGAAATCGCAATTCTCCACATTTTTTTTTCTGCAGTTCTAGTCAGTTAGAACAGTTTCACTTTGGAACAGAATTTTTTTCTTCAAAAGGGGGTGTGTCCGGCCACTGACGCCCGATTTCAAAGTTTCCACAGTGAAAACGTACTCCAAACTAACTTAGAATGGAGCAAGTGAAGATTTTTGTAGAACTGAAAAAACCTTGTCTACACATTAAAAAATCAGGCGCAGGTTACAAATTAGGCGTCCAGAACGAGGTGGGGGGGGGGGGGGAGGGGGGGAAGGGAAGTCATTAAATTCTACAATATATCCTTATTTATACTTATACAAATATTATACAAATAAATCCAACCTGAATAAACATTTATAAGCAAAGAAAAGAGTAAATAAACCATCTTCCTACCTGTGTGAAAGTGCTTCAGGCAGGTTCAGTCAGCTCAGCGGTGTGGCGTCGTTCCCGCGAACGGGAGGGAAGGAGGAGCAATCGGGCAGTAAGCAGGCAGCAAGCAGCCTTCCACTTGAGGTGGAAGCCTTACAGTCAGCTCAGCGGTGTGGCGTCGTTCCCGTGAACGGGAGGCAGGGAGGAGGCAGCCGTTCCCAACGACGGGCGGGGGGGGGGAGGGAGGGAGTGAGGGCCTGACCGACCGACCGCAGCGGGGGAGGGGGGGGGAGGCAGCCGTTCCCGATGGCGGGCGGGGGGGGGGGGGAAGGAGGCAGTGAGAAGGCTGCAGGAAGCCTCAGAAGTTGAGCAGCCATTCCCGATGGCAGGGCGGGGGGGAGACGCCGTCGGGAAACGGCTGCCTCAACTTCTGAGGCTTCCTGCAGCCTTCTCACTGCTGCAAGAAGCATCAGTGCTGATCATAGAAGGGCAATGTGCTTTTATTAAAAAATGTTCAAAAATGAAACAGCTACAAAGAACTACAAAAATGGCCGAGTGCCAATGTTTCCTTCACACTGCGCGTGCGCGAACACTCCAACAAGCATGCACAGGGTTGCCGGCACGAAAAAAACTAATTTAAATGGTACCCGCCCCCTCCCACTTACAAAATCGGCGTGAGTGGTAGGCTCCGCTCCCCTGGGCGCCGTGCCAAACTGCCATGGAGCTGCAGGGCGCTCCAGAATCGCGCGTTTTTTTTCAGGCGCCGTTTTTGGCACGAAAAACGGGCGCCCAGCTCGGAGGGGCGCCCGTTTTGTAGCGTGTGGAAACTTGGGGCCAATGTGTGTAAAGGCTGCAGCACAAAGGGCCACCTCCAATGAATGTGTAAAAGAAATATGACTCACTGTGTTGATGAAGAGTCTGCAGATGGCCATGAATCCAGTGCGGATTATGAAGCGACAGTCAGAGAGGCAGCTCAGCCCCACAATGAGGTATATAGTATGTTTACCTGCACCACCGAGTGTTCCCCGTTGAGGATGGAAGTCCAGATAAATGGCGTTCCAGTCTTCATGGAAGTGGACACGGGGGTGAGCCAGTCAGTAATGAATCAAGAAGCCTTTGTGAGGCTATAGGACAATCAGGCTGAACGACCCGAGTTGGTCCCGGTTCAGGCAAAGCTGCACACCTACACCAATGAACTTATCCCAGTCATTGGTAGTGTGGATGTAAAGGTACTCCATGATGGTGCGGTGCACATGTTACCTCTGTGGATTGTTGCAGATGATGGCCCAGCGCCACTCGGAAGAAGGTGGATGGGGAAGATCCATTGGAGCTGGAAGGATTTCATCCCTCCAGCGATCGATGTCCCCTGCGCTCAGAGGCAAAGCAAGCCCTCATCAGAGGTTGGATCCGGTACCAGAGAGCAGACCAGCACAGCACCCGAGGCACAGACCGCTCAGCACGACTGCATGGAGATGATCCAGCTAAGACGACCCGAACGCACCTTCCAGGGTCCAGTGGCAGGACTCCAGAGGAAGAAAATCGGATCCAAAGGCGACTTCCCAGGTTCGGTGGCAGAACCCGGGGAGAAGAGGATCACCGCAGCCGACATCGTGGATGGAAGAAAGATGGCGCCCAAACCACGAAGTGAAGCGCTGAAGAAAAAGATGGCAGCGGCCAGACCACGAGGTGCAACACGTGGCAGCAAATGGAGAAGAGGATTAGGGCAAAGATAGCAAGGCTCTCTTAAAGGAGGCCTGCAACTCACCACACTTAAAGGGACAGTTCGACATTTTCAATCAATGTAATAGCAACTGTGAGTTAGATGTAAAATGTGCAATTGATGATCATAATTGTGTACATGCAATAAGCAAAGAAAAGTCGCACGATCGCGATCGAAGCTACAGGTTATTTACAATGAGTAATGAAATGTTGTGCAATGTAGGATTTCAACTGCATTCAGTCAATGCAGTGGGTAGACACCCATCGGGAGCACACAGGTCCAGCGAGCTACCCAATATAGTAGCCTGCGTCCCGGAGACCAGAGTGATGCACCATGCAGTGTGGCCACAAGCAGCCAATACATACAAGCTGCAGAGCAAGTGATCTCACGCGAGCAACGGCACCGGTATCGATACCCTGCCCCTGATTGGCTCCATCTCTCAGGCACCCGATGGCACCAACCGCCACGAGCCTGAAAGAGCAAACTGTGTAAAGGCGCAGCCCCCAGACCCTATCGCCACCAAAGCCATACCCGGGAACGAAGGGTCACCCGCAACAGTTCTCCCAAATGGGACCAGGACCAGCCAATATCCCAAACCAA
The DNA here is from genome assembly GCF_044704955.1 of Pristiophorus japonicus. Classification (NCBI taxonomy): domain Eukaryota; kingdom Metazoa; phylum Chordata; class Chondrichthyes; family Pristiophoridae; genus Pristiophorus; species Pristiophorus japonicus. The sequence continues at coordinate 133,551,266 of NC_091979.1, forward strand.
ATAACACCCAGGCAAGCGGGTCAGCAGTTCCCCGTGCACTGCTCGACGACTGCTCCTCAGAGAGCAGCAGTGACCCAGGGTGCAAGGAAAGGACAAGGAGGTCACAGGCATCTGTGAACCTGCCCAACGCTAGGAGCAAGGGGAAAAGCCCTGAGAGCAGGCAACTTGAGCCAACCAGGCTCTCGCTGCCAGTACTGGGCACGGCGCCGCCACCAGACTACCTGGACATCATCCAGCAGTTCTGGCACTAGCTGATACCTGTACCAACTCCAAGTACGTATCAAGAATATGTCGCACCAATCAAATTTACTTGCCTCACAACCGTACCACAGATGTAATGATGTAAATGCAATTTATTTTTCTGTACTTGAATGTACATGAATGTAATGAGCCACCGGCATAATCTATATGTCGGGGGGCAGGGGGTAGAGAATGGAATGGTCATGGACACACAAACAGAAACCGCCAACACTCTACTGCCAATGAAACACCATCCACTCACCCAAGATAGGAACGACCAGCCAAGGGTCAACCAGATGTAGCTAAGTCCAGAGCATGGTCAATGCAGAGGCAAATTGCACGAAAGGCTTGGGGGAGAGTGATGTCATGTATCCTACATGGTTACTGCTTGTACTATTAAAAGGTGTGCCACAAGAGGTCACCGCAGTGGGAGACTTGCAGGTTACCTGTACAGGTGTGCCTGGCCACCAGGTGTGATCCTCACTCTGGAGTTATCAATGAAGGACTAAAGTCACTACAGTTCAAGTACAACACATTGCCTCGTGGAGTCATTATCAGAGCACCTAAAGACATAACACTATCCTTTTGTGTTTCATGCACAAGTACCCCCAGGTCCCGCTGTACTGCAGCACTTTGCAATCTTTCTCCATTTCAATAATAACTTGCTCTTTGATCTTTTCTGTCAAAGTGCATGACCTCACACTTTCCAACATTATACTCCATCTGCCAAATTTTTGCCCACTCACTTAGCCTGTCTATGTCCTTTTGCAGATTGTTTGTGTCCTCCTCAAGCAAACTTGGCTACGTTACACTCAGTCCCTTCTTCCAAGTCGTTAATATAGATTGTAAATAGTTGGGGTCCCAGCACTGATCCCTGCGGCACCCCACTAGTTACTGGTTGCCAACCAGAGAATGAACCATTTATCCTGACTCTCTGTTCTCTGTTAGTGAGCCAATCCTCTATCCATGCTAATATATTATCCCCAACCCCATGAACTTTTATCTTGTGCAGTAACCTTTTATGTGGCACCTGGTCAAATGCCTTCTGGAAGTCCAAATACACCACATCCACTGCTTCCCCTTTATCCACCCTGTTCGTTACATCCTCAAAGAACTCCAGTAAATTTGTCAAACATGACTTCCCCTTCATAAATCCATGCTGACTCTGCCTGACTGAATTTTGCTTTTCCAAATGTCCTGCTACTGCTTCTTTAATAATGGACTCCAACATTTTCCCAACCACAGATGTTAGGCTAACTGGTCTATAGTTTCCTGCTTTTTGTCTGCCTCCTTTTTTAAATAGGGCCGTTACATTTGCAGTTTTCCAATCTGCTGGGACCTCTCCAGAATCCAGGGAATTTTGGTAAATTACAACCAATGCATCCACAATCCCTGCCACTACTTCTCTTAAGACCCTAGGATGCAAGCCATCAGGTCCAGGATATTTATCTGCCTTTCGTCCCATTATCTTAATGAGAACCACTTCCTTAGTTATTGTGATTGTGTTAAGTTCCTCCCCCCCCTATAGCCCCTAGACTATGCACTGTCGGAATATTGTTAGTGTCCTCTACCGTAAAGACTGATACAAAATATTTGTTCAGAGTTTCTGCCATCTCCATGTTCCCCATTACTAATTCCCCGGTCTTGTCCTCTAAGGGACCAACATTTACTTTAGCCACCCTTTTCCTTTTTATATACTTATAGAAACTCTTGCTATCTGTTTTTATATTTTGCGCTAATTTACTTTCATAGTCTATCTTGTTACACTCATAATAAATGGTCAAACCGAGAACTGTATGTAATGAGCAAATGTGACCTTAGCTCCTTTATTGTAGTGACAGAGTCAGGTTCCTCGTCAGTGGCCTGCTTATATGCTGTACTCCCAAGGGATGCTGGGATCCCTTGGGACTCCAACAGGTAGGCCCTCTGGTGGACAGGTGTGATGCAGGTTACAAGGTTACAAGGGGTTAAATACATAACATCACTCCCCCGTGAAATCAACAATACATTTATTTATAAGGTGAGACGATTTGGGGCTTTGTGTTCCCTTGTGGAACTTCTCGGTACAAATGTTGGTGTGGTTGGGTTGGTCAGTTCTTCATTGGGCTGTTGGGCAGTCTGCCTTTCTGGGCTGCTGGGGATGATGAGTTCTGTTTCGTGGTCAATTGTGATGTCAGTTGCCACTTGTGTGTGTGTTGGAAGGTCAAAGTTGGTGGTGTCCTCTTCAGGTTGTGCATAGCTGTTAGTGAACCGCAGTTTAATTTAGTCCAAGTGTTTTCTGTGCATTTGTCCATTAGTCAGTTTGACCTGAAACACCCTACTCCCCTCTTTGACTATGACCGTGCCAGCGAGCCATTTGGGACCATGTCCATAATTAAGCACAAATACAGGATCATTGATCTCAATATCGTGTGACAAGCTTGCGCGGACATGGTACACACTCTGTTGATGCCGCTTGTCCTCCACGTGATCATGTAGATCAGAGTGGACCAAAGAGAGCCTTGTTTTAAGCGCCCTTTTCATGAGCAGCTCGGCTGGGGGAATCCCTGTGACTGAGTGAGGTCTGGTGCGGTAGCTGAGCAGTACTCAGGACAACCAGGTCTGCCGGGAGCCTTCCGACACATGTTTCAAGCTTTGCTTGATGGTCTGGACTGCCCATTCTGCCTGGCTGTTGGATGCGTGCTTGAACGGCGCAGATGTAACATGTTTGATCCCGTTGGGGGTCATGAGCTCTTTGAATTCGGCACTTGTGAAGCACGGCCCATTGTCGCTGAGTAGAACATCGGCCAGGCCATGCGTGGCAAACATAGCTCTTAGACTTTCAATGGTGGCCGTGGACATGCTTCCAGACATTATTGCACTTTCAATCCACTTTGAGTAAGCATCCACAACAACCAAAAACATTTGCCTAGAAATGGGTCTGCATAGTCTACATGGATCCTTGACCATGGTTTAGATGGCCAGGAGCATAAACTTAGCAGTGCCTCTCTGGGTGCATTGCTCAACTGAGAGCAAGCGTTGCACTGGCGTACACAAGACTCTAAATCTTAGTCAATGCCTGGCCACCACACGTGGGATCTGGCTATGGCTTTCATCATCACGATGCCTGGGTGGGTGCTGTGTAGTTCCCCAATAAATGTGTCTCTGCCTTTCTTGGGCAATACGATTGCCCCACAAAAGACAGTCTGCCTGCAGGGACAGCTCACCTTTGCGTCTGTGGAATGGCTTAATCGCTTCCTGCATCGCCACTGGGACACTGGACCAGCTCCCATGGAGGACACAGCTTTTTACCAGGGACAGTAAAGGATCCTGGCTGGTCCAGGTCCTGATCTGGCAGGCCGTAACGGGGGATTTCTCATTCTCAAATGCCTCCATGACCATTAGCAAGTCCGCTGGCTGTGCCATTGCCACCATTTATTATGACTGGGAGCATCTGCGCAATTCTCTGTGCCCGGTCTGTGGCGAATTACCTAGTTGTATGCCGACAGCGTGAATGCCCATTTTTGGATGCGGGCAGAGGCATTGGTATTGATCTCTTTACTCTCCGAGAATAGCGATATGAGCGGCCTATGGTCTGTTTCAAGCTCGAACTTGAGGCCAAACAAGTACTGGTGCATTTTTTTTACCCCATAAATGCACACCAAAGCCTCTTTTTCAACCATGCTGTAGGCCCTTTCGGCCTTGGACAAACTCCTGGATGCATACGCAACAGGTTGCAATATTCCCGATTCATTAGCCTGTTGCAACACACACCCAACCCCGTATGACGACGCATCACAAGCTAACACTAGTCGTTTACATAGGTTATACAGGTCAAGCAGTTTGTTAGAACACAGTAAATTTCTGGCTTTCTTAAAGGCAGCCTCTTGTGAACACCCCCATACCCAGTCATCTCCCTTGCATAGTAGCGCATGCAGGGGTTCTAGCAGGGTGCTTAACCCAGGTAGGAAATTACCAAAGTAGTTTAGGAGTCCCAGAAACGACTGCAGCTCCATCACGTTCCGTGGTCGCGGCGCATTCTTGATGGCCTCCGTCTTGGTGTCAGTGGGTCCGATGCCGTCTGCTGCGATTCTCCTTCCTAAGAATTCAACGTCCTGTGCCAGGGAAACACACTTCGAGCGTTTCAACCTGAGCCCCACGTGATCCAACTGACTAAGAACCTCCTCCAGGTTCTTCAAGTGCTCCATGGTGCCCCGACCTGTAACCAATATGTCGTCCTGGAAGATCACTGTACAAAGAACCAAATTTAACAGACTCCATGTTTTGCTGGACGATCGCTGCAGCCGGCCAAATCCCAAACGGGCACCGGTTGTAAATAAATAGATCTTTGTGCGTGTTGATGCAGGTGAGGCCTTTCAAAGACTCCTCCAGCTCCTGCATCATGTAGGCCGAGGTCAGATCCAGCTTGGTGAACGTCATTCCTCCAGCCAGGGTCACGAATAGGTCGTCTGGCTTGGGTAGCGGATACTGGTCCTGCAGCGAAAAACGGTTAATTGTTACTTTATAGTCACTGCAAATTCTAACTGTACCATCCTCCTTGAATCGGGCTGGCCTAGTCGTTGAACTCCACTGGCGCGATGATGCCTTCACGTTGCAGCCTGTCTAGCTCGATTTCCATTTCTTCACGCATCATGTACGGAACCATGCGAGCCTTGTGGTGGATGAGTTGAGTATCAGGAACAAAATGGATCTGCACTTTCGCTCCCGAGAAACTTCCAATGCCTGGCTCAAATAACAATGGGAACTTGCTTGGAACCTGGGTATGTGCGATGTCGTCGACTGACAAGAGCGCTCGGATTCGTCCCAGTTCCAGCGGATTTTCCCCAGCCAGCTTCTACCAAATAACGTGAGGCCATCCCCTGGCACAATCCACAATGGGAGTTCGTGTACTGTTCCATCATAGGAGACTTTGACTTCAGCACTGCCAATTACCGGGATTAGTTCCTTTGTCTAAGTCCTTAGCTTCATGTGAATGGGGCTGAGTTTGGGCCTGTGTACCTTCTTCCTCCACAGCCTGTCGAAGGCCATTTTACTCATTATGGATTGGCTTGCCCCTGTGTCCAGCTCCATAGACACTGGAATACCGTTCAGTTCAACTTTCAATATTACTGATGGGCATTTCGTCGTGAACGTGTGTACCCCATACACTTCTGCCTCTTCCATGTGAATTTCCAATTCCATTTGATCCACTGTGGACTGATCTTCCTCTGTAATGTGATGGTTTGCAGGGTTTGCAGGGTTTGCAGCTCACCTGCACATTCGTTGGAGGTGTCCCATTGTTCTGCAGCCATTGCACGCATAGTGCTTAAAGCGGCATTGATGGGGCCGATGATCACCCCCGCAGCGCCAACAGGGTGTTAACTGCCTCGCATTAACAGATGATGGTGGACTCTCAGTCAATTGAGGTCGGGCAACAGCTCCCGGCGTGTACATTCTGCCTTCTACATTTCTGCTCAAAACCGACGTTACTTTATATACAGTACTGGCCGAAACTTCTTTGTTCTACGAAATCTGCTTGGCATTGTCGCTGGTGGACATAAATGCTTGGGCTTTACTCAGATTCGGAGTTTCTACAGTCAACAGTTTGCAAAGGATTGTCTCATGTCCGATGCGCAGTACAAAACAGTCTCGGAGCATTTGTTCTAGAAATCCCTCAAACTCACAATGTCCTGTAAGGCGCCTTAGTTCGGCGAAGTAGCTCGCCACTTCCTGGCCCTCCGATCGTTGACACGTATAGAACCGATATCTCGCCATCAAAACATTTTCCTTAGGATTTAGATGCTCCCGGACCAGCGTACACAATTCTTCATGGAATTTCTCTGTAGGTTTAGCCGGGGCCAGGAGATTCTTCATGAGGCCATAGGTAGTGGCCCCACAGTTAGAAGGATCGCCCTTCATTTGGTCGTGTTCTCGTCCCTTTCTAGTTCGTTGGCTACGAAGTATTGGTCGAGTCTCTCCTCGAAGGTCTCCCAATCGTCCCCCTCCAGGAATTTCTCCAGGATGGCGACTGTTATCTGCATTTTCACGCGGTTCGTTGTCGCCAATTGTTACACTCATAATAAATGGTCAGATGGAGTACTGTATGTAATGAGCAAGTGTGACCTTAGCTCCTTTATTGTAGTTCCAAAGTCCAGGTACCTCATGGGTGGCCTGCTTATATACTGTACTCCCAAGTGATGCTGGGATCTCTTGGGACTCCAACAGGTAGGCCCTCTGGTGGACAGGTGTGATGCAGGTTACAAGGTTACAAGGGGTTAAATACATAACATACCTTCCCTTTCTTAATCATTGTTTTAGTCGTTTTATGCTGGCTTTTAAAAGCTTCCCAGTCTTCTGTCCTCCCACTTGTTTTGGCCACTTTGTATGCCCTTGTTTTTAATTGGATACCGTTCTTTATTTTTTTAGTTAGCCACGGATGGCTATCTTTTCCCTTACACCCTTTCCTCCTCACTGGAATATATTTTTCTTGAGAGTTGTGAAATATCTCCTTAAATGTACACCACTGTTCATCAACCGTCCTAAACTTTAATCTATTTTCCCAGTCCACTTTACCCAACTCTGCCCTCATACCTTCATAGTTTCTTTTATTTAAGCTTAGTACTCTGGTTAGAGAGCCAACTTTCTCACCCTCCATCTGAATTTGAAATTCAACCATGCTACGATCATTCATTCCGTGGGGATCCTTTACTAGGAGATTGTTTATTAATCCTGTCTCATTACACAGGACCAGATCTACGATAGCTTGGCCCCTGGTTGGTTCCATTACATACTGCTCAAGGAACCTGTCCCTTACGCACTCTATGAACTCCTCCTCAAGGTTACCCTGACCAATATGATTTGTCCAATCAATATGGAGGTTAAAATCACCCATGATTATTGCTGTTCCCTTTTTACAAGCCCCCATTATTTCCTGGTTTCCGCTCCGATCAACAGATTTGCGACTGTTAGGGGGCCTATAGACTACGCCCACCAGTGACTTTTTTCCCTTATTGTTCCTTATTTCCACCCAAACTAATATGTCCTTACTATACAGTACAAATGCACACGAGGTCCATGCTCTGTGACCAGTAACCTTTATTAGCCAGCACTAAAGTGATGAAGGTGGGTGGAGTGTCCCCTTTTATACCTGAAAGACCAGGTTAGGTGTGTCTCCCACAAGTTCACCACCTAGTGGTCAATGTTCTCACAGTGTACAGCTAGTCAGTTTATACATGGGTTACAATGGCAGTTAAATACATGACACAAACTGTTTCAACACCCTTATCATTTGAGCCAATATCGTTTCTTACTATTGCAGTGATTCCATCCTTTATCAATAGAGCTATTTTTCCTTTTCCTTTTCCTTTCTGTCTGTCCTTCCGGATTGTCAAGTACCCCTGAATATTTAATTCCCAGTCCTGGTCACCTTGCAACCATGTCTCTGTAATGGCTGTCAGCTCATACCCATCTGTCTCAATTTGTGCTGTCAACTCATCTATTTTGTTACAAATGCTACATACATTTGGACAAAGTGCCTTAAATTTGTTTTTTTACCCTTTTTTTCTGCTTGTTTCCTCTCTCCTTCAAACTCACTTTCTTTATTTTTGCTTTCTAATTTCAGCTTTACTCCCCTCCCTATTGAATCTATTTTCAGGTTCCCATCCCCCTGCCGGGATGTTCTCAGTTTCTAGTCTTTTGAGTTCTTGCTCAGCTTTTTCCTTGAGTGCGCATGGTACGGAACGTGGCTTGCAGTAAACTGATCTTGCGTCCTTTCACTCGCCTTGAAGTCTTGGATCAGACTGCCTGTTTCACGGAACACCTTCAGATACTACTTGATGACGTCATCTTTTGTTGCAAATTTCACTTCCGCGCAAAAATCTCGTTTCAACACGAAAAATCTCATTCCAATCCAGCTTCAGTGTTCCCAACCAATTTCCACCTATCAAGGCAGGCTTGGCTCCTGCCATTACTCTGAGAGGCAAGCTCTGATACTGATCCTTGTATTGCACTGGTATGGTGACACTTCCTTGCAGCTCTACCTTTGATTTCTCTAGTCGATAATCATGCAACTTGTCAAGATATAGCAATTCCAGTACTATGCTCACGGATGCACCAGTGTCGATTTCCATGGTTATCCTGGTTCATGCGACATCTACTTGGATGACGATACCTCGTGAATCGCTGTTAGATACCTTCATGCTCCTGATGACGTGAATCTCCAGATGTTCGATGTCTCAGCCTTACCGATCGCTGAAACATCGCCCATTTTTTGGATCGCGATTTTCCACTCGGTGATAGGCTAGCGATGTGAAATGGACGATGCAAAAAGTCAGCAATGTGACGTGTGCCCAGTGAACGGCCAGGGATGTGGAAGTCAAAAGCTTCCCTAGCAACGGCCTTCTGTGCATGTGATTCAGTTGACAGCCTTTCCCGCATTTCGGGAGGTCAGTGGTCATCCACACATGCGCAGAAAGCCAGTTGTGGTGGGGGGGAGAGAGAAAGAGCGAGAAGGAGCAGAGAGAAAGCAGTGGGATGAGTGAGAGAGTAGAAAGATAGAAAAGTGACTTAAAATCCAAAACAAACAGAATTAAAAGCTAGTAGATAAAATTTTAAAACTTCAGAACAAAATTTAAAAACGTAAATACTGAAATTATATTCTACAATATTATAAAGGTGTTATCCTCATCTGAGAGCGTGGAGGGAGCTCTCAAAAGGGCCAAACCTTTTTCAGATGAGGCAAACAAGGCCCTCGTTCAGGAGGTTTATGCAAGGTGGAGCGAGTTAACCTGGGGTGGCAGTGGGAAACCCCCACCCCGGGTGTACCGTAAAATATGGATGGAGATTTTAGACATTGTCTCTGCGGCGTCCAATGAGGCGAGAGGGTCAGACCGATGCCGCAAACGTTGGAACAGCCTGGTTGCCTCAGCAAGAGTAAGTACAGATTTTACATTGTATTGATGAACATTGCAATGATAATTTTAATTGTCTCCTGCATTGAAATATATTTTGCACACAGTGGGACACTTTTGTACGTTAGCTCCTGACATTGCCGACCTCGATGGAGATTGTATTAGAGAGAGATGTGTTTGTGTCAATTATTAGCTCCTATCCCCAATATTTGTTCTAACTGTTAAAATGTCTTTCCATGATAGTACCTATACCATACAGCTTATGCCATGCACTTTGCAACTTTTGCAGAGGAAGATATCAAATAACCGTGCCCAGCAGAGGCGCATGGGAGGGGGTCCTGCTGCCTTACAGCCTTTAAGTGACATCGAGGAGCGTGCTGCGGCTCTGGTTGGGAGCCACGGTCGAGCGGCCACCTCCCGTGGTTCTGCAGAGCCGTCTGATGTGCCACATGAGTAATGTGTCTGGCAGTGTTAAAGTAATGTAACGTCATTTAATTACAATATACAAATGTACGCTCCTCTTAATCAATCTGTCTATCTCAGACTAATCCTGCCTCCTCTGTGTTACTCAATTCCATACTAACATATGATGCATTGTTATGTAACGTCTTCTGGTCTCATTTATTGTAGCAGTGATGCTCCTCCTTTGTATGCCAGCGCAGAGCAAGAATGTGTACCCTTCTGTTCTAATAAGCTCAATAAGCTCAATTGTGTTTTGCAGGTCCCACAACACCAATGTGCTGACCTGAACCTGAACCTGCACCGTTGCAGGTGGTCCTCACCATGAGTGCAGAGGAGGAGGAGGATGATTCCACCGAGCCTGAGGGGGAGGAGGAAGAGGAGGAAGTGGAAAGTGAGGAGGATGCCCCTAGCATCCCTCTGCCTCAGCAGCAATCACCTGTGTAACCTGCGGCCATTACGTCGGCATCTTCGATGGAAGAAGCAGCGGGACCAAGCGGCGTGCAACTGTTGATGCCAAGGCGAGCATTAGTGCCCTTGTAGACCCCACGGAGGTTGCATCAGTGAGTAGAGCACACGCTACCCAGGCCGATCGCATGGCATCTGACGCACTGCTTTAGGACTCTAATTGTCTTTTTGACGATGTTGCATGTAGCTATGTGGCTTTCGTTGTAAAGCTTCTCAGCTTCAGTAACGGGATTACGCAGCGGGGTCATGAGTCAGCTGGCAAGGCCATATTCTTGATCCCCCAGCATCCAACCATGACCTCGTGGCTGATTGACAAACAGGTCAGAGACAGCACTCTCACGCAGGATGTGTGCATCAAATTTTTAAATTTTGTGTGCATCATGGATGCTGCCTGGAAAATTAGCATTAACTGACATGATAATTTGGTTGTGGTCGACAACGAGCTGCACATTCAGCGAGTAAAATTCCTTTCCGTTACGAAATACCTCCGCATTCTGTAAAGGTGATTTCAGGGCAATGTGCATGCAGTCTATTGCTCTCTGCACCTTGGGGAAGTTTTCTATTCTCAAGAACCCGAGAGCCCTCCTGGTTTGTGCCTCCCTGGTCATAGGGAAGCTTCTAAAGTCCATCCTGTGAGCATAAAGGGCTTGAGTCACCTGTCGAATGGAGCAATGTGTAGCGTGCTGAGAGATACCACAGATGTCGCCAGCTGAAGCCTGAAAGGAGCCCAATGCGTAGAAGGATAGTGCTGCAGTAACTTTTACCTCAATGAACAGTGCGTTCCTAATGGTGCTGGCAGGCTGCAGATCCCCCTTGATGAGCTGACAAATCTCATCGATGACCTCCTTTTGGAAGCGCAACCTCCGAAAGCACACGTTATCAAACAAGTTCAGGTAAGATTGCTTTTCCTTGTAAGTTCTTCAGCTGTAAGATCTCCTCCTACATCCACGCGTTAGTCTGCGGCCTCTACGATTGACCCCTTCACTAAACCCTTCATTTAACTCAAGCTCAGATACCAGAAGTTTTGCACTTACAAGTAATGGCAGAGAAGATGCAGCCTCCATCACTTTAATCACTATTATTTTCACTGTTTATATAAATGCACTTTCTACTACTAAGCTGACCTTTCTACGAAAATAAATAATATAATTATAATAATAAATATAAGTTTAAATATGAGTGGATATATCTGTAAAATACACTTATAACCTCACAAATTACTAAGCACTCTTGTTTTAACAGCCTTCTCCCTTCCTCCGATATTCAAAATGGCATCAAAATGGCGTCCGTAGTGCCCAGTTCTGTGAGGAAAGCCCGGGAAAAGCAACTATTCCCCAGCAATGTTGTCGCCGAGCGATCAGCCCACGATGTGCCGGCGATGTGCCGAAAGTTAGACTGGTCGATGTGTGGGCGATCACCTCAGCGATCAGCTCGGCGATGTGAGCCGAAAGTCAGAAGGATAATTTTTCAGTGATGTTCCAGCCTGAATTTCCACTTTTTTGTCAAAATGGTCAATAAAAGGCTGTTTTGGGTGATATATGGGCGATATAAATGGCGACGTGAAGTGGAAAGTCTAGCCGATAGTGTCTGATGATTTCTACTTCTAGCATTGTCAGTCAGTTTATTCTTCTGTCGTCACGCCTTCGCAAGGTGCCTAGTTTTCTTACAGTAGAAACATTCTGCCTTCACATATGGACAGCTTTGAGTGATGTGTTGTCCCAGGCACTGATAGCATGACTTCAATGCACAGTTACCATGTCTAGTTGCTGAGGCCTTGAAGCCCAACTGCCTCTTACTTTTAGCCAGCAGTCGATTCAGCTCAGTTGTCTGACCACTGTAAATGGCATGAAATTCTCGGGAGTTTCGGTCGACCATGTCCATCAACATAGTTTTCTGATGAGCTAAATCAAAAGTTAAGTTAGGAGTTATCAACAATTTACTTCTGATATGTTCATTTTTCAACCCACAAACAAAGCGATCACGCAAAGCTTGGTCCTGAAATTTCAAAAATGACAGTGAACGGATAGCTTTTTTAAAGCTACAATGTACTCACTGATACCCTCATTATTTAATTGATCGCGTGTTTCAAAACGATAACTTTCAGCAATTTCCAGGGGCTCAGGACTGTAGTGCTGTTCTAACTTGGTCAGAATCTCCTTCAATGGCATGTCCTATGGCTTAGCGAGAACAAACAAATTTTGCTTGGTTTCATATACCTCGGGGCCTGCTTCAGTCAAAAAAATTAGCGCGTTTCCTTTCTAAAACCGCCCGGTTATGGTTTACATCATCGTGGACTTCGACGATACTATTCGCGGCTAAAAACATTCCTAGCTGCTCCACATACACTCCGAAAGTCTCTCTGTCACGATCGAACTCACCCAAGCACCCAAATGGTGCAGAAATCCTGGTTTCTTCTTCCCATTGGCGTCCAACTAAAAATAGGAGAAAAGATGCGCACTTACCTTTTGGTTGAACGCTCACCAGAGATTCCGGGCTTGAGGCCTCCTCTTCTTGCGCAACGGATCACGTTCACATTGGGACATCTGTCGGAGTCATGTGGGCCTGGACACCCAATCACGGGTAAATATTTTCTCATTCATAGTAATAGGAGTTTCGTAAGTCTGAAACTCCTATTACTATGAATGAGAAACACCCCCAAACATCCAAACACTACATAAAGTATTTTTTTTAACTCACATAAATACATTATAGAAATTAAAGTTGATAGAAATGTTTTTGAAAAAAAAAATCTGCCAATTTTTTAAAAAAGTTTTAATTATGGTTACAAATAAAATTACCTGAGTGGGCAGGGTTTTTAACATAAATATGTATTTTTAAATTTTACTTTTATATGTTTTTGATATGTTTTTAAACTCTTACATTGGTAAAAGTAGGCTATGCGCCTGCTTTTACCAGGCGCAAGAGTTTTAAGAACATTTGCAGGGCAAGAGATGGGCAAATAGCCCAATCTCTGCCATGGAATGTCCTTCTCCCCGAGATGCGGCCATCTGTCAAGCCAAAAGCCGGTTTTCGGCGCATGCGCATTGCGTGCCGAAAATCAGCTTTTCCGATGCCTTCCCGGGTCCGTACACATCCGTACAGACCAGGGGAGGCCGGAATTTCAGGGCCATTATTCCCATAGGCATGGCCATCTGGACTCTGGCAATGTCGACAGTTCAGCCAGGTGTGCTCCAAATTTACCACAGATTTTTACGTTCTCTGCAAAACAAAGAACATCTAATAGTCCCTCCGTAGGTTGGCAGAATTATCCTCCAACAAAAATTTCAGCTCGGGAATCTGCAATCCCATCCTTGTCGCCAATTCTGTGATATATTAAGATCAGCATATATATAGAACTGCACAACATGGCTTTTGGTAAAAACTGTACTGTCCATGTGCTTTATTATTATATACATCAGTAGTCACTAGGTGGTGCTATTACAGCAATACTTGCCAAATTTCTTGCTGAAGTACAGAAATACTCCACACACTACAACTGAAGATATCCCAGCAAAACCTTTAATGAACAGGAGATTGAAAACACGATTGAGTTTTGTTCAACCAAATTTGGCCTCAAGAGTTGAACAGAAACAGTTAAGTCAGTTATGTTATGACACCAATCAGAAAGAACGCAGTTACAAACAAAACAAGTGTGTTTGTGTTCTCAGTCCCCCTGGCAAGTTGAGTTCACACAAGTGGGATTTAGGAACCATAGTAGAGGTTGGTGGAACCAAGAGATATTTGATTGAAATTGGTGACAAAATCCGAAGTGTTCATGTAGATCAAAGGTCTTTGCTAAAGATGAACGAAGACGTGATTGTGAATCATTTGATCATGAATATGTGAATCATTTGATCATGAACAGATATATGACTCAGTTCAGACCGCAGTAACTGAAGTACCAGGTTCAAACAAGTCTGAGATTGAAACAGGATAATCATTGAGCTTGGAACCAAACAGCCTGAAAATTGGTTCAACACCAAAACCTTCTGCAAAGAGTTCAGGAAGGCTCCACAAACCTGTTATTAAACTTGATTTGTAGTTCATGCAAAAGAAAAAAAGCCAGGTGTTTTTGTTATGTAGTACATGTAATGCTGGAAAAGATGGGACTGTAGTTTTGTTGTATTTGAGTGGGGAATACATACATTTTTTTTATCTGGGAAAGCAGTGTAATGTATTATCACATGGTTTGGTATGAGCATGCTCAGTTCGCTCTGGCCTAATAAAGCAAGCACATGAACTAGCAACTCACCGTGTCTCTTTCCTTAATTTGTTCGACCCAAGTATATTACAGTAACTGCCACATAAAGGTAAATATTCAGGGGTCTCCTGCCTGCCCAGTTTATGTAACAGTTTAGCGCCGCAGATGGAATTTTTTTCCTTATTTTCCGAACAGCGATAGTTAAACCTGTAACTATTGAAAATGTATAGTGTGTCATTCCTTCTGTCCACGTATCTATTTACTGTTTAATAAATATGGCAATTTATAGCTTAAGCTATGGTATAGTGCGGTACATGCAGTTCAGGAAGGACATGTGAGGGCTTATGATATAATCAGTAAGTTGAAATACAACAACATAGGTTTTCTGCTTGATCCATGACCTCACTACAAATTACCTGGATATTAGTCAAGTAAACACCACTCTGAGTCATAAAGAGTGAGACCTGGCTGATGGGAGTGGACCAGTCACACCCTCTCCCACAGCTCCAAAAGTCTTCACTACAAAATACAGCACATGAGCCTGCAGACCCACTGTTATTATCCAATCTCAATACACCCCTCCCCCCAGTGACGCTTCATGCTGCGAGTGGAATTTTGCAAAAGAGACTTTTTTGGGTTTCTGTGAAAGGCTGATGTAGTTAGGCTGAATGGCTTCCCTCTTCTGTACTTATCTTTGTGAACTGTCTGAACAATTTGAATTTCAATTTTGAGAAGTAGTTGAAAAATTTAACCCTGGCATTTTGAATTACGAGAACATTTTGGAAGGGTGGGAAATAAATTCAGAAGTCAATATTTCTTTATTTGACCTGTTAAACCTTAAGTTTTCCAGATTCTAGGTTTGCAATTAATCAATTCCATCTCAATAAAACTCAAAGATGTTACATAAGCTCTCTCCTGTAGGGTGTTTTGTGTACCCCGTGTCTTTATGACTCTCCCTTGAGCTGACCTGTGCTTTAAAACTCCCTAGTTTGGGTTGTTTCTGTTATGTCTATAGTGTACTTATGAATGACTCCACAAGGCAATGTGTTGTACTTGACCTGTAGTGACCTTGGTCCTTTATTCCAAACTCCAGAGGGCTATGCAAGCATGGTGTGCAGCCTTTTATACAGGGCCCTGCCACCAGGGCAGGAAACCCCTGGTCTCCACCAGTTGCGCCCTCTCGTGGTGCCAGCATGTATGTACACGGTGTGAACCTTATTGATAGTGCATCAGGTAATCAAGTCTCCATCTTATACAATCTCACAGTGACTACACATAGAGTACATTCATAGACAGCATATACAACATCACTCTCCCTCAATCCTTTGTGCCAATTACCTTTGCACTATGTGCTCTGGCTTAGCTCTCCCCAGACGTAAGTGCCAATAGCCCTTGCACCTTGGCTGTGCTTTGGCTTGGCTCTCTCCCTGTTAACCCCCAAGTCCTTTTGCCACAATGTTGGGTAGTGGTTATCAGATTGGATGGTTCGATGATACGGTAGAGGTTCCAGTGGGTTTTGGGTGTGATCCATGTGTGTGTCCATGGCTTCATACATCCATTTCACCCCTCACCACCCCCCCCCAACCACCCCCCTCCCCCCCCCCACCCTCACCACAGCGAGATCATGCAGCTGGCCCGTTACAATTACATACAGGATCAGATACAGTGCAAGCACAAAGAAAAGAAGCAGAAAATATTTTTTTTTCAGTTTGTTTCGTGGCACTTTGGTTCCGTGACTTACATTGGTTACGTTTTATGGTCATGCGCCAGGATTGGGTAGGTTGCATTCATTGTTTAGTCATGACCAGTGCTGCGGTAGTAATACAGGTATGCAAGGACGCTAGTTCCAGAGCAACCGGACGGGGTCCTAATTGTCTGATGGCGGCGCTGCGCCCCCTGCTAGCAGGGTGGCCTGGTTCGCTCACCGAGCCAGGACTCGGCCTTTGCCATTGCCGAGTGGTGGGCGGTGCCACAGATGTGTGTAGCCTCCCTTGAGGGCTGCAGAGTCTTCTGCTGCTCTCTCACGGTGTTGGGAGCCTGGCTGTTCCAGGTCCTGGTTGTGGAACTCATTGGTCCTGACCTTTCGCTCCTAAACATGGCCAAGGTAGCGACTGGGTCTGGGGGCTGTATCGTCTCCACCCGGGTGGTGGGCAACAGCGGCTGACTGCACGTATTGGCGCTGTTTTTGTTTCCAGGTCCGTGGCGACTGGTACCATCGGGTGCCTGCAGCGTGGGATAAACCTGGGGCAAGGTATCAGGTTCCATGCCTTTACCCTCCCGAATTCGCTCGCTTGCTGCTCTAGGGGACACTCTATTCCCGACATCTCGCAACAACATTTGGTTCTTTGCATTAGGACTGGTACCAACATCTCGCAACAGCATTTTGTTCTTTATATTAGGACTGGTGCCGATATCTCGCAACAGCATTCTGTTCACAATCTTAATTGGTTTGTTACATTGATTGCCATGCATACAATGTCCCTTTAAGTTCAGTTGGTTGCAGGTCTCCTTTAAGAGAACCCTGCTGGCTTTACACCAATCAGATCCTTTGTTGGACCCCACGTGTTGGTCCCTCAGCGTTGCACCTTGTGATGTTGGCGCGGCCATCTTTTTCTTCAGCCACGCTGCTCCTCGCTGCAGCAGGAGCGCCATCTTGCCTCGGTCCTCGAGGTCAACCGCCTTGATCCTTCTCTCCCGCGATTCTGTCCACAAACGCTGGAAGGGTCTACCTGTGAATTCGATTTTCCTCCCCAGGAGTCCTGCCACTGGAGCCGGGAAGGTAGTTTTAGATCGTTCCAGTCGGATCAATGCCACGCAATGATGGACGGTCTATGCCTCAGGTGCTGCGCTAGTCTGCTCTCTGGTGCCTGGCCCAAGCAAATGTGAGGTTTTGCTCTGCCATCGATTGCTGGAGTGAAGAGGTCTTCCCATTTCCACTGGATCTTCCCCATCCACCTTCTTCTGAGTAGCGTTGGACCATCAAATGCAACAATCCACAGAGGTAACTTATGCATCACGCCATTATGGATTACACTTACATCCGCACTACCAAGGGCTGGGATCGGCTCCTTAGTGATGGTGCGCAACTTTTCCTGCACTGCACATAACATAAGAATTAGGAACAGGAGTAGGCCATCTAGCCCCTCGAGCCTGCTCCGCCATTCAATAAGATCATGGCTAATCTGGCCGTGGATTCAGCTCCACTTACCCGCCCGCTCCCCGTAACTCTTAATTCCCTTATTGGTTAAAAATCTATCTATCTGTGACTTGAATACATTCAATGAGCTAGCCTCAACTGCTTCCTTGGGCAGAGAATTTCACAGATTCACAACCCCCTGGGAGAAGAAATTCCTTCTCAACTTGGTTTTAAATTGGCTCCCCCGTATTTTGAGGCTGTGCCCCATAGTTCTAGTCTCTCCTACCAGTGGAAGCAATCTCTCTGCTTCTATCTTGTCTATCCCTTTCATGATTTTAAATGTTTCTATAAGATCACCCCTCATCCTTCTGAACTCCAACGAGTAAAGACCCAGTCTACTCAATCTATCATCATAAGGTAACCCCCTCATCTCCGGAATCAGCCTAGTGAATCGTCTCTGTACCCCCTCCAAAGCCAGTATATCCTTCCTAAAGTAAGGTGACCAAAACTGCACGCAGTACTCCAGGTGCGGCCTTACCAATACCTTATAAAGTTGCAGCAGGACCTCCCTGCTTTTGTACTCCATCCCTCTCGCAATGAAGACCAACATTCCATTCGCTCCTGATTACCTGCTGCACCTGCAAACTAACTTTTTGGGATTCATGCACAAGGACCCCCAGGTCCCTCTGCACCTCAGCATGTTGTAATTTCTCCCCATTCAAATAATATTCCCTTTTACTGTTTTTTTTCCCAAGGTGGATGACCTCACACTTTCCGACATTGTATTCCATCTGCCAAACCTTCGCCCATTCGCTTAACCTATCCAAATCTCTTTGCAGCCTCTCTGTGTCCTCTACACAACCCGCTTTCCCACTAATCTTAGTGTCATCTGCAAATTTTGTTACACTACACTCTGTCACCTCTTCCAGGTCATCTATGTATATTGTAAACAGTTGTGATCCCAGCACCAATCCCTGTGGCACACCACTAACCACCGATTTCCAACCCGAAAAGGACCCATTTATCCCGACTCTCTGCTTTCTGTTCGCCAGCCAATTCTCTATCCATGCGAATACATTTCCTCTGACTCCGCGTACCTCTATCTTCTGCAGTAACCTTTTGTGTTGCACCTTATCGAATGCCTTTTGGAAATCTAAATACACCACATCCATCGGTACACCTCTATCCACCATGCTCGTTATATCCTCAAAGAATTCCAGTAAATTAGTTAATCATGATTTCCCCTTCATGAATCCATGCTGCGTCTGCTTGATTGCACTATTCCTATCTAGATGTCCCGCTATTTCTTCCTTAATGATAGTTTCAAGCATTTTCCCCACTGCAGATGTTAAACTAACCAGCCTATAGTTACCTGCCTTTTGTCTGCCCCCTTTTTTAAACAGAGGCGTTACATTAGCTGCATTCCAATCCGCTGGTACCTCCCCAGAGTCCAAAGAATTTTGGTAGATTATAACGAATGCATCTGCTGTAAATTCCGCCATCTCTTTTAATACCCTAGGATGCATTTCATCAGGACCAGGGGATTTGTCTACCTTGAGTCCCATTAGCCTGTCCAGCACTACCCCCGTAATGATAGTGATTGTCTCAAGGTCCTCCCTTCCCACATTCCCGTGACCAGCAATTTTTGGCATGATTTTTGTGTCTTCCACTGTGAAGACGGAAGCAAAATAATTGTTTAAGGTCTCAGCCATTTCCACATTTCCCATTATTAAATCCCCCTTCTCATCTTCTAAGGGACCAACATTTACTTTAGTCACTCTCTTCCATTTTATATATCTGTAAAAGCTTTTACTATCTGTTTTTATGTTTTGCACAAGTTTACCTTCGAAATCTATCTTTCCTTTCTCTATTGCTTTTTTAGTCATTCTTTGCTGTTGTTTAAAATTTTCCCAATCCTCTAGTTTCCCACTAACCTTGGCCACCTTATACGCATTGGTCTTTGATTTGATACTCTCCTTTATTTCCTTGGTTATCCACGGCTGGTTATCCCTTCTCTTACCGCCCTTCTTTTTCACTGGAATATATTTTTGTTGAGCACTATGAAAGAGCTCCTTAAAAGTCATCCACTGTTCCTCAATTGTGCCACCGTTTAGTCCTTGTTTCCAGTCTACTTTAGCCAACTCTGCCCTCATCCCAGTGTAGTCCCCTTTGTTTAAGCATAGAACACTCGATTCTGACACAACTTCCTCACCCTCAATTTGTATTACAAATTCAACCATACTGTGATCACTCATTCCGAGAGGATCTTTTACTTGGAGATCATTTATTTTTCCTGTCTCATTACACAGGACCAGATCTAAGATAGCTTGCTCCCTTTTAGGTTCTGTTACATACTGTTCTAAGAAACAATCCCATTCTATGAATTCCTCCTCCAGGCTACCCCATGCAATTTGAGTTCACCAATCGATATGTAGGTTAAAATCCCCCATGACTACTGCCGTTCCTTTTTCACATGCCTCCATTATTCCCTTGATTATTGCCAGCCCCACCGTGAAGTTATTATTTGGGGGCCTATAAACTACGCCCACCAGTGACCTTTTCCCCTTACTATCTCTAATCTCCACCCACAATGATTCAACATTTTGTTCATTAGAGCCAATATCGTCTCTCACAACTGCCCTGATATCATCCTTTATTAACAGAGCTACCCCACCTCCTTTCCCTTCTTGTCTATCTTTCCGAATCATCATATACCCCTGTATGTTTAATTTCCAGTCTTGGCCACCCTGCAACCATATTTCTGTAATGGCCACCAAATCATACCCATTTGTAATGATTTGTGCCGTCAACTCATTTACTTTATTTCGAATGCTGCGTGCATTTAGGTAGAGTGTTTTAATCCTAGTTTTTAAACCATGATTTTTAGTTTTGACCCCTCCTGCAGCCTCTTTATATTCAGTGGCCCTTTTTGTTTTTTGCCTTGGATTTCTCTGCCCTCCACTTTTACTCATCTCCTTTCTGTCTTTTGCTTTTGTCTCCTTTTTGTTTCCCTCTGTCTCCCTGCATTGGTTCCCATCCCCCTGCCATATTAGTTTAACTCCTCCCCAACAGCACTAGCAAACACTCCCCTTAGGACAGGTGCAGACCGTCCGGTTTGTACTGGTCTCATCTCCCCCAGAACCTGTTCCAATGCCCCAGGAATTTGAATCCCTCCCTGCTGCACCACTGCTCAAGCCACGTATTCATCTGCGCTATCCTGCGATTCCTACTCTGACTAGCACCTGGCACTGGTAGCAATCCCGAGATTACTACTTTTGAGGTCCTACTTTTTAATTTAGCTCCTAGCTCCTTAAATTCGTCTCGTAGGACCTCATCCCTTTTTTTACCTATGTCGTTGGTACCAATGTGCACCAGGACAACTGGCTGTTCTCTCTCCCTTTTTAGAATGTCCTACACCTGCTCCGAGACATCCTTGACCCTTGCACCAGGGAGGCAACATACCATCCTGGAGTCTCGGTTGCGGCCGCAGAAACGCCTATCTATTCCCCTTACAATTGAATCCCCTATCACTATCGCTCTCCCACTCTTTTTCCTGCCCTCCTCTGCAACAGAGCCAGCCACGGTGCCATGAATTTGGCTGTTGCTGCCCTCCCCTGATGAGTCATCCCCCTCAACAGTACTCAAAGCGGTGTATCTGTTTTGCAGGGGGATGACCGCAGGGGACCCCTGCACTACCTTCCTTACACTGCTCTTTCTGCTGGTCTTCCATTCCCTAGCTTGCTGTGGACCCTTCACCTGCGGTAAGACCAACTTACTGCACTGGAATCAGCTCGGATTGTTTTTCGTTCCACAGCCTCTTGAAGGCATCCTGGGTCATCACTGACTGGCTCGCTTCCGTGTCCACTTCCATGAAGACTGGAACGCGGTTTATTTCGACTTCCATCTTCACTGGAGGACAATCAATGGTGCAGGTATGCACTCCATACACTTCTTGGGGCTGAGCTGCCTCTCTGGCCAAATCATCATACTCCCCGCTGGATTCAAAGTCATCTAGCAACTCTTCTGCTAGACGAGAGTCGTGCTTCTTTTACACATGCGCTGGAGATGGCCCTTCATGTTACAGGCTATGCATACATGCTTCGCAAACCCACACTGGTGAGTCCTATGGCTTCCTCTGCAATGCCAGCATGGTGCTACTCGATTAGTACTCCTTGGCAGACTCTGAGTTCTGGAACCCTGAGGTCTGTGCTCTCTGCCCTGGGCAGAGCCACATTCTACAGTCTTGCCTGTGAAAGTCACCATTCTGTGTACAGTACTTTCGGGTTTGAGTCCACAGGATGAATAATTTGCTTGGTGCTGCAGATCGAGGTCATGAACGCCTGACTGATGCTGATGGCTTTCTGCAAGTTGACTGTGGTGTCAGCAGATAGTAGCTTGTGAAGGAGGCCCTCGTGGCCGATTCCTATAATGAAGATGTCTTGCAATGCTTTGTTGAGGTGCGTGCCAAAATCACATGGTGCTGCAAGTCTCCTAAGGTCGGCAGCATATTTTGCAATCTCCTGGCCCTCAGGTCTGCGGTGCGTATAGAATCTGTGCCTGGCCGTGATGATGCTCTCCTTTGGTTTAAGTTGGTCGCAAATTAGTTCAGTCAGCTCATCGTATGTCTTATCCTTGGCCTTCGTGGGTGCCAGCAAGTCCCTGACGAGGCGGTAGTCCTCGGGCTCACAACTGGTCAGCAGTATAGCCTTGCGCTTCTCCGCCAATGTGTCCATCTCCCCTGCCAGGTCGTTTGCCACAAAATATTGCTCGAGCCTTTCTGTGAAAGCATTCCAATCATCACCCTCTGCAAAGTCTTTTAGTGTGCCAAAGGTAGCCATGATTGCGTGAAAGTCCTTATTCTCGTCACCAGTTGTTATGTCTATAGTGTACTTATGAATGACTCCACAAGGCAATGTGTTGTACTTGAACTGTAGTGACCTTGGTCCTTTATTCCAAACTCCAGAGTGCTGTGCAAGCATGGTGTGCCGCCTTTTATACAGGGCCCTGCCACCAGGGCAGGAAACCCCGGGTCTCCACCAGTTGCACCCTCTAGTGGTGCCCGTATGTATGTACACAGTGTGAATATTATTAATAGTGCATCAGGTAAACAAGTCTCCATCTTATACAATCTCACAGTGACTATACATAGAGTACATCCTTGGTTAGCATACAACAGTTTCCCTTTGGACGGCAGGACCTTTTACCAATAGTTCCTGCCGAGCCCATCGATGAGTGGGTAATCCCACAGAGAGAGAGAGAGACCAAGGTCAGATAGGTCTTCTCCTATCCTCAATGCGCAGCGCCCCAGCGGATACCACCCGGTTGGTCTTCCGAATTATACCCCGAACCACAAGCCCCACAACCCCCAAGTTTGGACCCAAGGAGTTACTATGGATATAATTGACTCAGACAAAACATAAGAACATAAGAAATACGAGCAGGATTAGGCCATATGGCCCCTTGAGCCTGCTCCGCCATTTAGTATGATCATGGCTGATCGAATCATGGACTCAGGTCCACTTCCCTGCCCGCTCTCCATAACCCTTTATTCCCTTATCAGTTAAGAAACTGTCTATCTCTGTCTTAAATTTATTCAATGATCCAGCTTCCACAGCTCTCTGAGGCAGCGAATTCCATAGATTTACATCCCTCTGAGAGAAGAAATTACTCCTCATCTCAGTTTTAAATGGGCGGCCCCTTATTCTAAGATTATGCCCCTTAGTTCTAGTATCCCCTATCAGTGGAAACATCCTCTCTGCATCCACCTTGTCAACCCCCTCATAATCTTATACGTTTCGATAAGATCATCTCTCATTCTTCTGAATTCCAATGAGTAGAGGCCCAATCTACTCAACCTTTCCTCATAAGTCAACTCCCTCATCTCCGGAATCAACCTAGTGAACCTTGTTGATGATACAAAGATGGGAGGAAAAGCAATGTGTGAGGAGGACACAAAAAATCTGTAAAAGGACATAGACAGGCTAAGTGAGTGGCAGAAATTTGGCAGATGGAGTATAATGTTGGGAAGTGTGAGGTCATGCACTTTGGCAAAAAAAATCAGAGAGCAAGTTATTATTTAAATGGAGACAAAAATGCAAAGTGCTGCAGTACAGCGGGACCTGGGGGTACTTGTGCATGAAATACAAAAGGTTAATATGTAGGTACAGCAAGTGATCAGGAAGGCTAATGGATTTTTCTATATTCATAGTCTATTTGATTTTGTAAACAGTGATGCCTGTCATAAAAGTGGGAGAATGGTTTGAGTCAGGTTTCTGAGGAGACTTCTCTGATATCTATTTTGATTGATAATTCTGCAGCTAAAAGCTTGTGAAATTGGGTATAGGTATGACACAGTCTTGGTAATTCATCAATTCCTTTCTTGCTGTACTACTATATGAAAAATGTTTAAAAATTCCATGAGGATTCAGTCCCACATAAAACTTCTCATCATGTCACCTGGTTCAAATTAAAAGTGCTGTGAAAGAGACACTGGACGTTAAGAGACGTATTAAAAACTAGCCAATCTGCTGTTCTTAATCTTGCATGTCATTCTTGTATCTTAATAAACTTGAATAATAGGGGTTAGATTTTTAACTTTATTGTCTGGGCCATAATCTAGCGGATCGGATTGTCCGCTCTTTTTAGAATCTGTCTGATTTTCATTTTACATGAAATCAAAGGAATGAAAATCAGGCCGGTGCTGAAAAGGACAGGTAATCCAGTCTACCATGATAACCATTCAGGTGGTGAAGACAAAAATCTACCCTGTAGTTTCGAGCATCTGAAGCATCATTTGTCAGATTGTTATTTGTCTATCAGTCAGAGATCATGAGGACATGGCAGTAATCCACAGTGTTTCCAGTGCATGCATTGATTGAAAACAAATTAATTTTTTGTCTGGGACATGCTACATCTAGGATTACTTCACCCATTAGGTCATGCTTCTGTTTGTGGAATATGAGGGCTTGCTAATGGAAGCCAACTTTTGCTTTGGACAGAAAAACAAATCTTAAGAGCACCTCAATTGTTTCTACTGGTGTCAGACTACTTAAACTTGGATGCCAGCATTAGGATCTGCTGGAATATTAGCTGTTATTGCAACATGGTAAAACATGCAAACAAGATCAGCTGCCATTAAAATGTCAGGGGCAAGATTTTTGTCAAGTCCTCAAAATCACCTTTTCACAAAGTCTTTAAAATGATTACAGAACCTTCCAGTTCCACTCCTGATGTACCTATTTAAACTTGTTCCTGTGCAGTTTAGCAGATTGCGTGCTGAATGCAACATCAGCTGGGTATTTACCAGCTGTTTTTTGCACTTAATTCGCTTCAACTCACCAGCACTGCTTAAGATTAGAGTTTGTATTAAAGTGCCAGTCAGCATAGCGGAGCAGAGTCCTGATGATTATAAAACAAGCTAACAAAATATAGAATCATAGAAAATATAGTAGGAAGCAGGTCATTCGGCCTTTGCTGGCGCTAGTTCTAAAAGTGGAACTATCTACCCTAATCTCATGTCCCATCCTTTTCCTCGTGTCCTTTTATATTCTTTCTTTTCAAATACTTATTCAATTCTTTTCAATGCCGTCTCTGCCTCAATTGCTATTTATGATAAAACATGCCATGTTCCAATATCCCACTGTGTGTAAAAAAAATTCTAATTTCTACTTCATTCTTCTACTGACAATCCGAGTTTATACTTCCTTGTTATAAACTTACCAAGCAGTGGAAACAATCTTTCACAATTTACCCTCTCAAAACATTTGACAATTTTGAAAACTTCTATTTGATTCCCCATTAATATGCTTTTTTCCAGTGAAAATAGACCCAATTTTTCAAGTTTTTCTTTACAAGTGTAGCCATTTATTCCTAATTATTATAGTAAATATTCACTGTGCTCCTTCCATGAGTTCAATATCCTTTCTATAAAAAATTGTAACACCCTAACTTTAGTCCAACCAATGCCTTGTATAATTCAATATGGATGCATTAATTTGTAACACCTAAAACTCTGATTGGACCCCATTGATGAAAAGTCCTGACTGCTGATTGGTCCCCTTGGAGGACAAGACACATCGAGCAGTTTCTCTGAGCAAAGTGTAATTCGAGCCATTCTGACTTCTGACTCCAGACAGAAGAGCTCACTGGGAGCAGAGTGGGCTCACTGGGAGCGGAGCGGGCTCACTCTCATGGGTTAAGAACTTCTCTTACCTTCCAAAGAAATTCCTGTCCTCCCCCCAGCCCAAGATCCTGACTTCCTCCCCGCCAACCCCAGGTTCCTGACCGCCTCCCAGCCCAAGTCCCTGACCTCCTCCCCCCCAACCCCAGGTTCCTGACCGCCTCCCAGCCCAAGTCCCTGACCTCCTTCCCCCCAACTCCAGGTTCCTGACCGCCTCCCAGCCCAAGTCTCTGACCTCCTCCCCCCCAACCCCAGGTTCCCGACCTCCACTCCTCCCCGCCCCTCACAGTTCCTGGTGTTCTCCCCTGTCCAATTTCCTCTCCCATGGAATCATGACCAACACCTCCCCCCCCAGCCCCGCCCTTACCTCCTCTCCAATCCCCTCTCTGTCTCTGCCTCCCCTCTCTCTCTTCCCATCTCGCTCTTCCTTTACTACCGCAGTCTCTCCCCAGTCTCGCTCTCTCTCTGCCCCTATCTCTCCCCCAGTCTCTCTGTCTCTCTACCCCTATCTAACCCCCAGTCTCTCTCTTTCTCCCCTCCACTCGCTCTCTCTCTCTCTCCCCCCCCCCCACTCTCTCTCCCTCCACTCTCTCTCTATCTCTTTCTCTTCCCCACCCCACCCCCCCACTCGCACTCTCTCTCCCCCCACTTTCTCTCTCTCTCTCTCTGTAATATATAGCTCCACCTAGTGGACTACTGCTCTACCTAGTGGACTACTGTGGTAATGCAGTCATTGCAGTTCATTCAATAAAAGCATCAGGTGACTACATCACCTGACAAGTTCCTGAGTTTAAGTCATCTTGTAAGTGTGTGCTTTATAATGTCGTAAAGATGACACCACATTGGCAACGGAGGATTGGATTCCTGGATACCCTAGCTGAAATTTTTGTTGGTGGATGATTCCAGCTAAACAACAGAGAGACTAGAGAGATCCTTTGTGTTGCAGAACAGATAACAAATCCAAGATAAATTACAAACACACTTGGCTGAACAGCCAGAGTCCAGATGGCCATGCCTATGGGAATAATAGGGCACTTGGGTGAATTCCATCATGACCGAGAGACTTTTGAAGCGTATGTGGAATGGCTAGAAATGTTTTTCACCGCAACTGGTATCATCGAAGTCCCCGATGATGAAAACCATAACCGGGTGGTGTTAGAAAGAAAAAGAGCTATTTTCCTGACTGAAGCAGGCCCCGAGGTATATGAAACCCTGAAAAATGTGCTTCTTCTCATCAAGCCAAAGGACACATCACTTACGGAGATTGCACTACAGTCCTGAGCCCCTGGATATTGCTGAAAGAACGTTTTGCAACATGAGATCAATTAATTGACGAGAGTAACAGTGAGTACATTGTAGCATTAAAGAAGCTATCTATTGCCCTAAATGCACTGTCATTTCGGAAACTTTCAGGACCGAGCATTGCATGACCACTTTGTTTGTGGGTTGAAAAATGAAGTAATCAGAAACATAGAAACATAGAAAATAAGTGCAGGAGTAGGCCATTCAGCCCTTCGAACCTGCACCACCATTCAATAAGATCATGGCTGATCATTCACTTCAGTACCCCTTTCCTGCTTTCTCTCCATACCCGTTGATCCCCTTAGCTGTAAGGGCCATATATAACTCCCTCTTGAATATATCCAACGAACTGGCATCAACAACTCTCTGCGGTAGAGAATTTCACAGGTCAACAACTCTCTGAGTGAAGAAGTTTCTCCTCATCTCAGTCCTAAGTGATTTACCCCTTATCCTTAGACTGTGTCCCCTGGTTCTGGACTTCCCCAACATCGGGAACATTCTTCCTGCATCTAACCTGTCCAGTCCCATCAGAATTTTATATGTTTCTATGAGATCATCCCTCTAAACTCCAGTGAATACAAGCCCAGTCGATCCAGTGTCTCCTAATGGATAGTTCTGTTCAAGAGCGAAGGTATCCTCTTTAAAACAGAAAACAAGTGGTTAAGTTTGATTTGTAAATATAGCAACATAAGTCCATATCTTTTGCTTTGTGTAACCATGCAAGTTTTGTATGATGATTATTTTGTTATAATTACTTTTTCATTAAAAAGCGAAAAGTGTAATATATAGCTCCATCTAATGGACTGCTGCTCCACCTCGTCGACTACTGTGGTAATGGAGCCATTGCTGTTCATACAATAAAAGCATCAGGTGAACAGTCACCTGAAAAGTTCCTGCGTTGAAGCCAACTTGTATGAGTGTGCTTCATGATGTTGTAAAGATGATATGGCACTCTCTCTCCCCCTACTCTCTCTCTCTCCCCACTCTCACTCTCCTACTGGAGTTTTTTAAGGATGTAACTAATAGAATAGGTAAGGGAGAACCCATGAATGTAGTGTATTTGGATTTTCAGAAGGCCTTTGATAAAGTCCCACATAAGAGGTTAGTGTGCAAAATTAAAGCACATAGGATTGGGGGTAATATACAGGCATGGAGTGAAAATTGGCTAACTGACAGGAAACATAGAGTAGGAATAAACAGGTCTTTTCGGGATGGCAGGCAGTGACTAGTGGGGTGCCACAGAGATCAGTGCATGGGCCCCAGCTATTCACAATATATATCAATGATTTGGATGCGGGAACCAAATGTAATATTTCCAAGTTTGCTGACAACATAAAACTAGGTGGGATTGTGAGTTGTGAGGAGGATACAAAGACGCTGCAAGGCGATTTAAATAGGTTGAGTGAATGGGCAAACAAATGGCAGATGCAGTATAATGTCGATAAATGTGAAGGTATCCACTTTGGAAGGCTGGGAACTCAACATCCAGGGGTATTCAACATTCAGGAAGGATAGACAGAAAGGAAAAGGAGGTGGGGTAGCGTTGCTGGTTAAAGAGGAAATTAACGCAATAGTAAGGAAGGATATTAGCTTGGATGATGTGGAATCTGTATGGGTGGAGCTGCGGAATACCAAAGGGCAGAAAACACTAGTGGGAGTTGTGTACAGACCACCAAACAGTAGTAGTGAGGTTGGGGACAGCATCAAACAAGAAATTAGGGATGTGTGCAATAAAGGTACAGCAGTTATCATGGGCGACTTTAATCTACATATAGATTGGGCTCACCAAACTGGTAGCAATACGGTGGAGGAGGATTTCCTGGAGTGTATTAGGGAATGGTTTTCTAGACCAATATGTCAAGGAACCAACTAGAGGGCTGGCCATCGTAGACTGGGTGATGTGTAATGAGAAAGGACTAATTAGCAATCTTGTTCTGCGAGGCCCCTTAGGGAAGAGTGACTATAATATGATAGAATTCTTTATTAAGATGGAGAGTGACACAATTAATTCAGAGACTAGGGTCCTGAACTTAAGGAAAGGAAACTTCGATGGTATGAAACGTGAATTGGCTAGAATAGACTGGCGAGTGATATTTAAAGGGTTGATGGCGGATAGGCAATGGAAAACATTGAAAGATCACATGGATGAACTTCACCAATTGTACATCGCTGTCTGGAGTAAAAATAAAACAGGGAAGATGGCTCAACCGTGGCTAACAAGGGAAATTAAGGTTAGTGTTAAATCCAAGGAAGAGGCATATAAATTGGCCAGAAAAAGCAGCAAACCTGAGGACTGGGAGAAATTTAGAATTCAGCAGAGGAGGACAAAGGATTTAATTAGGAGGGGGAAAATAGAGTATGAGAGGAAGCTTGCTGGGAACATAAAAACTGACTGCAAAAGCTTCTATAGATATTTGAAGAGAAAAAGATTAGTGAAGACAAACATAGGTCCCTTGCAGTCAGATTCAGGTAAATTTATAATGGGGAACAAATACTTTGGTTCTGCTTTCACGAAGGAAGACACAAATAACCTTCTGGAAATACTAGGCGACCGAGGGTCGAGTGAGAAGAAGGAACTGAAGGAAATTCTTATTAGGCGGGAAATTGTGTTCGGGAAATTGATGGGATTGAAGGCCGGGGCATGATAGTCTGCATCCCAGAGTACTTAAGGAAGTGGCTCTCTAAATACTGGTTGCATTGGTGATCATTTTCCAACAATCTATTGACTCTAGTTCAGTTCCTATGGACTGGAGGGTAGCTAATGTAACACCACTTTTTAAAAAAGGAGGGAGAGAGAAAATGGATAATTATAGACTGGTTAGCCTGATAGTAGTGGGGAAAATGTTGGAATCAATAATTAAAGATGAAATAGCAGCGCATTTGGAAAGTAGTGACAGGATCAGTCCAAGTCAACATGGATTTATGAAAGGGAAATCATGCTTGACAAATCTTCTAGAATTTTTTGAGGATGTAACTAGTAGAGTGGACAAGGGAGAACCAGTGGATGTAGTGTATTTGGACTTTCAAAAAGCTTTTGACAAGATCCCACACAAGAGATTGATGTGCAAAAATAAAGCGTATTGGGGATAATGTACTGATGTGGATAGAGAACTGGTTGACAGACAGGAAGCAGAGAGTCGGGATAAATGGGTCCTTTTCAGAATGGCAGGCAGTGACTAGTAGGGTGCCGCAGGGCTCAGTGCTGGGACCCCAGCTATTTACAATATACATTAATGATTTAGATGAAGGAATTGAATGTAATATCTCCAAGTTTGCAGATGACACTAAGCTGGGTGGCAGTGTGAGCTGTGAGGAGGAAGCTAAGAGGCTGCAGGGTGACTTGAACAGATTAGGTGAGTGGGCAAATGCATGGCAGATGCAGTATAATGTGGATAAATGTGAGGTCATCCACTTTGGGGGCAAAAACACAAAGGCAGAATATTATCTGAATGGCGACAGCTTAGGAAAAGGGGAGGTGCAACGAGACCTGGGTGTCATGGTACATCAGTCATTGAAAGTTGGCATGCAGGTACAGCAGGTAGTGAAGAAGGAAAATAGTATGTTGGCCTTCATAGCTAGGGGATTTGAGTATAGGAGCAGGGAGGTCTTACTGCAGTTTTATAGGGCCTTGGTGAGACCACACCTGGAATATTGTGTTCAGTTTTGTTCGCCTACTCTGAGGAAGGACATTCTTGCTATTGAGGGAGTGCAGCGAAAGTTCACCAGACTGATTCCCGGGATGGCAGGACTGAAATATGAGGAGAGACTGGATCGACTGGGCCCGTATTCATTGGAGTTTTGAAGGATGAGAGGGGATCTCATAGAAACATATAAAATTCTGATGGGACTGGACAGGTTAGATGCAGAAAGAATGTTCCCAATGTTGGGGAAGTCCAGAACCAGAGGACACAGTTTAAGGATAAGGGGTAAGCCATTTAGGACTGAGGTGAGGAGAAACTTCTTCACTCGGAGAGTTGTTAACCTGTGGAATTCCCTACTGCAGAGAGTTGTTGATGCCAGTTCATTGGATATATTCAAGAGGAGTTAGATATGGCCCTTACGGCTAAAGGGATTAAGGGGTATGGAGAGAAAGCAGGAAAGGGGTACTGAGGTGAATGATCAGCCATGATCTTATTGAATGGTGGTGCAGGTTCGAAGGGCCGAATGGCCTGCTCCTGCACCTATATTCTATGTTTCTATGTTTCTAAACCATAAAGACAATGTATTATTTAAATGGTGCTAGCTTTGGAAATGTTGATGTGCAAAGGGACATGGGTGTCCTTGTACACCAGTCATTGAAAGCAGACATGCAGGTGTAGCAAGCAGTTAGGAAGGCAAACGGTATGTTGGCCTTCATTGCAAGAGGATTTGAGTACAGGAACAAGAATGTCCTACTACAATTATACAGGTCCTTGGTGTGGCCACACCTGGAGTACTGTGTGCAGATTTGGTCTCCTTACCTAAGAAAGGATATACTTGCCATAGAGGGAGTGCAACAAAGGTTTACCAGACTGATACCTGGGATGGCAGGACTGTCGTATGAGGATAGATTGAGTCAACTAGGCTTGTATTCATTAGAGGGGATCTCATTGAAATGTGTAAAATTCTGATGGGGCTGGACAGACTGGATTGCGGGGAGGATGTGCAGGCTCGAAGGGCCGCATGGTCTACTACTGCTCCTATTTTCTACGTTTCTCTCTCTCTCTTTCCCCACCCCGCCCCCTCACCCCCGCCATCTCTCTCTCTCCCCCACTCTCTCTTTCTCTCTTTCCCCCCACTCTCTCTCTCCCCCCACATACTCTTTCCCCCCCGCCATCTCTCTCTCTCTCTCCCCCGCCCACTCTCTCGCCCTCCCCACTCTCTCTTTCTCTCTCACCCCCCACTCTCTCTCTCTCCCCCCACACACTCTTCCCCCCCCCCTCCCGTCCCCGCCCCGCAACACCCCCCCCCACCCCTCTGGCTGGTGGCACGAACAGCTCTTCTCTGCAGCATCAGCGCTGAAAAGCTCTTTAGATATCTCTTTTATTCTCTTTTCAGGGGTGGGCCTGGTGGAAAATAGTGAATGGGACAATTTAACCTATGATACATTATTGATTGTGTTATGTCTGGAATAAAGTAATGTGATTGAGTACTGTAAATGTGAGTAAGTGTGACCTTAGTCTCTTTATTCTAACTCCAGAGTGCTGGTACAGCATGGGAGGCCGGTTTATATACAGTGCTCCCAAGGGATGCTGGGATCCCTTGGGACTCCAACAGATACGCCCTCTGGTAACGGTAAAATGCTGGTTACATAGGGTTGCATACATAACAGATTGGACAAATCAAAGTGGCAAAGGTAGCCTTGAGAAAGAGTTCATAGAGTGTATTCAGGATGGTTTCTTAGAACATTACATGGAGGAACCAACCAGGGAGCAGACTATTTTAGATCTGGTAATGTGTAATGAGACTGGAGTAATTAATGATCTCACAGTGAAGGATCTTCTTGGGAAGAGTGAATCATAGCATGGTAGAATTTCAAATTCAGTTTGAGGGTGAGAAAGCTAGGTCTCAAACAAGTAACCAGAACTTAAAAAAAGGCAATTACAAAGATATGAATGCAGAGTTAGCTAAAGTGGGAAAACAGATTAAAGGGTAAGGCGGTAGATGAGCAGTGGCAAACTTTTAAGAAGATATTTCATAAATCTCAGCAAAGATATATTCCAGTGAGAAAGAAATTAGGGGTGCATGCAATAAAGGTGTAGCAGTTATAATGGGTGACTTTAATATGCACATAGATTGGGCTAACCAAACTGGAAGCAATACGGTGGAGGAGGATTTCCTGGAGTGCATAAGGGATGGTTTTCTCGACCAATATGTTGAGGAACCAACTAGGGGGGAGGCCATCTTAGACTGGGTGTTGTGTAATGAGAGAGGGTTAATTAGCAATCTCATTGTGCGAGGCCCTTTGGGGAAGAGTGACCATAATATGGTGGAATTCTGCATTAGGATGGAGAATGAAACAGTTAATTCAGAGACCATGGTCCAGAACTTAAAGAAGGGTAACTTTGAAGGTATGAGGCGTGAATTGGCTAGGATAGATTGGCGAATGATACTTAGGGGATTGACTGTGGATGGGCAATGGCAGACATTTAGAGACCGCATGGATGAATTACAACAATTGTACATTCCTGTCTGGCGTAAAAATAAAAAAGAGAAGGTGGCTCAACCGTGCCTATCTAGGGAAATCAGGGATAGTATTAAAGCCAAGGAAGTGGCATACAAATTGGCCAGAAATAGCAGCGAACCTGGGGACTGGGAGAAATTTAGAACTCAGCAGAGGAGGACAAAGGGTTTGATTAGGGGAGGGAAAATGGAGTACAAGAAGAAGCTTGCAGGGAACATTAAGGCGGATTGCAAAAGTTTCTATAGGTATGTAAAGAGAAAAAGGTTAGTAAAGACAATCGTAGGTCCCCTGCAGTCAGAATCAGGGGAAGTCATAACGGGGAACAAATAAATGGCAGACCAATTGAACAAGTACTTTGGTTCGGTATTCACTAAGGAGGATACAAACAACCTTCCGGATATAAAAGGGGTCAGAGGGTCTAGTAAGGAGGGGGAACTGAGGGAAATCTTTATTAGTCGGGAAATTATGTTGGGGAAATTGATGGGATTGAAGGCCGATAAATCCCCAGGGCCTGATGGACTGCATCCCAGAGTACTTAAGGAGGTGGCCTTGGAAATAGCGGATGCATTGACAGTCATTTTCCAACATTCCATTGACTCTGGATCAGTTCCTATGGAGTGGAGGGTAGCCAATGTAACCCCACTTTTTAAAAAAGGAGGGAGAGAGAAAACAGGGAATTATAGACCGGTCAGCCTGACCTCAGTAGTGGGTAAAATGATGGAATCAATTATTAAGGATGTCATAGCAGTGCATCTGGAAAATGGTGACATGATAGGTCCAAGTCAGCATGGATTTGTGAAAAGGAAATCATGCTTGACAAATCTTCTGGAATTTTTTGAGGATGTTTCCAGTAAAGTGGACAAAGGAGAACCAGTTGATGTGGTATATTTGGACTTTCAGAAGGCTTTCGACAAGGTCCCACACAAGAGATTAATGTGCAAAGTTAAAGCACATGGGATTGGGGGTAGTGTGCTGATGTGGATTGAGAACTGGTTGTCAGACAGGAAGCAAAGAGTAGGAGTAAATGGGTACTTTTCAGAATGGCAGGCAGTTCTGTGCTGGGGCCCCAGCTGTTTACATTGTACATTAATGATTTAGACGAGGGGATTAAATGCAGTATCTCCAAATTTGCGGATGACACTAAGTTGGGTGGCAGTGTGAGCTGCGAGGAGGATGCTATTAGGCTGCAGAGTGACTTGGATAGGTTAGGTGAGTGGGCAAATGCATGGCAGATGAAGTATAATGTGGATAAATGTGAGGTTATCCACTTTGATGGTAAAAACAGAGAGACAGACTATTATCTGAATGGTGACACATTAGGAAAAGGGAAGGTGCAACGAGACCTGGGTGTCATGGTACATCAGTCATTGAAGGTTAGCATGCAGGTACAGCAGGCAGTTAAGAAAGCAAATGGCATGTTGGCCTTCATAGCGAGGGGATTTGAATACAGGGGCAGAGAGGTGTTGCTACAGTTGTACAGGGCCTTGGTGAGGCCACACCTGGAGTATTGTGTACAGTTTTGGTCTCCTACCTTGAGGAAGGACATTCTTGCTATTGAGGGAGTGCAGCGAAGATTCACCAGACTGATTCCCGGGATGGCGGGACTGACCTATCAAGAAAGACTGGATCAACTGGGCTTGTATTCACTGGAGTTCAGAAGAATGAGAGGGGACCTCATGGAAACGTTTAAAATTCTGACGGGTTTAGACAGGTTAGATGCAGGAAGAATGTTCCCAATGTTGGGGAAGTCCAGAACCAGGGGTCGCAGTCTGAGGATAAGGGGTAAGCCATTTAGGACCGAGATGAGGAGAAACTTCTTCACCCAGAGAGTGGTGAACCTGTGGAATTCTCTACCACAGAAAGTAGTTGAGGCCAATTCACTAAATATATTCAAAAGGGAGTTAGATGAAGTCCTTACTACTCGGGGGATCAAGGGTTATGGCGAGAAAGCAGGAAGGGGGTACTGAAGTTTCATGTTCAGCCATGAACTCATTGAATGGCGGTGCAGGCTAGAAGGGCTGAATGGCCTGCTCCTGCACCTATTTTCTATGTTTCTATGTTTCTAAAGGGCCTCAAATTGCCCTTCTCCTTAAGGCCTGTTACCACCGCAAATCAGCAGCCATGCTGCGGAGTGAAGTGGCGGCCAACTTTTCGTGGAATGGCCGCTGATATCCAAATTTATCTCCCGAGTTTTCCTGGCAGTGCCCCGATTCCCCCCCACCCCCCCACTGCTGCTGATCCGTGGTAAGTGCGCACCGCCGATCTACCCTCCCCCTACCCCCCCCCACCCCGCCCCCCGATGGTGACATTCCCCTCTGAAAATCTTCACCAGCCAGGTGGTGCCAAAACATGTCTTTCCCGGTGGTCCAGTGAGGCTGTAGCCTTCTGCAACGGTGGTGTAGCTTCCCTTAAAGGGGAGGGCGCACTGCCACAGCCGCCATGTTTTTTTTTGTAGTACGACTGCCATGTCGGCCCGACAATTATGCCCCTGGGTTCAGTCGGGCCATCAATCGGCAGCCTGGGACTCCATCTTGGGTGCCAGGCTGCTGGCCCAGCCGAAACCCTCCCTGCAGGCCCAGTGGGTCGAATTTTTTAAAACGGAGAGGCTCTTCCCTTTAAGTGAAGGGGAGAGCCATGGTGACGCGTCGCCATGACGCCGTCATCGCAGCAGTCACTCCGCACCGCCCCCAACTTCCGCCCCTCAGGTGTTACCACCTCCCCATATCCGCCCCTCAAGTGTTGTCACCGCAACAATTTCTACCCCAAAGACTCTAAGAGAAGGATGAAAAATATGTGGCTAACTGAGGAAGTAAAGGATGGTAGAAATTGAAAACAAAGGCATACAATGTTGCGAAGAATAATGGGAAGCCAGAGGATTGTGAAATTTTTAGAAACCAGCAAAGGATGACTAAAAAAAATAATAAAGAGAGAGAAGATAGTTTATGAGAGTAACCTAGCAAGAAAAATAAAAACAGACAGTTAGAGTTTCTACAGGTAAATAAAAAGGAAAAGATTAGCTAAAGTAAATGTTAGTCCCTTAGAGGATGAGACTGGGGAATTAATAATAGTGAAAAGGGAAATGGCAGATACTTTGAACAAATATCTTATATTGGTCTTCACAGTAGAAGACACTAAAGGCATCCCAATAATTGAGTGCAGTAGCTCAGAGTGGGAAACCTGAGAGTTTGGTAAGTGGGAGAGTTTGGTGAAGTGGGGGCGGGAGTTGTTGCTTTGCCTTGTTTTTCCTAACTTTTTCCACAGAGCGGCGGCGTACCTGAGTGGAATTAGGCGAGGCCCAAGAGTGGGGATAAAAGCCACAGCAGGCCACAGCATACGGCTAGTGTGATCTCCTGGACTAGTTTCGATCGCCTGGTTGGGTCGGAGAGGAATTTTCCCAGATTTTTTCCCCAATTGGCCTGGGTTTTTATTTATTTTTTTGCCTCTCCCAGGAGATCGCGCGGCACCGGGTGGGGAGAACTCTGCTGTGTGACATCGCAGATAAGGCAGGTAAGTGATTGGTAGTGATTGTGGGCTAAGTTTTTCTTTTAAATTAACTTATAGCATGTAACTAAATTCTAAAAACTAATCATTATGTCCCCAAGTTTCCACACGCTACAAAACGGGCGCCCCTCCGAGCTGGGCACCCGTTTTTCGCGCCGAAAACCGCGCCTGAAAAAAAACGTGCGATTCTGGAGCACCCTGCAGCTCCATGGCAGCTTGGCACAGCGCCCAGGGGGCGGAGCCTACCATTCGCGCCGATTTTGTAAGTGGGAGGGGGCGGGTACCATTGAAATTAGTTTTTTTCGTGCCGGCAACACTGCGCGTGTGCGTTGGAGCATTCACGCACGGGCAGTGTGAAGGAAACATTGGCACTCGGCCATTTTTGTAGTTCTTTGTAGCTGTTTAATTTTTGAACATTTTTTAATAAAAGCACATTGCCCTTCCATGATCAGCACTGAGGCTTCTTGCCCTCAAGTGGAAGGCTGCTTGCTGCCTGCTTACTGCCTGCCTGCCCCTCCCTCCCTCCCGTTCGCGGGAACGACGCCACACCGCTGAGCTGACTGTACCTGCATGAAGCACTTTCACACAGGTAGGATGATGGTTTATTTAATCTTTTCTTTGCTTATAAATGTTTATTCAGGTTGGATTAATTTGTATAATATTTGTATAAGTATAAATAAGGATTTATTGTAGAATTTAATGAGTTCCCTTCACCCCCCTCCCCCCCCACACCTCATTCCGGACGCCTAATTTGTAACCTGCGCCTGATTTTTTAATGTGTAGACAAAGTTTTTTCAGTTCTACAAAAATCTTCACTTGCTCCATTCTAACTTAGTTTGGAGTACGTTTTCACTGTGGAAACTTTGAAATCAGGCGTCAGTGGCCGGACACGCCCCCTTTTGAAGAAAAAATTCTGTTCCAAAGTGAAACTGTTCTAACTGACTAGAACTGCAGAAAAAAAAATGTGGAGAATTGCGATTTCTAAGATAATCCGTTCTCCACCAGTTGCTCCTAAAAATCAGGCGCAAATCATGTGGAAGCTTGGGGCCAATTTGTTTAACTAATTTAATAAACTATATAGAGTCAATACTTGATTAACGATAAACTAATTAATTAAATAAAATAATGGGAAAACAGGAGATGTGTTTCTGCTGCAATATGTGGGAGCTCCTAGACATTTGGTCCAGGGTGACTACAGCTGCGGTAAGTGTCTGAGGCTCGATGAACTTCCGCTCCGAGTTGAGGAGCTGGGGTCCGAGCTGCAGACATTATGAGACATCAGGGAGGGAGAAAGTTACCTGGACCTTTTTCTCCAGGAGGCAGCCACACCCTCTAGATTAAATACTTTAGAATTGACACGTGGTCAGGAACAAGAGGGTGTGACTGCAAGTGATGCAGGTAAGGGGATTCAGGAGGTAGTATTGCAGGAGCCTCAGTCCCTGCACTTGTCCAATAGATTTGAGGTTCTTGCAACCCTTGTGGACAAGTGTGAAGACTGCGGGATGGACGGGCAGACTGACCAAGGCACCGTGATGCAGAAAGCCATTCAAGTAGGGGGAGTAAAAAGGAAGATGGTTGTGGTAGGGGTTGTGGTAGGGAACAGTATAGTTAGGGGGATAGATAGAGTTCTCTGCAGCCGAGAGCGTGGGTCCCAAAGGCTGTGTTGCCTACCCGTTGCCAGGGTAAAGGACATCTCCTCTGGGCTGGAGAAGAACTTGGAGTGGGAGGGGGAGGATCCAGTTGTCGTGGTAACATAGGTACCAATGATATAGATAGGACTAAGAAAGAGGTTCTGCTGAGAGAGTTTGAGCAGTTCGGGGCTAAATTGAAAAGCAGAACCACAAAGGTAATAATCTCTGCATTATTACCTGAGCCACGAGCAAATTGGCATAGGGTCAATAGAATCGGGGCGATGAATGCTTGGCTCAAAGGTTGGAGTGGGGGAAGTGTGTTTCGATTCGTGGGGCACTGACACCAATACTTGGGAAAGAGAGAGCTGTTCCATGGGGACAGACTACACCTGAACTATGCTGGGACCAGAGTTCGAGGGAACCGAATAACTAGGGAGATGGACAGGGCTATAAACTAAATAAGGGGGCGGGGGGGATAGCGGAGGGTCTCAGTGGAAAGAAATCCAGACTGCTAAAGAGAAAAGAAAAGGAAGCAATGCAGGAAAATGATTGTGGTAAGGCTAACCAGATTATGTCAGGAAGGGACAGAGTATTCAAACAAAAGAGTGCACTAACAAATAGGGTCCAGATAAGAAAAAATAGCGATAAGACAAATAGGGCTATATTAAAAAATAATGTTAAGATGTCTAATAATGTTAAAAATACAAATCTAAAAGCATTGTATCTGAATGCACGAAGCATCTGTAATAAGGTAGACGAATTAACAACACAAATAGATGTTAACAAATACGATATAGTTGCAATTATGGAGACATGGTTGCAGGGTGACCAGGGTTGGGAACTGAATATCCAAAGATATTCGATATTTAGGAAGGACAGGCAAAAATGAAGAGGGGGTGGTGTGGCATTGTTAGTAAAGGATGAAATCAGAGTAATAGTGAGAAAGGATATTGGCTCAGAAAATCAAGATGTAGAATCAGTCTGGGTGGAGCTAAGGAGCACCAAGGGGCAGAAAACATTGGTGGGAGTTGTCTATAGGCCTGCAAACGGTAGTGGTAATGTCGGGGATGGCATCAAACAGGAAATTAGAGATGCATGTAACAAAGGTACTACAGCAATCGTAGGTGACTTTAATCTACATATAGACTGGCCAAATCAAATTAGTAATAATACTGTGGAAGATGAATTCCTGGAGTGTGTACGAGATGTTTTATTCATTACGTTGAGTAGTCTACTAGGGAACAGGCTATCCTAAATTGGGCATTGTGCAATGTGAAGGGGTTAATTAACAGTCTTGTTGTGCGGGGTCCTTTAGGGAAGAGTGACCATAACATGATTGAATTCTTGATTAAGATGGAAAGTGAAGTTCTCCATTCCAAAACTAGGGTCCTAAATCTAAACAAAGGAAACTACGAAGCTATGAGGAATGAATTGGCTGATAGATTGGGAAGATTCAATAAAAGGCATGATGGTGGATAGGCAATGGCTAACATTTAAGGAACAAATGCATAATTTGCAACAGTTATACATTCCTTTCTGGCGCAAAAGCACAAAAGGAAAAGTGGCCCAACCATGGCTAACAAAAGAAATTAAGGATAGTATTAGATCCAAAGAGGAGTTGTACAAAGTTGCCAGAAAAAGTAGCAAGTCTGAGGATTGGGAGCAGTTTAGAATTCAGCAAAAAAGGACCAAGAGATTGATTAAGAGGGGAAAAATAGAGTATGAGACTAAACTTGCAAGGAACATAAAAACCGACTGCAAAAGTTTCTACAAGTACATAAAAAGAAAAAGATCAGTGAAGACAAATGTAGGTCCTTTACAGTCAGAAACGGGAGAATTTATAGTGTGGAACAAGGAAATGGCAAAACAATTAAATAAATACTTCGGTTCTGTCTTCATGGAAGAGAACACAAATAACATCCCAGAAATGCTAGGGAACCAAGGGTCTAGTGAGCAAGAGGAATTAAAGGAAATGATTATTGTAAGCAAATTGTGCTGGAGAAACTAATGGAACTGAAAGCCGATGAACCTCCAGGGTCTGATAATTTGCATCCCAGAGTACTAAAAGAGGTAGTCATAGTGGATGCATTGGTTGTCATCTTCCAAAATTCGATAGATTATGGAACAGTTCCTGCAGATTGTGGATGGCAAATGTAACCCCACTATTTAAAAAAGGAGGGAGAGAGAAAACAGGGAACTACAGACCAGTTAGGCTAACATCAGTAGTAGGGAAAATGCTAGAGTCTATTATAAAGGATTAGCCAGTATCGTCCTGACAATCGTGAGGATCCGTAACATGGTCTGTGGGAAACAAGATCAGTGCAGTATTTACTCTTTGACAGTTTTTAACTGATTAATGTGAAACCTCTTCTTGTACTTAACACCCTTTCCCCCCAGTAACTGAATCAAATAAACCGCGGGGTTCAATCGGTCTATAATTTTATGCGGTCCCCATCACCTGGGCTCAAAGGCAGCTTCTGTTCCCATAATTTGGAATCATTACTGATTCTCTCACCTCGTATACAAAGGACGTACTTTCTTGTCAAAGTACTTTTTAATTTGTATTTTTGACTTCCCCAATTTGGTGGCCACAAATCGATTGATCTGATCGGTGTGATCTATCACTTGTTCCAGCCACATTGTCAGGGGACTCATCCCTGTTAGGGTTAGCTGGCCTGGTGTTCTCATGAGCCTCTCCATCATGGTCTGATATGGGGAGACCCCTGTTGTTCTATGAGGTGTGGACCTCATCGCCATTAAGCACATTGGCAGCATGTTAGCCCATTGAGTGGGGTGGTCCGCGCACAATTTTTTTAACATTAACTTGAGGGTCCTGTTCCCCTTTTCGACCCCTCTGAATGACTGGGGGTGGTGAGCAATATGTAATTTTGTGTTGTATCCCCAACATTTCCTGCAGGTGGGTAAAAATTTTACCGGTAAAGTATGAACCTTGATCGCTGTCCACTTGTACTGGTACTCCCCACCTACAAAACACATGATTCAATAGTGTTTTGGCTGCTGTGATTGTGGTGTTGGAGTGGCAGGGGAATGCTTCGATCCATTTAGTGAATTGATCCACCACCACGAGGGCATGCCGAAAATTGCCTTGCGCCTATGGAAGTGGCCCAATGAAGTCTGTCTGGAGGTGAGTCCATGGCCCTTGAGGTGGGGGTGCGCTTTGAAGCAAGGCTCGGTTAGTGCATGCGGGAGGATTGTGTTACAGGCACGGTAGGCATCGTGCCACGTATTGGTCGATTGTTTCCCTCATGGAAGGCCACCAAGCTGTGGATGCTACCTTGTAGAAGGTTACCAGGGTCGAATAGTGCCCTGCTATGGGGTGGAAATGAAGGAGGAAAGCAGTTTCTGACCCACCTCTGGTGGAACACACACCACCGGGCAGGCGTTTGGCTTTCTTTTGAACATCAGCAACTGCTCATCTAAGTCAGGGGCAGAGGCGAGTATGGTGTTGGGAGCCCAGGCTGTTGGTTGAGGAAGGGAGTCTGCCTTCCTCGTGCCAGGCACTTACAACAGCATATGACCAGTATTGCTGCTGTAGGGATTTTAAATCTAGGTAATCTTTTGGGGAGGCCTTGCTAACAGCATTGCAGGGCTCAACAACTATATCCTCTATCTCCCCATTAATCGCAGCGTCCTTGGCTGCTCTGTCTGCTCTAGAATTTCCCTCACTATGTGGACCCCCTTTTCTATGGGCTGTTACCTTTCCTATGAAGCAGGGCTGGGATCGCTGTTTAATGTATGACCAGAGCAGGCATAACTAGGGCCCATGGACCAGGGCCTTACGATAGTCATTTTTGTGGTATGGGGGCAAGGAGAGCATGGTGTTTATAGCATAGGTACTATCGGACCAAATATTCACGGGTCTATCTGAGGTTTCCTTGACAGCAGTTAGAAGTTGGCCGATTTCTGGATATTGTGAAGACTGTCTGTTACATCTTCGCTGGATGGTTCTTTCTGGCAATACCACAGAATATCCGGTGTGAGGGGATCCTTCAATGTGATCAATGTAGATATCTGCGGCACCCTGTATGGGCTCTTTCTGCACAGGATGAGTCTCAAAGTTAATCAGGGGTAGCGGACATTCATGCGGGTCCCCCTCATAGATCAGAAATTGTGGCAACAGGGTGGTGGGTTTGGAAATGGTATCAATGTCTCTTTCCATAAATTACAATATCCATTTGCTGAGGCGCTGCGAGGAAACTAGCGAATCTCCAGGTTTCATCAATAGTTTCAGAGGTGTGTGTCTGCTGTGCAGGATTGTAGCCTGTAACCCAGTAATAAAAGTAAAGTGATGTACCGACCAGGAGATGGCCAGTAGGTGGCAGTCGCATGTGGTATACGTCTTTTCTGCTCCCTGCAGGATTCGAGATGCATATGCAATGGGCTGAAGTCGATCAGCTCGCATTTGGCACAGAACTGCAGTGAGGCTTTGCTCTATGGCCCTAACCTTCAAATGGAAGTGCTGCTGGGGTCAGGAGGGATCAGACATGCGGTCTGTATCACTGCAGTTTTTAATTTAGCCACAGACTGGGTGTGGGTATTGGTCCTTGCCAGGCATATGTCATCACCCTGCAGTTTTATTAAATCATACAGGGGCTTTGCACACTCTGCAAAGCCTGGGATAAAGTTCCTTTGGTACCCCACCAAACCCAAAAATGATCGTGGGGCTGTTATCAAAGTGGGTAATGGCAGTCGCTGTATTATCTCCACCTTGTGAGAGTCGGGGGATGATCCCTCTGGAGAAATGGACACTCCTAGAAAGGTGACCCGTTCTTTTACTAATTTTGCCTTATGGGGATTCACTTTTAGTCCCGCCTGAGCCAACAATGTCAAAAGTTCATGCAACAGGGACAGATGCTCCTCCATGCTGTCGGTTGCCAGCAGTAGGTCGTCTACATACTGCAGCAAACAGGTAGGGCGGGAAAAGTCTTTTAAAATTGCAGCCATTCTTTTGTGGAATATTGTGGAGGCATTGTGGAACCCTTGAGGCAAGCATGTCCAGGTGTAGCTCTGGTCCTCAAATGTGAACGCAAATTTGTACTGGTCTTCCCCTTTAACAGGGATACTCCAGAATCCATTGGTGATGTCAAGGGTCGAGAAGTACTTGGAACCAGCAGGAATTTGAGATAATATGGTAGGAGTTTCTCTTACTGCCGGTGAGCAGGCCGGTGTTACAGAATTGAACTTTCTGTAATCAATAGTCAGTCGCCAGCTGCTATCAGGCTTTTTAACTGGCCATGCGGGTGAATTGGTCGTGAAAGTGCCTGTCCTAACAACACCCTGCTCGACTAGGGATTTTATGGTGTCTCGGATGTAAGGGTGACTCTCCCTTGTGATGGGGTACTGTTTAGTGAATGAGTGGGGGAGTCCCTCAATAGATTCCTCACCTGCCATTTTTCCACAGTCATGCTTGCATGTGGCAAACACCGCTATGTGTTTCTGAATTAGTTTTGCCACAGCTTCATTTTCGCTCCCCGGAGGGTCATACTCAGATGGCTTTTTAATAGCAGAAACTGAGTGAGCATTTGAAATTTCTTTCACTCCTGCCTTATCTCCCAATCCCATCCAAGCACAGTCCTGATTATAATCTATCACTGCGCCATACTGATCCAACATATCAGTCCCTAAAATTCCCCTTCTGTCGGGGCTGGTCATCAGCATCAGTGCTGGGACCTTACACGGGTGGTCTCCCAACTGAAGTTCAGTGTCCTTCCCTGTATACGCGGTGTTTGTATCACCATTAAACCCTTTAAAGGTCACACAACCCTTGCCCGTCACTGTATGGTGTTCAGGGTATGGGGTGTGGATGACGGTAATGGCTGAGCCAGTATCGATAAGCATAAATTGCTGCCAGCCCCTTTTAAGACAACAAGAACTGCTGGTCTCCTGCTACCATCAGGTCAGAACCCCAATTCTGACCAATCTTTGGGGGCCAAACCCTGGCATAGGGTCGATCCTGGAATGTGTCTCTCTAATAAGTGTGCATTGTCAATTATGTGCACCAGTAAATAATTTTGCATCATACCTGTGGCAATTTGGGTTTGTATAAGGGTTATCAATTTATTCAATCTTTGATCTATCCTAGAGGGCTTGGATTCGTCCCTCGGGAATTATCTATGCATTGCATCATGGTTCGGTGCTGGTCTGGGTCTGCTGCAGTCTTTTGCTAGGTTACCTACCTTCTTACAGCTAAAACACTGTCCCTTAAAGGGGTACTTTCGAGATCCCTCCACCATTGACACTTGTTTATTTGCAGTGGGTGGTGACTTCCC
This sequence comes from Pristiophorus japonicus, assembly GCF_044704955.1. Lineage (NCBI taxonomy): Eukaryota > Metazoa > Chordata > Chondrichthyes > Pristiophoridae > Pristiophorus > Pristiophorus japonicus. The sequence continues at coordinate 133,595,724 of NC_091979.1, forward strand.
CTTTAACTGGTCTTTTACTGTCTCCCAGGCTATTTGAGCGTTGGTCTCCATATCTGTCCACTGATTGGTGGGCCTCATGACCATTCCCAGGGTGGTTTTAACTAAAGAGTGGAGTTGGGTCAGGAACATCGATTTAAATTGTTCCTGATTCTTTCCTACTGTAGCATTTGCGGGTGCCTGCTTCTGCGTACGTTGATAGATATCATACAGATGATTACTGAAGGCTCTAGGGGTCTCTTCTGGGAGCTGCTTGGTCTGATTAAGCAGAACCACTAAGTTCAAGTTTTGGATCCCTAAATGGTTTAGGATCTCGGTCATGAGTGCATTGGCCGCTGCGCCAGGCTGGAGGACTGCTTCTGGCAGATTATCTTTTAGAGAAGCGGAACAGGCCAAGAGGAGGACTCATGTTAAGTCTCTCTCTTCCAACTCGGGGTGACCCCTCCTGAATTTGCCCACCTCCTATTAACTCATCATTAATGGGCCCCAAATCATGGCAACATGCCATGACGTCATCGCCAGATATGGGCCGTGAGTCGGTATGGTTACTGGTGATGTTGTCGTGCGCATAACGTTGTGAAGAAGCAGTTACTACGGCTACGATTGGCTCTTGTGTCTCCAAGGTATTCCATCCTACACCAGCTTCCTGGGGATTATACTGACTTCCGTCATCTTCCCAATCTGTTTCCCCCTTTTCCCCTTCTGCTGTTTCTGTTATGGCTCCCCGTGTTACTGCGGATACTAGGACCTGCTACTCCCCAACTTACTTTTTAGTCTTGCTATTTCTAGTTTGCACTGGGAGTGATCTGCCTCCCTATGTGGCTTCTTAATGACATCTCTTAATGCTCCCCTAGCATCTTCTATCTCTTGCTGGAGCCTCAAGTTTTCCAATTTATATATTTTATTAATTCTAATTTGTTTTCATTTGCTTCAACAGCAGCTGCGGTGGCATTTAAGTTTGAAAGGCTTTGTTGCTGTAGCAGTGAAGCTGTCTGTTCGGCCCCTCTTTCTAATTGCTTAATACTGTGGTTTAAGTGGCCAATTTCCTGTCTTAAATGCTCTATTTTTCCCTCTTTTAACTGCTTCACAAGTTGGAGGCCTTCTTCCTTTTGTTATTTTATACCTTCAATCTCTCTTTCTTTTAACTGAATCTCTTCTACTTGCAATTCTTTCAAATCTTGTATCACTTTGGCGTCTTGCCTCATTAATTCCTCATCTCTCCTGGCACAATAAAAAGCGCTAAACGCCACGAGACTGTTTGCCCGTTTTGATCTCAGCTCTCCCCTATTTACCCTCTCCTGGATGAGTTTCATCATCTCCCCAAATGACGCAGGTCTACCCTCGTGCTGTGCCTGTGTCCTTAACTTTTCTGCGTCTTGTATCGGGAGCTTTTTGGATAATTTCTCCTGATAAATGAGCTCAACATTACTTTTTATTGTTGGCTTTCTGTCCATGACTGATCCCTTCATCCTGAGTCTTTTGAATATAACTACTGGTGGGTCCCCACTTAAACAGTTCCAACCCACCCCACTTAAACAGCTACAACTATCGAGATGACTGCTCCCCTAAGACGCAACTCCAGATCCGTTTAATTGTTTCAATTATAATCGCAACACAGGTTAGAATCGCAACTCCCGAGATTTCCAATTGTTCAAAGAAATCATCAAAAAGCTGTCTTGCCAGTTGCCCGCATTCTCCAATTTTGTAAGATTTCTAAATCTCTCTGGGCTTACATTTGACAGTGAGACGATTCTCTTTAAAACAATTGGAACAGTTTATTAAAAACACACACATGCATTTAATAGCAGTCGTCAAATATCCTATCGATCTACCTTAGTTACAAAAGAGATACAATGAGGTTATAATAAAGAGTGATATACGTTACGTCCCTTTGGCTGGCTGGTTTGAACACACGGCTTGCTGTTTCAGCTGGTCTTAAAAAGGAATGTCTTCTCGTGCCATGTGTCCAAGAGAGAAAGCAACCTGTGTGGCTTGGGTTTTTAAATCCCTTAAGTGCATTGTCCCTCCGAAAGCCTCATGATTGGATCTTGGCTCCAGGGCAGCTCCTTATTGGCTCTCCTCACACATGGGGCTGTCTGGAGCCATGCAGCATCTCTTTGGGCCTCCATTTTGTTTTGGAGGCCAATACACAAAAGCCATGCGGCATCTCTGTGGGCTCTGTGAGCATTCATTTTGTTACAACGCTAACAGGCCTTTCCATACAATCTACATTTTTAACATTTATACATACACATAATCAATTTTAATCATTAATAAACACTTTTATTCTTACAACTTTGGTAGGAAAAACATAAAGACAAAGGGCTAGAACCTCCACTTTCTTTGCCTGCTTAACGCCCACATACTGCCCATTTAACCACTGAAATGACGTATAACGCCCAGATATCGTCCCTTTTGGCACAAAATGGAAACTGATGGGCTTTTTTAGGAGATTTATTGCCGAGCGTTACTTTCCCCATGTGCTTAACAGCGAGAAAAAATATTACTGCCAGCCGACTTTTTTGGGGCGGAATCAGCAGAATGGGTGATTTTAATGCCCATTTAATCGTCCAGCGTTACTTTTCTCACGGACTTAACATCGAGATTCAATAATAATGCCCACGACTGTTTTTTGTCGTATTTACCCAAACTAGCGACTATGGAGATCGTCCACCATCAATTTCACCACCTCGCACACATATCGGCCAGAATATCACCCGTTCAAAAACCGCCCACAAAAAGTGGAACTAACCGGGACATACGCCAGCGGTGTGGCTGGCATTTGTTAAATCCCACTCTTACGAGAGGAGCTGATATCAGAAAGATTTGCCTGAAAGAGCGCTGATGTGAGTGGCAACACTGACACACTGCTGTGAGTATGCAGCTCAGACATCAATGGTGTCCATCACCTTGGTACTAGTTCGTGGCTGTCCAGGCGTGCTTCCCCACGAGTGCTAGCACTCGCTCCTCCATGTCAGTGATGTCACTGGGGACTGGTGGCCCCCCCACCCCTTCGCCTCTGCATGGACCTCATCATCGATAGCTTCTTTTGGAAAAGGTGACAGGACGACATGGCATGAAATCATTGCGTAATATAGAAACATAGAAAATAGGTGCAGGAGTAGGCCATTCGGCCCTTTGAGCCTACACCACCACTCGATAAGATCATGGCTGATCATTGCCTCAGCACCCCTTTCCTGCTTTCTCTCCATACCCCTTGACCCCCTTAGCCGTAAGGACCATATCTAACTCCCTCTTGAATATATCCAATGAACTGGCATCAACAACTTTCTGCGGCAGGGAATTCCATAGGTTAACAACTCTCTGAGTGAAGAAGTTTCTCCTCATCTCAGTCCTAAATGGCCTACCCCTTATCCTAAGACTATGTCCCCTGGTTCTGGACTTCCCTAACATCGGGAACAATCCACCCGCATCTAACCTGTCCAGTCCCGTCAGAATCTTGTATGTTTCTATGAGATCCCCTCTCATCCTTCTAAACTCCAATGTATAAAGGCCCAGTTGATCCAGTCTCTCCTCATATGACAGTCCGGCCATCCCGGGAATCAGTCTGGTGAACCTTTGCTGCACTCCCTCAATAGCAAGAACGTCCTTCCTCAGATTAGGAGACCAAAATTGTACACAATATTCCAGGTGAGGCCTCACCAAGGCCCTGTACAACTGCAGTAAGACCTCCCTGCTCCTATACTCAAATCCCCTAGCTATGAAGGCCAACATGCCATTTGCCTTCTTTACCATCTGCTGCACCTGTATGTCAACTGATGAACCATGACACCCAGGTCTCGTTGCACCTCCACTTTTCCTAATCTGCCACCATTCAGGTAATATTCTGTCTTCATGTTTTTGCCCCCAAAGTGGATAACCTCACATTTATCCACATTATACTGCATCTGCCATGCATTTGCCCACTCACCTTACCTGTCTAAGTCATCCTGCAGCCTCTTAGCGTCCCCCTCACAACTCACACTGCCACCCAGTTTAGTGTCATCTGCAAACTTGGAGATATTACACTCAATTCCTTCATCCAAATCATTGATGTATATTGTAAATAGCTGGGGTCCCAGCACAAAGCCCTGCGGTACTCCAACAATCACTGCCTGCCATTCTGAAAAGGACCCGTTTATCCCGACTCTCTGCTTCCTGTCTGCCAACCAGTTCTCTATCCACGTCAGTATGTTATCCCCAATGCCATGTGCTTTGATTTTGCACACTAATCTCTTGTGTTAGATCTTGTCAAAAGCCTTTTGAAAGTCCAAATACACCACATCCACTGGTTCTCCCTTGTCCACTCTACTAGTTACATCCTCAAAAAATTCTAGAAGATTTGTCAAGCATGATTTCCCCTTCATAAATCCATGCCTTCATAAATCCACGATCCTGACACTGCTTTCCAAATGCGCTGCTATTTCATCCTTAATAATTGATTCCAACATTTTCCCCACCACTGATGTCAGGCTAATTGGTCTATAATTATCCGCTTTCTCTCTCCTTCCCTTTTTAAAAAGTGGTGTTACATTAGCTACCCTCCAGTCCATAGGAACTGATCCCGAGTCGATAGACTGTTGGAAAATGATCACCAATGCATCCACTATTTCTCGGGCCACTTCCTTAACTACTCTGGGATGCAGAATATCAGACCCCGGGATTTATCGGTCTTCAATCCCATCAATTTCCCGAACACAATTTCCCGCCTAATAAGGATTTCCTTCAGTTCCTCCTTCTGACTAGACCCTCGGCCCCACAGTACTTTCGGAAGGTTATTTGTGTCTTCCTTCGTGAAGACAGAACCAAAGTATTTGTTCAATTGGTCTGCCATTTCTTTGTTCCCCATTATAAATTCACCTGAATCCGACTGCAAGGGACCTACATTTGTCTTCACTAATCTTTTTCTCTTCACATATCTACAAAAGCTTTTGCAGTCAGTTTTTATGTTCCCAGCAAGCTTCCTCTCATACTCTATTTTCCCTCTCCTAATTAAACCCTTTGTCCTCCTCTGCTGAATTCTAAATTTCTCCCAGTCCTCAGGTTTGCCGATTTTTCTGGCCAATTTATATGCCTCTTCCTTGGATTTAACACTATCCTTAATTTCCCTCGTTACCCACGGTTGAGCCACATTCCCCATTTTATTTTTACTCCAGACAGGGATGTACAATTGCTGAAGTTCATCCATGTGATCTTTAAATGTTTGCCATTGCCTATCCACCGTCAACCCTTTAAGTATCATTTGCCAGTCTATTCTAGCCAATTCACTCCTCAAACCATCGAAGTTACCTTTCCTTTCCTTTCAGGACCCTAGTTTCTGAATTAACTGTTTCACTCTCCATCCTAATAAAGAATTCTACCATGTTATGGTCACTCTTCCCCAAGGGGTCACACACAACAAGATTGCTAATTAGTCCTTTCTCATTACACATCACCCAGTCTAGGATGGCCAGTTCCCTGATTGGTTCCTCGACATATTGCTCTAGAAAACCATCCCTAATACACTCCAGGAAATCCTCCTCCACCGCATTGCTACCAGTTTGGTTAGCCCAATCTATATATAGATTAAACTCACCCATGATAACTGCTGTACCTTTATTGCATGCATACCTTATTTCTTGTTTGATGCTGTCCCCAACCTTATTACTGCTGTTTGGTGGTCTGTACACAACTCCCACTAGCGTTTTCTGCCCCTTGGTATTCCGCAGCTCCACCCATACTGATTCCACATCATCCAAGCTAATGTCCTATCTTACTATTGCATTAATTTCCTCTTTAACCAGCAATGCCACCCCACCTCCTTTTCCTTTCTGTCTATCCTTCCTAAATGTTGAATACCCCTGGATGTTGAGTTCCCAGCCTTGGTCACCCTGGAGCCATGTCTCCGTGATGCCAATTACATCATACCCATTAACTGCTATCTACACAGTTAATTCGTCCACCTTATTCCGAATACTCCTCGCATTGAGGCACAGAGCCTTCAGACTTGTTTTTTTAACATACTTTGCCCCTTTAGAATTTTGCTGTAATGTGGCCCTTTTTGCTTTGTATCATTGCTAGATACTGTCACACACACTGATACAACACATAACTGACAGATGTAATCATCATTATTATGATTATTATCATTCTTTACCTGAAGACGTACACCGTGACTGCAGGCTTTGAGTAAAATATTCCCGGTAAAAGTGCAAGACCTCACATCTGCTGATAGTCACTCATGACTGTTACAAATCAAATTATATAAATACATAAGTACATGTATATCAATGTAATACTTATTCTTGCGGACCCCACAAGGCCGTTCCATCGTTTGCGGCATTGGTTATTCTCACGCACCTCGTTGGTCGCCGATGACACCACCTCTGCTATCTCGGTCCATATCCTCTGGTAGGCCTTTGGGGTGGACTTCCCACGCTCTCCCTGTGTCAAATCACCCCAGCCTGACTCGACCTCCTGCAGGAGGGAGGCATTTGCCTCATCCGAGAACCTCCTGGCTCTTTTGCGCCTCCAATGTGCTCCTCTCCCATCTCACTGCTCTCTCCAGCGTCAGTCTCCACAGCGTGCTGTGATGCCTCCTCCTCTCCCTCCATTATAGGGCAAATTCGGTCAACTATGTGGCTGTTAACAGCTACTTTTTGTTTGCCTAATTGCTGTGAAGCTCTAAAGTCTCCCTCCTTCCTCCCAAAGCAGCCACACCACACCCAGCCACGCCTTCAGTCCCTCTAAGCTCCCTCCCTCTCTGTCTCCTCTTCTGTGCATGTCATGGTGACCCTTGACCTCCTGAATCGCGGGAATCGAGCATTGCCATGCCGTTGCTAAGGATGGCCACACTTTACGGCAGAAGGTCAGAAAAATTTAATGCTTAAACTAAGTGTTTTGAGAATGGGTGAGAAGCCGTAAATCTGAAAACCCTTTTTTACCGCCCATGCCGGAAATAACGCACATTTTGGGGCGATAAGTTCAAAAGTGGAGGTTCTAGCCCAAAGTATTATTTAAATGGTGATAGCTTGGGAAATGTTGAAGTACAAATGGACCTGGGTGTCCTTGTATACCAGTCATTGAAAGCAAACATGCAGGTGCAGCAAGCAGTTAGGAAGGCAAATGGTATGTTGGCCTTCATTGCAAGAGGATTTGAGTACAGGAGCAAGATTGTCTTACTACAGTTATACAGGGCCTTGGTGAGACCACACCTGGAGTATTGTGTGCAGTTTTGGTCTCCTTACCTAAGAAAGAATAACTTGCCTTAGAGAGAGTGCAGCGAAGGTTCATCAGACTGATTCCTGGGATGGCAGAACTATCTTATGAGGAGATATTGGGTCGACTAGGCCTGTATGCACTAGAGTTTAGAAGAATGAGAGGGGATCTCATTGAAACGTATAAAATTCTGAGGGGTTGGACAGACTGGATGAGGGGAGGATGTTTCCCCCGGCTGGGAAGTCTCGAAAAAGGGGTCACAGTCTCAGGATAAACGGTAGGAAATTTAAGACTGAGATGAGGTAAAATTTCTTCACATAGAGGATGGTGAACCGGAGGAATTCTCTACCACAGAAGGCTGTGGAGGCCGAGTCACTGAATATATTTAAGAAGGAGATAGATAGATTACTAGACACAAAAGGCATCAAGGGGTTTGGGGAGAAAGCGGGAATATGTTGTTGAGATGGAGGATCAGCCATGATCATATTGAATGGCGTGCAGACTCGAAGGGCCGAATGGCCTACTACTGCTCCTATTTTCTATGTTTCTATGATAATCAAGAGGCTATTGGGAGGGGGGAACTTAAAACAATCACTATCACTAGCGAAAAAGTACTAGGCAAACTAATGGGACTAAAGATGGACAAGTCCCCTGAACTTCTGGCCTGCATCCTAGGGTCTTAAAAGAAGTGGCTGCAGAGATAGTGGATGCATTGGTTGTAATCTACCAAAATTTCCTGGATTCTGGAGAGGTCCCAGTGGATTGGAAAACCGTAAATGTAACGGCCCTACATAAGAAAGCAGGGAGATAGAAAGCAGGAAACTATAGGGCTAGATTTTCCACTTTTTTTGCATGCTTAACGCGCAATTAATGTCCATTTTAACGCTGAAATGACGTACAACGCCCAGATATCGCCCATTTAGCCACAAAATGGAAACTGAGGGGCATTTTTCGGACACTTATCGCTGAGCTATGTCTTTAGATGCTCTGATAATGACTCCACGAGGCAATGTATTGCACTTGAACTGTAGTGACCTTAGTCCATTTAATATAACTCCTGAGTGAAGATCACACATGATGGCCTGCCTTTTATACTAGGCCAGGCACACCTGTACAGGGGGTAACCTACAAATCTCCCACTACAGTGCCCTCTGGTTCACCTTAGTGACCATACAGCTGGTGTACAAGTTTCCCATCGTAGTGCCCTCTGGTGGCACATCATATGTAATAGTACAAGCAGTACACATGTCTCGATACATGACAGTTACTTTCTCCATGTGCGTAACACCGGGAAAAACTAATACTGCCCGCCCACTTTTTTTGGGCGGAATCATCAGAATGGTCGAAATCAATGCCCATAATATCGTCCAGCATTAGTTTCCGCACGTAATTAACGCCGAGATTCAATAATACCGACTGCCCACTTTATTTTGTTGTAAAGTTCACATTTGCCAAAACTAACACCCAGGAGATCGCCCAGCGTCACTTTCACCACCTCACACATCTCGCCCACAATATCACTTGTCCAAAAAACCGCCCGGAAAAAGTGGAACTAACCGGAACTACTCACAACGTTATGGACGCCATGTTCTAAATCACATGTCGCATCATTTAAAAGGCAGCTCTGCTTCAACCTCGGGGGAGTTCAGATGTACTCTGGAGGTCTTTGGTGGTGATGTGAACATCTGAACAAAGCATCTTTATCATACAGTGAACAATTTGAATTTAATAGGTGTCTTCGTCGAGATATTCATTCTTTGTGACCAATCGGTGGAAAACAGAGAGCTATTGCAATGGGGCCTGTCCTTTCTCACCCTCTCTTGATGACCAATTACATGCTGCAGACTCGAGATGGCAGAAGGTACACGCCACAGCATTATGTGCCCAATGTAAGACATGACAGACTGATGAAGAGGACCAGACGTTACACCACCTGCAAGTACAGGGGGAAGCATTCTTACCTCAACTTGCCCGACACCACCGGCCTTCAGAGACTGCGCTTCTACAAAGAGGTTATCACTGAGGTATGCCAGCTAATAAGGGGAGATCTGCAGCCTGCCAGCACCATCAGTACTACACTGTCCGTCGAGGTCAAAGTCACCGCGGTACTGTAGTTCTATGCGTCAGGTTCTTTTCAGGCCTCAGCTGGCAACATTTGCGGTCTGTCTCAGCATGCCACGCATTGCTGCATTAGACAGGTCACTGAAGCCCTGAACACATGCAGGATGGAACTTATCAGCTTCCCTATGACCAGGGAGGCTCAGACTGAGAGAGCTTTCGGATTCTACCGAATTGCTAATTTCCCCAAGGTGCAGGGAGCAATTGACTGTACGCACATCGCGATGCAGGCATCTTTTCAGGATGCAGAGGTTTTCAGGGAACGCAAAGGATTCCACTCCCTGAACGTGCAACTCGTTGTCGACCACCAGCAAATTATTATGGCAATGAATGCTAAATTTCCGGGCAGCATCCATAATGCTCACATCCTACGTGTGGGCACTGTATCTGACTTGTTTAACAATCAGCCACAAGGTCAATGCTGGATGCTTGGTGACAAAGGATATGACCTGGCTGATGACTCCCCTTCGTCCGACACTGAAGCCGAGAGGCGATACAACAAGCACCACAGAGCCACTATCAATATCGTAGAGGAAACCATTGGAGTGCTTAAACAGCGCTTTAGATGCCTGGACCACTCAGGAGGCGAGCTCCAATACCACCCTGAGCAGATAGCTCAATACGTGGTGGTGTGCTCCATGCTACACAACTTGGCTATTAGAAGGGGACAAGAATTGCCTGATGAGTCTGACAGTCTACCTCACCAGAGAGAGGAAGAGGAGGACGAGGAGGCGGACGCTGACATCGACCCAGACAATCAGGCTGACACTGAAGCCATGCCTCAGCAACCCCCTGTGGACCGCATGCAAGGTCCCGTGGTGGCATGATAGCTGAAAGAATCTTACGTCAGGAGCTCATCAATGAGTGCTTTGCCTGAAAGAACGTTGGTGGTATTTACAAAGCTGACACACTGCTGGGTGTGCAGGTCATACATCAATGGTGGGCATCACCTTGGTGACAGTTAAAGTTTAGTTGATTGAAGTTAAGTGTAATTATACCCTTTGATGTTAAGGAATCACCAGCGTGTAATGGTGCAGCTATCTGAGCCAATGCGCAACAAGGTTTTGTTAAATAAAAAATAGTTAAACCGAACATTTGTCTGAAATCATCAGTATTTCTGTACAAACGAATCCTTTCCCACCACCCCTCTCCCCCCCGCCCCCCCCTCCCCCGCTTCTCCTCCCCACCTCCAACCCTTCCCCTTACCCTCCTGATTCCAAGCCGCCTGGTCGAGGGGCTCCTCAGACGATGCTTCATTGGGGGTGGGATGATGACGGATGAACCGCAGCTTGGATGGATACGGGAGAGGATGGTCCTGAAGTGGGAACGTGCTCCAAACCAGAAGCAAGATGTTGCTGCTGGCTCTCATGTGTCGTTGGCAATGGGGGTGCGGCACCTTGGAGTGCAGTGCCGTGCTTTGGGACCACTGGGAGCCCTCTGCCACCAGTGTTCCTGGCTACCAGCTCCAGGGCTTCCTCCATCCCTTCCATGTTATATGTTATTTGTTGGACAAAAACTTGGTGCCAACTATGTTCTTGGTGCTTAGTAGACTTTTTGCTGCTGGTGAATCTCCCTCATGCCTCCCACAACCAAACAAGCACACACCACACCCACACACGCTTTCAGTCCCTCTCAGCTCCCTCTCTCTCTATCTCCTCTTCTGCGCATGTCATGATAGAAACATAGAAATATAGAAAATAGGTGCAGGAGTAGGCCATTCAGCCCTTCTAGCCTGCACCGCCATTCAATGAGTTCATGGCTGAACATGCATTTCAGTACCCCCTTCCTGCTCTCTCGCCATACCCCTTGATCCCCCGAGTAGTAAGGACTTCATCTAACTCCCTTTTGAATATATTTAGTGAATTGGCCTCAACTACTTTCTGTGGTGGAGAATTCCACAGGTTCACCACTCTCTGGGTGAAGAAGTTTCTCCTCAACTCGGTCCTAAATGGCTTACCCCTTATCCTTAGACTGTGACCCCTGGTTCTGGACTTCCCCAACATTGGGAACATTCTTCCTGCATCTAACCTGTCTAAACCCATCAGAATTTTAAACGTTTCTATGAGATCCCCTCTCATTCTTCTGAACTCCAGTGAATACAAGACCAGTTGATCCAGTCTTTCTTGATATGTCAGTCCCGCCATCCCGGGAATCAGTCTGGTGAACCTTCGCTGCACTCCCTCAATAGCAAGAATGTCCTTCCTCAAGTTAGGAGACCAAAACTGTACACAATACTCCAGGTGTGGCCTCACCAAGGCCCTGTGCAACTGTAGTAACACCTCCCTGCCCCTGTACTCAAATCCCCTCGCTATGAAGGCCAACATGCCATTTGCTTTCTTAACTGCCTGCTGTACCTGCATGCCAACCTTCAATGACTGATGTACCATGACACCCAGGTCTTGTTACACCTCCCCTTTTCCTAATCTGTCACCATTCAGATAATAGTTTGTCTCTCTGTTGTTATTACCAAAGTGGATAACCTCACATTTATCCACATTATACTTCATCCATTTGCCCACTCACCTAATCTATCCAAGTCACTCTGCAGCCGCATAGCATCCTCCTCGCAGCTCACACTGCCACCTAACTTAGTGTCATCCGCAAATTTGGAGATACTACATTTAATCCCCTCGTCTAAATCATTAATGTACAATGTAAACAGCTGGGGCCCCAGCACAGAACCTTGCGGTACCCCACTAGTCACTGCCTGCCATTCTGAAAAGTACCCATTTACTCCTACTCTTTGCTTCCTGTCTGACAACCAGTTCTCAATCCACATCAGCACACTACCCCAAATCCCATGTGCTTTAACTTTGCACATTAATCTCTTGTGTGGGACCTTGTCGAAAGCCTTCTGAAAGTCCAAATATATCATATCAACTGGTTCTCCCTTGTCCACTTTACTGGAAACATCCTCAAAAAATTCCAGAAGGTTTGTCAAGCATGATTTCCCTTTCACAAATCCATGCTGACTTGGACCTATCATGTCACCATTTTCCAAATGCACTGCTATGACATCCTTAATAATTGATTCCATCATTTTACCCACTACTGAGGTCAGGCTGACCGGTCTATAATTCCCTGTTTTCTCTCTCCCTCCTTTTTTAAAAAGTGGGGTTACATTGGCTACCCTCCACTCCATAGGAACTGATCCAGAGTCAATGGAATGTTGGAAAATGACTGTCAATGCATCCACTATTTCCAAGGCCACCTCCTTAAGTACTCTGGGATGCAGTCCATCAGGCCCTGGGGATTTATCAGCCTTCAATCCCATCAATTTCCCCAACACAATTTCCCGACTAATAAAGATTTCCCTCAGTTCCTCCTCCTTACTAGACCCTCTGACCCCTTTTATATCCGGAAGGTTGTTGGTGTCCTCCTTAGTGAATACCGAACCAAAGTACTTGTTCAATTGGTCTGCCATTTCTTTGTTCCCAGTTATGACTTCCCCTGATTCTGACTGCAGGGGACCTACGTTTGTCTTTACTAACCTTTTTCTCTTTACATACCTATAGAAACTTTTGCAATCCGCCTTAATGTTCCCTGCAAGCTTCTTCTCGTACTCCATTTTCCCTGCCCTAATCAAACCCTTTGTCCTCCTCTGCTGAGTTCTAAATTTCTCCCAGTCCCCAGGTTCACTGCTATTTCTGGCCAATTTGTATGCCACTTCCTTGGCTTTAATACTATCCCTGATTTCCCTTGATAGCCACGGTTGAGCCACCTTCCCTTTTTTATTTTTACGCCAGACAGGAATGTACAATTGTTGTAGTTCATCCATGCGGTCTCTAAATGTCTGCCATTGCCCATCCACAGTCAACCCCTTAAGTATCATTCGCCAATCTATCCTAGCCAATTCACGCCTCATACCTTCAAAGTTACCCTTCTTTAAGTTCTGGACCATGGTCTCTGAATTAACTGTTTCATTCTCCATCCTAATGCAGAATTCCACCATATTATGGTCACTCTTCCCCAAGGGGCCTCGCACAATGAGATTGCTAATTAATCCTCTCTCATTACACAACACCCAGTCTAAGATGGCCTCCCCCCTAGTTGGTTCCTCGACATATTAGTCGAGAAAACCATCCCTTATGCACTCCAGGAAATCCTCCTCCACCGTAGTGCATCCAGTTTGGCTCGCCCAATCTATGTGCATATTAAAGTCACCCATTATAACTGCTGCACCTTTATTGCATGCACCCCTAATTTCCTGTTTGATACCCTCCCCAACATCACAACTACTGTTTGGAGGTCTGTACACAACTCCCACTAACGTTTTTTGCCCTTTGGTGTTCTGCAGCTCTACCCATATAGATTCCACATCATCCAAGCTAATGTCCTTCCTAACTATTGCATTAATCTCCTCTTTAACCAGCAATGCTACCCCACCTCCTTTTCCTTTTATTCTATCCTTCCTGAATGTTGAATACCCCTGGATGTTGAGTTCCCAGCCCTGATCATCCTGGAGCCACGTCTCCGTAATCCCAATCACATCATATTTGTTAACATCTATTTGCACAGTTAATTCATCCACCTTATTGCGGATACTCCTTGCATTAAGACACAAAGCCTTCAGGCTTGTTTTTTTAACACCCTTTGTCCTTTTAAAATGACCCTTGACCTCCTGAATCGCAGGAATCAAGCATTGCCATGCCGTTGCTAAGGACGGCGACACTTTACGGCAGAAGGTCAGAGAGATTAAACGCTAACGTCCATTTCATATCGCTCGCGGTAACGTCCAATTTCAAAAATGGAGACTAGGGGCTTTGAGAATGGGCGACAAGCCAGCGATCTGAAAACCCATTTTTACCGGCCACGCTGGAAGTAATGCCCATTTTTGGGTGAGCTACACAAAAATGTAAAATCTCGCCCTATAGACCCGTTAGCCTAACCTCTGTCATTGCAAAAATGCTGGAGTCCATTATTAAGGAAGCAGTAGCAGGACATTTAGAAAACCATAATACAGTCAAGTAGAGTCAGCATGGTTTTATAAAAGGGAAATCATGTTTGACAAATTTGCTGGAGTTCTTTGAGGATGTAATGTGCAGGGTGTATCAAGGGGAACCGGTAGCTGTCGTATTATTGGATTTCCAGAAAGCATTCGATAAGGTGTCGCATAAAATGTTGCTGCACAAGATAAGGGCTCACGGGGTTGGGGGTAATATATTAGCATGGATAGAGGATTGGCTAACTAACAGAAAACAGAGAGTCGGGATAAATGGGTCATTTTCAGGTTCGCAAACTGTAACTAGTGGGGTGCTACAGAGATTAGTGCTGCAGCCTCGACTATTTACAATCAATATTAATGACTTGGATGAAGGGACCGAGTGTAATGTAGCCAAATTTGCTGATGATACAAAGATAGGTGGGAAAGCAAGTTGCGAGGAGAACGCAGAGAATCTGCAAAGGGACATAGATAGACTAAGTGAGTGGGCAAAAATTTGGCAGATGGAGTATAATGTGGGAAAATGTGAGGTTATCCACTTTGGTAGGAAAAATAAAAAAGCAAATTATTATTTAAATGGGGAGAGATTGCAAAATACTGGCATAAAGAGGGATCTGGGGGTCCTTGTAAACGAAACACAAAAAGTTAGCATGCAGGTACAGCAAATAATTACGAAGTCAAATGGAATGTTGGCCTTTATTGCAAGGGGGATGAAGTATAAAAGTAGGGAAGTCCTGCTACAACTGTACAGGGTGTTGGTGAGACCACACCTGGAGTACAGCGTACAGTTTTGGTCTCCTTATTTAAGGAGAGGTATACTTGCATTGGAGACAGTTCAGAGAAGGTTTACGAGGTTGATTCCTGAGATGAAGGGTTGTCTTGTCTTTTGAGCAAGTTGGGCCCATACTCATTATAGTTTAGAAGAATGAGGGGCTTGACAGGATAGATGCAGAGAGGATGTTTCCCCTCATGAGGGAATCTAGAACTAGGGGGCATAGTTTCAGAATAAGGGGTCGCCCATTTAAAACGGAAATGAGGAGGAACTTCTTCCCTCAGAGGGTCATGAATCTTTGGAATTCTCTGCCCCAAAGAGCTGTGGAGGCTGGGTTGAATATGTTTAAGATGTCGACAGATGTTTGAATGATAAGGGAGTCAAGGGTTATGGGGAGCGAGCAGGGAAGTGGAGTTGAGGCCAAGATAAGATCAGCCATGATCTTATTGAATGGCGGAGCAGCCTCGAGGGGTCAGATGGTCTACTCCTGCTCTTATTTCTTATATTCCTATGTCGAGTTCTTTGGGTTTTTTTGTTCGTTCATGGGATGTGGGCGTCACTGACAAGGCCAGCATTTATTGCCCATCCTTAATTGACCTTGAGAAGGTGGTGAACAAGAACATAAGAAATAGGAGCAGGAGTAGGCAATTTGGCCCCTCGAGCCTGCTCCGCCATTCAATAAGATCATAACATAATAAAATGTCCCAAAGCAGGAATGTTATCAAACAAAATTTGACACTGAGCCTCTGAAGAAGATATTAGAACAGGTGAGCAAAAGCTTGGTACCTGACAAAGAGGTAGGTGTTAGGGGTGTCTTAAAGGAGGAAAGAGGTCGAGAGGTTTAGAGAGGGAATTTCAGAGCTTGAGGCATCAGCAGTTGAAGAAACAGCCATCAATAGTGAAGCAAAGAAAGTTGGGAATGCTCAAGAGGCCAGAATTGGCGGAGAACAGAGATCTCGGAGAGTTGGGGGACTGGAGGAGATTACAAAGATAGGGAGGGATGAGGCAATTGCGGGATTTGAAGAGGATGAGAATTTTAAAATTGAGCTTTCGATAGGGAGCCAATGTAGGTCAGTGAGCACAGGGGTGATGGTTGAATGCGACCAAGTAGCTGACGCCTTTACAAAGTCTTGCGTTTATATAGCGCCTTCCATGATCTCAGGATGTTCCAAAGTACTTTACAGCCAATGAACTACTTTTGAAATCTAGTCACTGTTGTATTGTAGGAAATGCAGCAGCCAATTTGTGCACAACAAGCTCTCACAAACAGCAATGTGATAACGATCTGATATTCTGCTTCGGTGATGTTGATTGAGGGATAAATATTGGCCAGAACTTGGGAAGAACTCCCATGCTCTTCTTTGAAATAGTGCCATGGGATCTTTTAAGTCGACCTGAGAGGGACAGACGGGGCCTCGGTTTAAAGTCTAATCCGAAAGACGGTACCTCAGACAGTGCAGCGCTCGCTCAGTATTGCACTGGTGTCAGCCTAGATTTTTGCCTGTGGACTCTGAGGATAAAGCGCGCAGAAACACGTTACTGCCTGACACGTCAAGTGCTGTTGTTAAAACCTGCCCACACAGCATTAGCGGGTGCCGGGCACTGAGCCGCCGCAGGCCCCGCCCCCTTCCCTCTCCCGCCCCGCCCCCCATTGTTGTTGCCAGGGTTTCCGCGCCGAACCGGCGTTACCCAGCACACCTCGCGCACATGCGCAGAAGACACTTCCTTGCAGCGTCGCGGCCTACGGTGAGTGGATCCTCGAGTCCCGGCAGCGAGAGTGTGGCGGCCCGGAGAAACACAGTGACATGCCCCCCAAGAAAACGTCCGTCCAGCCCAGCAAAAAAACCGACCAGAAAAAGAAAGAGAAGGTTATAGAGGTGAGCGGGGAGCCGCCGTCAGGGGAGCACAGCGCGCCGGCAGGCTGGCCGGCCTATCGTCAATGCGGGACAGGCCCAGCACCGCCGGCCGGCTGGCGCTGCCCTCTCAGCTCAGCTCAGCCCGCCAGCCGGCCGGCGCTGTCCTCCCAGCCCTGCCCCGCAGGCAGGCCGGCCGGCCGCTACTCGAGGCGCAGGGGCGGGTTTGGCGGTGGAGAACTCTGGAAGCGGGTGGGTTTGAGTCTCTGGCTCGGCGCCACCTCCCAACCCGTGCGGCGTTGAATCGCCTCGTTGTCTGGTGTATGAGCCCGGGTTCTGAGAGCCGGCACCTCTGACCGGACCGAGCGCTGCTGCACGCACGGCCGGCAGGAGGTGGCTGATACGTGTGATCAGGAACCGAACTGTCAGGTCACCGTTCTGGTGAATGGTAAAAGCCCCTTTCCCCACAGTTACCGCAACACGCGGCTTCTCACTCCGGCTTGAAATAAATCCAAGTACCCAGGCTGGTCACGCACAAAATGGCAGCGTCCGCTCTATCTTTATTTGGCTCGCTGGCTGTCGAATCAGTACAGCATTAACATTTCTGCCTCAAAGAGTAAAACTGCTTTAATGACACATGTTCGTATGAGATGCGTTAATTCTGAAATGGTTCCTATTTAGTCTTTTGTATATAAGTCGGGATGAGTGGAATTAGAGGTACTGCTTAAAGTAGCAGCATTCCCAAAAGGGAATAAAGAAAGACTTGCATTAAGACTTGTGGAAGCTGGGACATTGAATAAATTTAAGACAGAAATAGTTTCTTAAACGATAAGAGATTATGGGGAGTGGGCAGGGAAGTGGAACTGAGTCCATGATCAGATCAGCCATGATCTTATTGAATGGCGGAGCAGACTCGAGGAGCCGTATGGCCTACTCCTGTTCCTATTTCTTATGTTATATAGTGCCTTTCATAACCTCACGCTGACCCAAAACTCTTTACAGCAAATGAAATACTATTGAAGTTTAGTCACTGTTGTAATGTAGGAATTTGTAGCCTATTTGTGTACAGCAAGTTCTCACAAACAGTAATGACCAGATAATCTGTGTATGTTGGTTGAGGATAAATATTGGCCAGGACGCCGAGGATAACTCTCCCGTTCTTCAATACAGTGCCATGGATCTTTTACGTCCACCTGAGAGCAGATGGACTCAGTTTAATGTCTCATCTGAAAGATAGCACTGAAGTGTCAGCTGAGATTTCTGTGTTCAAGTCTTTGGAGTGGGACTTGAACCCACAACCTTCTGGATGGGTGGGCGTGCTACCAACTTAGTCATGGATTTGTTGGAGATTCTCACAGCTGCCAAATAAAAAGTAGTATGTTTGTCTAATTGTAAGAAAGTTGTATACTGGTACAGTTGCTCATCTGCGATGGTTGTCAAGATGTTCTTCCTAACGACTTGTATTTACGTAGTAGCTTTAACATAGGAAAATGTCCAAAAGTACTTCAGAGGTGTCAGGAAAAAAAGTGGATGTAAAGTCAAAGATGTTGATATTGAGAAGTGCCTAAAAGCTTAGTTATAGACAATTTTGGAGAGGGAGATGGAGAGATAAAGGTATTTAGGGAGGGAATTCCAGAACGTGTGGCTGAAAGCATGCATGGCTGCCAACAGTGGGGTTAAGGGAGAAGGGGAAGTGCAGCAGACTGAAGTAAAAATTGGGAGTGGTTTAGTGGTGGAGGAGTTCAGAGATAGGGAAAATCATTGCTATGAAGGGATTTAAGCTCAAGGATGCAAACTTTTAATTTAAGATGTTAGCTGGGAGACAATGCAGGTCAGCGAGGACAGGGTGCTAGGTGAGTGGGGACTTGATTCAGGTTGGGATGCGGGGAGCAGAGTTTTGGTGAGCTGAGGTTTACGGCGGATGGCCCAAGCAGTATTGGAATAAGTGAGTCTGAAAGTGACAAAATTATGAATGAAGGCAAATGGTGGGCGAGATTCGAGGGGGAAGTCGGATATCTTTCTAGTGGAGGGGATATTAGGTTAGAATACTGAGCGTGCAAATAGTTTGGTTCAGCCTGAGGTGATTGCTGGGGAGGGGTTGGTGTTGGTGGAAAGGGTATTGAGTTTGTAGTGTGGCAAAATGTGATGGTTTCAATCTTCCTAAAGTTTAGCTGGAGAAAATTGCAGCTCATCTGAGACTGGATGTCAGACAAGCAGAAGCGGTGGGGATGTTGAGAAATGTGGTGGAGAGGTAGAAGTGAGAGTCATCGCCATATGTATGATATTGTCAGGGCAACATGTAGATGGTGAACAGGAAGGGACCCAGGATGAATCTTTCAGAGATTTCCACGGTAACAGCACAGGGCGGAAAGAGAAGCCATTGCTGGAGATGTTCTGATTCTAATCTGGTAACAAAAGTAGAAACAAGTGAGAGCAGTATTTCTGAGTTGTACATTAGAGGAAAGATGTTGGAAAGGATGTTGTGTTTAACTGTGTCAAAAGGCTGCAGTGAGGTTGAGGATGAATAAGGTGTCACAGTCATAGAATGTCATTTGTGACTTTGGATAGGGCTGTTTTGGTGCTGATTTATGTCTGAATCCCCTTGGATATGAGGGAGCACAGATGGGGCCATATCGCAGGAACAACTGGGACAAAGGAATCAGTGGTGGTGAGTGTAGAATTTACCAATATCTCGCAAAGATTCCAGGTACCTTTCCCCTGCAGAGGAGAAGAATCCCTTTCTGGACTTTTAAAATGGAAGGAAAATTTTGGGACACAAATGAATTTTAAAGGGGCAGACGAGGCCTGCAGGGGATGCATTCATGGAGACCCCCCTCTTTCCCCCCCCCCCCCAGTGTTTGGACTTATAGGAAAGGGAATTTAATTTGGAACTATCTACCAGAAAGTTTGAAATCCTAAAGTGCACATGGAAGAAACTACGAACTTTAATCGAATTTGGGATTTTTAAAAGGTGTATGTTGGGTCTGCAAGAAAAGGGGTGGGGTCAATATCTAAAGGGCCAGTTTGGACATTGGAACTAATCAAATTGTCTGGGAACTGTATACCCTCTAAACTTGCCCCTTGAAAACATTAGCATTTAAACAATCAACGATGGAAGAAACATTTATCACCGCACCCAGAGGACCCAAATGTCACATACATATTCCAACACCTTTTCAACAGGCATAGAAATATCTGGCTCAGGCCAGACTAGCACAATGGAGAGCTCACCAACTTTGAAAAGCCTATTAACGCCAGATTAAAACCACTTAATCAAGTTTCAGTTAGCTGGCTGCAAAATCGAAACAAAGGTCTGAGCTAGATTTGATGGAAGATAAAGAAGCCTGTTTTAGTATAATTGAAGTCTGTTCTGGCAGTTAGGTGTGCTTCAAGAGACACTATTAAGTTAGCAGTCTCGTTGCATAAGTTCCACACCGGCCTCGAAAAGTGGGATCCCGAAACATCGGCGAAAGGAATCTCTAAAACCAGAAGGACAGCACCACAACAGCAAACAGGCTGTCAAAACGACTATTGGAAAGTTGCGGGCCATCGCGACCAACCCAACAGTCAACCGGAACCAACCCGACAAAACCGAAGATTTTTCCACTCTACAAGCTGGTCCTACGCTACCAAGGGGTACAGACTACAGAACGTGGACAACTAAGGCGAACCCCAGGGACAATTGAGGTGAACCCTGGAGTTGGAACTGTCAAAAAGGGGATTGGTGAGCATAGCCCCTGAACCCCCCAGAGCTATAACTTCGTTAGTTAGGGGAATTGGGAGGAGGGAGGCTGGGATAACTTGTGTAAATGTATCTGCATTCTCCCTCTTACCCCATTTAGAGTTTAAGCTGTATTCTTTTCCCCACAGACTGTAATTTGACAATTTATTCAATGTGTTGTACCCCTCAGTGTGTATTGGTCTGTGTGTGTTATTAAAGGTGTGCCTTTTACTTTTTAAACACAATAAAGCCATACCTGCTTCCTACCTTGAAACCGATTGTCTGTCCAAGTCTGTCACAGTCTCTTCATAATTCCAGTGTCTAGAACCAAGGGTGTGGGAGTGATTCGGAACTGCTCATATAAGGTCATAAGGGAAAGCTGACCCCCTGCAAACCACCCCTTACATGAGTTTGAGCCACAGAGTTGTTGTGAATGGAGGACCAAAGATTAAGCACTTGAGTTTTTTTTTTAATTGCAGTTGTAAGTGATGTGGGAAGAGTGTTTTCCAGGGGTGGTTGGGGATTGGTTGGAACACAGGTTTGGGGTTGTCGGCAGTGAGATACAAAGAAGTAGTGAAAGATGGCCTTGTCAATAATCAAGCTCGTAGAGTAGAGAAGCCGTGGGCAATGGTATGGTCTATAGAGTTTTTAGGGAGGGCAGCGAATTCATTGGAAAGAGGGCAAGGAGAGCTGAGATGGATATGAAATCACAGGGTGAGCCACTCATTGCAGAGGCTGTTGGGATATTTCGGGGCTTGGGGCAGTCGACAACAAAGATCTTGAAGTGAGATGCTTGAAGAAATTGAAGGTGCCGGATGAGTAGGGGGAAAAAATAAGATGTGGCTCTTCCGCGAGAGGTGGGCACCGGAGGGACTGGAGTGCATTGTCACCCCCGGCAACCAAATTTTAATTTGGTTTTATATGTTTTAAAGCTTAATTTGTTTTAATTGCTGGGTTTTTAGTGTCCCCCTCCCCTTTTATAGGGGGCACTTGTAAAAATTTATGATTTTATTGCCCAAAAAAACAAAAACAAAAAAAAAAGGGCAGTTGAAAAATGTTTGGAGTGTCCCCCAGATTGGGGGGCATTTTGTCTCCTATTAAAAGAGTTGTGACTCTTTGAGGTAGGCCAAGTTGCCACAGCAGCAATTTGATTGAGGTGGGTGGTGGAAAATATAGCTGGGTGGGGAGGCTACTAAGAGACAAGATGTCACCGTCCATTTAGCCAAGTTTCAGGCAAAGCCACAATATGAATACCCTGTGTAATGATTCACAATAAGGTCTCGAATGTTTGTGAGTGAGCAGCCAGTCGGGAGGGAATGACCGAAAGGGTGATGATTGTTGGTTCAACAGCGGAGTCCAAGGAGGCAGTGATGTGTGGGCAAGTGTGCTGGACAGGAATATTGGTGAGAGGAGAATGACACAGTTGGGGCCGTGATGGGTACTCATTGGGCGCTTCGGAGAAAGAGAGACTTGCATTTATATAGCGCCTTTCACAACCTCAGGAAGCCCAAAGCGCTTTACAGCTGGTGAAGTACTTTTGAAGTGTCACTGTTGTAATGTTGGAAATGCATTGGCCAATTTGCACACAACAAGCTCCCACAAACAGCAATGTGATAATGACCAGATAATCTACTTTTTAGTGATGTTGATTTAGGGATAAATATTGGCCAGGACATTTGAAATAACTACCCTGCTCTTCAAAATAGTGTCATGGAATCTTTTATGTCCACCTCAAAGGGCAGATGGGGGCTTGGTTTAACATCTCAACCGAAAGACCACACCTCCGAGAGTGCAGCACTCCTTTAGTACTGCACTTGAGTGTCGGCCTAGATTTTTGTACGAAATTCTCGAGTGGGACTTGACCTCACAACTTTCTAACTCAGGCGAGAGTGCTACCAACTGAGCCACGACTGACAAGAGAAGTACAGAGAACAGGCGTGGGTTTATTCTAGGGGAATTCAAGCCTTTGTTGATGGCAGAATAGAATTGTAGAGAAGTTGTAATGGGTTGGGGTAGGTATTGGGGAGGGACAATTGAGTGACAGGCAGGGGAGAGGAGAAATAGGTTCAAGAGGGGCTGAAAAAAAACATAAAATGAATGGCAACAGCAGCCAAAATGCGCATGGGAATGGACAATGAATTTGGATTACATGTATATGGCAGAGATTAAGCAAGATGTGGTCTTAAAACAAGGACAGGAAGGAGACGATATGAAATAGTCCAAAGTTAAAATCTGATGTCCTGACCACTGGGATTGGACTTGGCCTCTGTTCTGCAGATTGCCAGGCATATCCAGGGTGAGGAATTTATCAATTGTAGATGTCAACCCCATGTCACCTTTGCCAGTGACATTACCAATGAGAAAAGGAACTTAAGTAATGAATCCCATCATGTGTCTTAAACCAATTTCTGAGAAAAATGGCTTTTCGTTAAACAGTCTAGTGCTTTTCTATATCTGGTGTATCAGGAGTTTAATCAAGTACTCCGCTAAAGTCTTGACACCAATGTCTCCTCCCAGCCGAGCTAGAGAAGACCCCACCCAACGGAGATTCTCTCTGTCCTCTTGCACAACTGATTATTTTCCGTTTTGCACTGAGCCAGGATTTGAAAGTCTCTCCAATACCCCCTCATTACCTCTTTAACAGCAAAGATGGATTCCTAAGTTTGTCAATTTGTATACAGTGAGAATATTGCATCAGGTCTTGAAAGTCACTTGGTCAGGTGGGGATTGTGAAGTGGAGGAGGGTTGCTCTTGCAGTTCAGGATGTTTCGACGCCCGGTGAAGTTTTTGGTGCTGTTTGTGAAAAGTGCAGAAATGGGTTATATATCATCATCATCCTAGGCGGTCCCTCGAAATGAGGATGACTTGCTTCCACACCAAAAAGGGATGAGTTCACAGGTGTTTCAATGAAGGACCTAATATTCCAGGTCCCGAACTACATATTGAAGGGTGGAAGATGCCTATGCGTGGATTTTTTTAATCGTTGCACACCAGCCACCCCACAGGCTTGACGGGGCTAGGTCTTGGTCCAGTGGCAAGGGTTAACCAAGACGACTGGAGACCAGCTCTGCTGCACGGACCCAGTGTGCGCGCACATCGCAGTGTGGGCTGGCCCGTGCTGCCCCTGGGCCCGAGCCTCTTCTGGGCACCGAACTCACGCCTCTCCGAGACCCCGATCACGACCATTAGAGGGGACAACGTGCGGCGGCCCGGCCCGAAAATCGGCACATCCCTGCCTGCAAGACCATCAGCAGGCCGGGGCCATTAGTACGGTGGTTGAGGAACCATTATGGTGAAAACTTAATTTAGTACAATGTGAATTACAATGCAAGGATGGTTCTGGGATCTTTTGGGTTGGGGGGGGTCTCAATGTTTTTTACTGGCTGTTATTCCTGTCTCTTATATGGAGTACTATAGAAAAAATCTGTACAGCGATTTGTTGTCATTTTAGTAAGTTTAAACACTATTTTTAAAAACTTGTTCATATCCAATGCTCCCTTTAAGCTGTGCAGCCTCACAGCAATTTCAAGATCCCGCGCAGGCTTCAAAATGCAAAAAAAAAACACGCATGTGCGGAAGTTTGAATTGGTCACACAGCTCCTTAAAGAGGCCACGCAACCCCCCAAAAATTAGAGGCATTGTTCATGTCAATGAGTTTATGTTCTAAAATTCTTGACGACTTATTTTATTTTTGTCCCCTTAGTTACTGTAGTTCAAGTATGGTGCATTAAAGTTGGGGCCTGTTTCAATTGATGATTTTTATTAAGCTTTTTATACTTGAATATACACTAAATTTATAGACATGATTCTTGAATTAAATTCTTCATGTTTTAGCTTCTGGGAATTTTATGCAATGATACTTGATTTGGTGAACTTTAATGTTCCAAACAAACAAACATGAAAAAGACCAGCTGGTCCATTGAGTCTTTACCATCCAGCCATGATGCAACTAGACACTAAATCTGCCACCAAGCTCATGGTCTACAGGGCTGTCGTGATACCCACCCTCCTGTATGGCTCAGAGACGTGGACCATATACCGTAGACACCTCAAATCGTTGGAGAAATACCACCAACGATGTCTCCGCAAGATCCTGCAAATCCCCTGGGAGGACAGATGCACCAACGTTAGCATCCTCGACCAGGCCAACATCCCCGGCATCGAAGCACTGACCACACTCGACCAGCTCTGCTGGGCAGGCCACATTGTTCGCATGCCTGACGCAAGACTCCCAAAGCAAGCGCTCTACTCGGAACTTCTACATGGCAAGCGAGCCCAAGGTGAGCAGAGGAAACGTTTCAAGGTCACCCTCAAAGCCTCCTTGATAAAATGCAACATCCCCACCGACACCTGGGAGTCCCTGGCCAAAGACCGCCCTAAGTGGAGGAAGTGCATCCGGGAGGGCACTGAACATCTTGAATCTCATCGTCAAGAGCATGCAGAAACCAAGCGGAAGGAGCGTGCGGCAAACCAGTCCCACTCACCCTTCCCTTCAATGACTGTCTGTCCCACCTGTGACAGAGACTGTAATTCCCGTATTGGACTGTTCAGTCACCTAAGAACTCATTTTTAGAATGGAAGCAAGTCTTCCTCGATTTCGAGGGACTGCCTATGATGATGAGACAACATGACTCCAGTGCTCTCTACCTATTAGCAGCCATGTAATCTCCTGGGAGAGGCGAACAAACATTGAAAAATCTTAGGCCAATTCAGGATTTTTAAAAAATTCTGGAAATTCCTTTCCACTCCTGAAGGCGATTTAAAAACGAGTTCCATGAGATAAGTGGCCACGAAGTACATCACCCAATACCCCCACCTACCGTTTTGTACACAGTGATGTCAGCCTCATCGAGCTCCCTTTTGAATGTTTGAAGGGAATCATCATCCAATGTACAAGAGGACAACTTTTTCCAGAGATGAATGATCCTCTGAAAAGACAAATCTGACCTCTAACCTAGGTCTATGTTTACGTAACGTATGCATGCTCCCTCATTCTCCCTAACTAACTTTTCAAATAATCTATTCACATTTAAAATACTTCAATCCAGTCTCCCCAAAGTTTATGCTTCACTAGAGTTAAAAAGATCTAGCTCCCTGAGCCTATTGTGATAACTAAGGATTTCAACCAAGGTATTAATCTAGTGGTCCAACTCTCAAACTTTTCCAGAGCCTCTCTATCTCCCACCACGTGAGAGAACTAGAACTGGACACAGTATTCTAGATGGGGCCTAACCAGGGTCTTGTACAAGGGCACTATGATGCATTTTATTTTATATTGGATCTGGTAGTTCCTAATTTCTTTCTTTTTGAATTGCCTGTAGACAAACATTCCCTTGTGATGTTTGATTTTTCAGACACTACCTCCTCAGCTGGCATTTGCATTCAGCATCAGCAGTGTGACAGGCCTCATTGTAAGATGTGCCTCCGTGGGTGATTTTTCATCATGCTTTCTTAACTTGAGCAAATTGTTCCTACTTATGAATGTTTATTCTTCACTGAGTTAAATTTAAGCAATCTTTATATCTCTTGCTGTCCACCATGAGATCACAACTCCAGTCGTCAATGGACCAGAAAAAACTTTTGGATTTGTTCATTAGACATTCGCACCACGTAGCCTGACCAGTGTAGCCTTGCCTTCTTGCTTAGAGCACCTATACTTTGCATGTCAGCTTTTTAAGAACTTTTTACCATCTTATCTTCATTGGTCATCTCAGGCAGCTTAGGTGAAAGTGATCAGATTTTTTTCACGTGATCTGATTATCCAAATTTCACAGGCATAAAGTAGGCTCTTCAGAAAGACAGCCTGTATACTTTGAGCTTGGTCTGCAGGCTGATGCCTCTTATCCCAGAAATGCTCATAAGTTGGCTGACTTTGGTGATTCTGCAGGATACTTGCGTATTGATATCGACTTCTCTAGACAAGGTGCTACCTAGGTAGGTGAATCTGTCTATAGCCTGAACCATCGATTGTGATAGGTGGCGAGTAATCCTTGCTTGGGGCTGGTTGAAGGACCATTGTTGTCTTAAGCTTAATAGTCATGCCAAATTGCAGGCAAGCTGTTGGAAGGTGGTTCATGATTTGAAGAGCTGTCCATCTGTCCTGAATCTGATCTTGACTCTCATTTTGAGATTATTGAAAGCGTAGCAGCAAACAAAAGGCTGGAATAATGATGCAAGGAAGCATCCTTGTGTAGCACCATCTGTAACTCGGAAAGAAATGGAATTGTCCCAATCTTCCATCTAACTATCATGCTTTCGTGGAATTGTTTGACCAATTCAATGAATTTGTCTAGATACCCAACTGGGAGAGGATTTTCCAGAGAACCTCTCTACTGACTGCGTTGAATGCTTTTGCCAAGTCAACAGAGAAACAGTAACAGTCTATGTTTTGCGCCCTTTTTCTAGGAGCTGTCTGGCTGTGAAGATCATTTGTGCCTTTTGCCCACATTGCTGAAAAAGTCGTAATAGACTGCTAATGTGTTGAATAAAGCTATTGAACATCACTCTTGCAAGGATCTTTCCAGCAATGACAACTAAGGAGATTCTCCAGTGATTAAAACAATTTCCATTCCCATTGTAGAGTGGACAATTGAAGCATCTTTTCTGAGCAACACATGGGTTGAAACAGTTTATTGAGGCATTTAACAAAGTAGTTGCCACCAGCTTTGTATATCAGCTGGGATAGCGTCCGAACCAAATGCTTTACCATTTTGAGAGCAACTAAATGGCCGAAAGATGGTGTTGGTTATGATAAAGCTATGTTCAGCACATTCTGCTTAAGAGCAGAAGGCCATTGTTGTAATTTCAAATGTCATGTTTGCCAATGATGTCCCACCGTTTGATGGTCTGACAAGCATTGAAATCGCCCAGGGTGGATTTTGTCATTCTTGAGTACTTAAGAGATAGTGATCTGGATCTTTATAGAACTTGTTTTTGATCTTGTTTGGGTTGATCATGGCTAGTGTATAGGTTGTGATAATGAAGGCAATCTTGGTATCATTGGGCTCAAAATTGGCCAGGAGTTGCTCCATTTTCTTTTAGAGCAACTTGATTTTTCTGAAGTATCTTAAAAATCCTCATTTTGCACATTCAATTTGCGCCAGTGTAAGTGAGTTAGCTACGATTTTTTTTAGTTTAGTTTAGTTTTTCTCAAAAAGGGGCGTTACCAGCCACCTAAGCCAGTTTTGGCCATTTAGGCCACTTTGGCCAGCTAATAGTCACTCCAAATCTACTTAGGGCAGCATATGTGGCCACTTCAGAAAACCCTTGCGGAGAGTTAAGAAATCAGCACAGGTAGATACATCGAAGGCCAGCAGAACTTAATAACTTGACTAAAGAATATGAATAGGATCAAACAGCTATACAGGACATCATATGACAAACTTTGCAAAGTTAATTTACTATACAACAGAAGCATTCATGGAAGTTTAAACTACAAAAATAAAAGAAGTAAAAGATAGTTGAATTGCCCTAATCTCTCAACTAATTTAAACAGCTATTTGTTTGCAATGATTATACTGGGCCAAAATTGAGCACCTATTATCTAAATAAAGTCTACTTCAGTAAATGATATTCTCTGTATTCTTCCGTCACTTAATGTTCTTCTTTCACAATAGCACCAGGTGAATAGGCTTGACAAATATTCACCACTATTCACGAGACAAAACATATTTACATAATTTTTTCAAAATATCCAAAAGTCCAGGAAAATGACAAGCCATTAAGAAAGTTCAAAAATAGCTACATTGCATAAAATTTCACATGAGGTTGACAGGGGCGCCACTCGGCTAGGGCTAGGGGCGGGAATTGGGTCCCACACAGACAGCGGCTGCAACACGCACAGACACGGGGCAAGAAGCTTACTGCACATGCGCGGACACTCCAGTGCGCGTGTGCACTGTTTTCAGTACAGGACGCTGGCTCCGGCCCGACTGGCCATGCTGCGCGAAGACCGAGGAGAGGCCGTAAAGCGGCAAAGTAGGGAGCGTTTTTTTTTCTTTTTCTTTTTTTTCGGCACGCTTATCAACGGAGAAAAGCAACGCATCTCCGATAAGTGCGCCGAAAAAGGGATGGGCCAAATTTGAGCCCATTGTGTGGTCATTGATACTTATGTTCTCAAGTTTGTCTGCAATACTTGAAGATGGCAGGGCAAGTTGAGAAAGCAGTTAAAAAAAGGCTTGCAGGATCCTGGGCATCATGAATAGAGGTATTATAGAGTACAAAAGTGTGAAAATTATGATCCTGGTTTGACCTCAACTGGAGTATTGTGTCCAATTCTGGGCACAGCACTTAGGAAGGATGTGAAGGCCTTGGAGTGCACAGAAAAAATTTACGAGAATGATTCCAGGGATGAGGGACTTTAGCTACATGGGTAGACTGGAGAAGCCAGGGTTGTTCTCCTTCGAACAGAGAAGAGTGAGGAGATATGATAGAGGTGCTCAAAGTCATGAGGGGTCTTGTCAGAGCTGATGGAGAAAAGCTGTTCCCATTGGTAGAGTCAAGAACCAGTGGACACAGATTTAAGGTGATTGGTAAAAGAACCAAAAGTGACATAAGGAAAAAATTTTTTTATGCAGTGAGTGGTTAGGATCTGGAATGCATTGTCTGACAGCGTGGTGGAGGCAAACTCAATCACAGCTTTAAAAAAAGAGTTGGATATGTACCTGAAGGAAAATAAATTGCAGAGCTATAGGGAAAGGGCAGAGGAGTAGGATTAGCTGAAATGCCCTTGCAGAGAGCCGGGCCAAATGGCCGCCTTCTGTGCTGCAACCATTCTATGATTCTATACTGTACAATATAGAATCAGCCCCACAGCGTTCTTTGGGCTGGCTACTCCAGAAGGTGATCAAACCAGCGCCAATTTCAGCATGGCGAGTTTCGCTTAGCACTGTGATATCTATTATATCTGTTCAGTTCTCTGGCAATCAGCAAAGATCTCCATCTTCTAGTTGTGTCTCAGTGGAATCACCATCCATAAGTGTTCGAACATTCAGGCAGCAATATTGAAAGGGACAGATTTCGTCTTGATTTTGGATATTATCGACCATCATAAGTTTGCCCATTGTTTGCACCATGCTGACCAGGGAACAGAGAAGTGGGCAATACTGAGGGCACTTTCCTAGTGCCTTGCTCATGCCATGGACGTGAGCAAAGCTGTCGTAAAGAGAGCTGCCGAACTCCATTGCCGCTTAAGTCAGTGAGAAGTGACCCTATGCCCTGAGCTGCCTGTGTTCAAGTCTGACTTACTGGAGGTTGAGCAGCACTGTGGAAGTATATTATTGAGACAAAATTGTTTTGGTCGCTTGCAATGTTCGCTCTAATTTTTTTTCCCCTGCGCGAGCCCTTTAAAGTTGATGTGCTGTATCTCTCAGCGGCAGCGGCCTGCGCAGGACCTCACGATCGGTGCGCGGATGCGTACTTTAGGAGGAACATTGGTAGCTTGGCCGTCTGCCTATTAAACATAACATCCTTCACAGTTCACAGTACACCAACAAATTTAAATCCCTTGATTTACCTCTCCAAATGGAACCCATTACCTTTTCTGTAGGTACAGCTGAACACTCGGTGACAATTTCATAGATTTATTCTTTTGCTTTCACCAGTGTGTGCATTTAAATAATTGTATATTGAATAGAAACATAGAAAAGAGGTGCAGGAGTAGGCCATTCGGCCCTTCGAGCCTGCACCACCATTCAATGAGTTCATGGCTGAACATGCAACTTCAGTACCCCATTCCTGCTTTCTCGCCATACCCCTTGATCCCCCTAGTAGTAAGGACTGCATCTAACTCCCTTTTGAATATATTTAGTGAATTGGCCTCAACTACTTTCTGTGGTAGAGAATTCCACAGGTTCACTACTCTCTGGGTGAAGAAGTTTCTCCTCATCTCGGTCCTAAATGGCTTACCCCTTATCCTCAGACTGTGACCTCTGGTTCTGGACTTCCCCAACATTGGGAACATTCTTCCTGCATTTAACCTGTCTAAACCCGTCAGAATTTTAAACGTTTCTATGAGATCCCCTCTCATTCTTCTGAACTCCAGTGAATACAAGCCCAGTTGATCGTCTTTCTTGATATGTCAGTCCTGCCATCCCGGGAATCAGTCTGGTGAACCTTCGCTGCACTCCCTCAATAGCAAGAATGTCCTTCCTCAAGTTAGGAGACCAAAACTGTACATAATACTCCAGGTGTGGCCTCACCAAGGCCCTGTACAACTGTAGTAACACCTCTCTGCTTGATCTGTTGCTAAGTGTTCACCTACTGAAAGGGTGTCCAAGCATTTGTCTTCGTGTGCCACAAAAATACATTCTATGAAGCCGTTGTTAAAGTTTTAATCCATGTTCCCATTAATTTGCAAATACCTGAAGTCTTGATATTGTGGTTTAGGATTTATCCACCAGTGAAACAGCAACAATAAAAACAATCCTTTCCACGCCTAAAGGCTCACAAATTTCAAACAAGACAAACCAGTGCACAAGATAAGTGTAAGTTGGAGCACATTGATTTGGCTTTGAGGTTTGGTTTGCCAATGGGCTGCAGGTTGGATTTACTAGGATGGAAAAAAATCCAAGAATGCAATATCCGTTTCATTTTCGTTGTCTACCTTGTCAAAAAAGCATAAAATTAGCTGAGCTGCTGAGCTTTCTTTCTATTTATATTTAGAAAGTTTTTTTAAAAGTAAAAACATTTTTTTTTAAGTATTACTCTCTACCAGTGTTAATTGAGGCCCATTCACAGGATACTGCACTGAAGTGATGGGATACAGGTCTGCATGCAGTTGCTCACAAGTTAAACTCATCTCAATAATAATACTATGTAGTCACCCAGCTGGAGGCACTTTTGCACAGGATGATAATTTTTATTAAAAAACTTGTATTTACATAGTGTCATTAATAAAACATCCAAAGGCGCTTCATCGGAGCGTTATAAAACAACATTTGACACCGATCCACTTGAGATATTAGGTCAGATGACCAAAAACCTTGGTAAAAGAGGTAGGTTTTAAAGGGTGTCTTTAAGGAGGAAAGAAAGGCGGAGAGCCTTGGGGAGGGAAACCCAGATATTAGGGCCTTGGCAGCTGAAGACATGGGCACCAATGGTGAAGTGATTGAAAGCGGGATGCTCAAGAGGCCAGAATTAGAGGAGCGTGGATATCTTGAAGGGTTATGGGGCTGGATGATATTACAGAGATGGGAGGGGCGAGGCCAAGGAGGGATTTGAAAACTGGGATGAGAATTTTAAAACCAAGGCTTTGCTTAACCGGGAGCCAATGTCGGTCAGCAAGCACGTTGGTGATGGATGAACGGGGCTTGGTGTGCAAGTTAGGACATGGGCAGCAGAGTGTTGGATGACCTGGAGTTTGCGTAGGGTTGAATGTGGGAGTCCGGCCTAGAGTGCGTTTGAATAATCGAGTCTAGAGATAACACAGGCATGGATGAGGGTTTCAGTGGCAGGTGAGCTGAGCCAGGAGCAGAGTTGGGCAATTTTCCAGAGGTGGAAATGGTCAGTTTGAATCATGCGAATATGTGGTTAGGAACTCATCTCGGTGTCACATATAACACCAAAGTTGTGAAAATTCTTGGTCAGCCTCGGGGAGAGTGATGGAGTCGGCTAGGAAATGGAGTTTGTAGTGGGGACTGAAGATAATGGCTTCGGTCTTCCCAATATTTAGTTGGAGGAAATTTCTGCTCCTCCAACACTGGATGTCGGGCAAGAAGTATGACAATTTAGATACAGTGGAGGGGTCAAAAGAGTGGTGATGAGGTAGAGCTGGGTGTCGTCAGCATACACGCTGTATTTTCAGATGATGTTGCTGAAGGGCAGCATGTAAATTAGAAATAGGAGAGTGCCAATGATAGATCCTTGGCAGGGGGGATGCCAATGGGAACGCAAAGAGAAATCATTGCAGGTGATTTTGTGGCTGCGATGAGATAGGTCAAGATAGGATCAGTAGCAGTATTTTAGTAGGGTCCCTTCACCTACTGTGAAGGAAGCTGCCCTACCCTGACTGCCTTTATTTGCTGGAGAGCTAGAAAAAATTAGAACAGCACTGGAACCAACTTGGTCAGCATTCCATAACAGGCTATGAATGGAGAGGCCTTAAAATGCATGATATAGAGTCCACCATAGGTGATGGAGAGGCAGGTTGTATTCTGAATGCCCTTGATCTACTTAAACTTCAGGTGTTGGCTTTTCTTGCTGTTCTAGGATAAGACCTTTGGTCTGAAGAACAAGAAAGGAGCAAAACAGCAGAAATTCATCAAAACTGTCACAAATCAAGTCAAGCATGGGCAGACAGGTGGAAAACAGGTACAGTAAATGAATATTGAAGCCCTGTAAGTTGTGAAACATTTGGTTGCCTTTCATAGTGAGTCAGCTCACAGACAAACCTAGACAAAATCTTCAAGTTTGTTTGAAATGTTGTACAGGGGAATGCTTTCAGCTCTGTTGTAGTCCTTGAAGATCTGAATATCAATACTATATTAAATGGTTTGAAATTATCATAGTTTCAAGAAATTCTATGTATGTTGGTATAAGGAGAGACTTGTACCCAGGTGCTAGGGTTTTGCTGAACTGTAGCTGTGAATTAGAGAAGTGAATTATATTTTGGATTTTTGGTGCATCATTGAGGCCTGAAACTTCTTGATGGAACAAGAAATGGATATAAACTATACTGCTTCTGAGCAAAGTTGGTGTGCATTGTGTTTGCTTGTTCAGAGATTGTTTGTTTTTTTTCTTTAGATACCTTTTGGTGAAGAAAAAAAATCTAAGAAAGATGATAAAAAGAAAGAGCTCCAAGAGCTGAATGAACTTTTTAAACCTGTAGTAGTTGCTCAGAAGATCAGCAAAGGTAAATAGAGTTTATTACGGTTTGTCAACTCTGACTTCTGAAATTTAATCCAAACACTGCCAGAGATGATTGAATCATTTTGAGGAAATTGTAGTAATTTAATGTCCTTCATTTTACCACCACTGTGTAATAGCGCTTCACTAAAATTAGTGCTAGCTACTCGGGTCACAATAGTCAAGGCTAAACAACAGCTTGGCAGACATTTTGTCACATTAAATAGTTTACCTACTAGATATGACTCATTGATCCAGCAACTTCAACACGACTATTGTGGAATTACTTTCTTACAAATAGACAAGCGATTAGTGACGTCCTAATCTGTAATTATCAACATTATCTCAAAACATACAGTTTTTACTTGCTCCTTTCCTTTAAAAGCATACTGTGAGCAAAAATAGTATGCAGAAGAAAATACTCAGCTTTTTCTCTCTCCCCTTAAGTGACATTGCCTATTCCCATATACTAAACTTGTTTACATCATGTCTTCACTGCCTCTCTACATCTACCCATCAGCTTCTGCCTGTCTTTCCCTCCCTTCTTTGGTCTGGCCTTTAGCTTCGCCCTATATCTTTCCCGATTATTACACTATCTTCCACTGTCTGTCTCCCACATTGTTTTTTTTTCCTATTTCAGCAACAACTACAATACAGCATCGCAAGACATTGGGCCAGCAGGAATAGTGCACCATATCAGTCTCTCTGATTCTTCCGTTCTTCATAGACCTGCAGAGACTTTGGTAGGGAGAGAGATGTGTTTCAGAAATCAACTGGTGACATTGACTACATTAAACGAAGGATGTACTAACCTCCAACATCCCCCTCCCACCCCCCAACTCCAGCCCTACCCCTAAAGAAAAAACAGATACTGTATGTTTGTGATAATGCTGAGAATTCTGGACAATCCCCTAATGTAATAACAAAATAGAGGCCTATAATTTTAACTATAACAAACATTCTATTAAGTTTCTTGGTAAGTGGCTGTTGTAGTACTTGATTCTTGCCACTAGCTGCATTGTAACCCATTTATACGTTGATGTGTGTCTTCCTATGTATGATTCTAGCACTGTCGGGGACTCTGCAAATCAATAGTTTACTGCTCTGTTTCTGGACAGAGGCAGCAAATGACAGTAGTTGAGCACTATAATATTTCAATGTAAGAATTGCCCTACTGTACAAATGACTTGAAATGGGAACTACAGCCAGACATGAAACTGTTTGGTGAAAATAAGTAAACCAAGGGAAAGATTAAAAAGTAAAGTGTATTATGAAGGGAATTTGAAACAAGGTGGGAGGGGGAGGAGAACAGAATTTTATTTCTGACTGTCTAAATTTGCCTCTTGATCTGGACCAAGTACTTTTCAGGGTTTCAGTGCTTATAAAGGATCAGTATACATTCCAAAATAGTACTGGCCCCTGCACAAAGCATTGTTAGCTGTTAAGTCTTAGGTAGGCATTCTTGATACTATCTTAAATTAACTTTTTGTATTTAGTGTATTTTGTTAGTAAATCAAATATTCATGTTGTTGAATAAAATATATTTTCTTTTAAATGTTCTTATAAATTGTTCCGATCATTAATGAGATCATTTGGTTAGAATAAATCTATATATAAGAATAATGGATCACAGCTATGGAGACCCTTGTGTAGCATCTACTTGCTCGTTCCAGTAATAGCAGTTTTCTGCTCTTGTGTGGTTTCCTGGATTGGCATCTATTGACCAGCCCTCGGGTTGGTTTAAAGTTGCATCTCTTGTTTGTAGTGGAGTCACTCAGGATGCTTACTATTAGAACAGCTGAGGAGGGCATTCCTTCTTGAAGACCCCCAAGGCTATGCTAAAATTGACTTGCTTGGAGCCAAATATTTCTGCTGTACAGTACTTTTTCTTTGAACAAGGGAGAGGAATACTTTGAACAAAAGGTAAAACTGCCCCCCCGAGTTTATTGCCCCTTAAGTTGTTACTTACTCTAAGCCAAAACAAAAATCAGGTTTATTGCATAATCGACAGCTTTTAACTTCCTTCCTGGTATCTTTTATTCTGATGTAAATTGCATGAAATTTTCATCTCTAATTGAACTTTCAACAGTTTCCTTGGGCCCAAGTTTCCACAAGAAAAAAAACGGGCGCCCCTCCAAGCTGGGCGCCCGTTTTTCGCGCCTAAAACGGCGCCTAGAAAAATCCTCGGTATTCTCCACCTACTGTAGGTCCTCTGGCCCTCGGCGCAGCCAGCACGAGCTGTGGGGGGGGGGGGGGGGGCGGAGCCAGGTCCCGGCGCTGAAAACAGTGCCGGGACCTCTGCACATGTGCGCTACAGTCGGCACGCAAGTGCAGTAGCTCCAGGCGCCGAACTGTGTGGGAGGGGCCCGAAGCACGCAGCCCCTAGCCGTGGCTGAATGGCCTCACTGGGGCTGCGTGAATGAGGCTCCTCCCTCGGCCAGCTCCTGCTCCCGCCCCGAAACCCGCTCTCCCCCCCCCCCCCCCCCCCCGCCGACCTGACACCCGCCCCCCCCCCCCCCCCCCCCCCGCCCGCTGCCGACCTGACACCCCCCCCCCTGCCGACCAGACCCCCGCTCCCGCCCCCCCCCCCCCGCCGACCTGACACCCGCCCCCCCCCCCCCCCCC